>NC_081409.1:131923319-132241204 GCF_030272615.1 Cryptomeria japonica
TTGTTATCATTGTTATCCATTTTCACCATATACATTTTGGCACGCCCGGTGGGACTCTTGTCCCTTTGCACTTAACATTTTTGTTGCAGATTTTGCATTTCTGAAGTTGCAGATCGGACGATTTCGACGACATTCTAGGTTTTTTCCGCGTCTGCGAGTGTTCGGATCGGGTTATTGTATTTCAGAGGCGTCTGCGATATCTTGGATCGCGTCTGTGTTTCTATCATTTTCTATTTTTGCAGGTTTCCGAAAGTCACGTCTGTGATTCCGAATCGCGTCTGTGCATCATCTTATCGCGTCTGTAGCAGAAAGAAGCGTCTGTGTTCTGTGGCCGCGTCTGTGAATTACAGAACCGCGTCTGTGTCGGACAGACGTGTCTGTGTCTGGTATAACAGCGTCTGTGCATTCTGTTTTGCAAATTTTTCAAGTTTTTCGATTCGGATTTTCGGATCTTGTACTTAGGGTTTCAGATCTGGTTTATTTTTGGCTAACCTTTGCAGATCTAGCTAACCTGGTTTGTGCAGCTTGCTTTGGAGACAAATACGTTTTTGTTGAAGGCCCCTTTTCACAAAGTCTTTTTGGGTTTTCTAAAAATTTACCTAACTTGTGTGCTTGCAGGAAGGGGTTATCATTTGAAACAACCCAAACTACTAACAATTTTGTTGCAGGGCCTTAGCTAGGGTTTTGTAATTTTTATTGTGTGCCTTGTTTCATAGCTTAGCAAACACTTCAATTGGTGCACTAAAATTGAATCATTGTCTTTTGTGTCTTGAGCAATAGGCTCTTTTTGTTTACTCTTTAGAGGGCCTGTCTTCCCGTGTGGTCATTAGGACTACTAGTGAGAAGAGAACGACCCAAGTGGTAGCGAGGAAAACCCACCTCATCCAAACCACTATAATCAAATGTATTCATGGTGAAAACTATGAATAACGTGTGCTGATTAGTTCATACCGACACTATGTCTCCCCATAAACCCGTTTGATCAAATTTATTTGATCATTTGTAGGGCGTAACCCCTACCGGCTGGGAGCCTTCTGTATTTACAGAGC
This sequence comes from Cryptomeria japonica, assembly GCF_030272615.1. NCBI lineage: Eukaryota > Viridiplantae > Streptophyta > Pinopsida > Cupressales > Cupressaceae > Cryptomeria > Cryptomeria japonica. Next base: position 131,924,369 of record NC_081409.1, read on the forward strand.
TGAAAGTGCCGCATGTATGGCCACACGAGCGGATGCCCTTACTAGCACCATTTTGTTTTAGAGGCCCAAATCCTTCTAGTTGTTGGGGTAGGAGGTCGGACCTCTGGTAGCGGCCCACACACATACGGTTCTTAGTAGAGATACAAAGTTCGCCATGGGGAGTTTTCATGGGGACTGATGCTTGGCTGACCCGAGAAGTGAGTGCCGAGGGTGGAGCCAGTGAGGTCAAGCATCTAAGTATCCGCTCTGAATAGCGTAGCCTCGGGGGTAAAACCCCATGTGGGATCAACAACTATTATCTTGGCCAGCCATAAGAATTGTGCTTGACTTATGATAAACATTCAAACACTCAAAGACAAAACAGCAAAACATTGTGTCTTTTGTGTCTTCAAGTGTATGCAAAAACTTTTTACATCAAACAACACACTTTCTTGGAGTCATTTTGGAGTCTAAACACTAGCAAACATTGAGTCATCAACACTGTGTCCTCTTGTCACGAAAAACAGTCGAACAATTAGATTTGGTCACAACAAAACAACTTCACAGATAGGAAAGATTGCACGAAGGTTACAGAAACGCGTCTGTGTCTGTTCAAACCGCGTCTGTGTCGGATAAACGCGTCTATGAAGTACAGAATAGCGTCTGTGTTTTTATCAGCGTTTGTGTCGAACAGAGACACGTCTGTGTCTGGGAATCGCATCTGTGAAGTATACAGGCGCGTCTATGTCCACAATTGCAAAAACTGTTACAATCCCAGCAAGCATCAACAGGAAAATCTCAGAATCACGTCTGCGTTAAACAGAGTAGCGTCTGTGTCTTAAAACCGCGTCTGTGAAGTATACAGAGGCGTCTGTGTCAGGATTTGAAAATTTTAACAGTCAAACAAACAAAGAAATCAGTTTCGGCATACTTGAGCTTCCTAGGTTGTCTCTTCAGATTTCATCTAGCATTCAGCCTATTCTAAGGTCTCACATAATCCATCATTGCTTCACATCTCATTTTACATTCATACTTGTCTAAACTTGAGTCAAAAGGTCACTTGCTTGTCCTCATCATACTTTGTCAACACACTACATACAACTACACTTTGCTAAGTGGTCCCTCATCAAGGTTTCTTACCTTTGGGTCTCATTTGGTCTTACTTAGAGTCAAGGTCAGCTTACCTCATCAAGAGAAACTATCCTCTCTTTGGAAGTCACACCTACTCTACTACTTACATACTTGGTCTTACACTTTGGACATTGCAAGTACACCTCAAGATCCATTTACACTCCATACAACTCTTGGTCTTCCATACTCTTGTCATATTTTCCGTCTAGTCTCTCACATATTGCTAAACACCTAGTTCATGGTTGAAACCCGCCTTCAAAAATCTAGGAGAATAGCTAAAGAAGCTCAAAGATCCGCAAACATGAGTTCTTATGAGTATGACAATGATGTCTTCTACAATCCTGAGCACACTACATTACCAGACATGAATGTTTATAGACACAATCCAAATGTGGAAAGCGCAAACGCTATAAACAACAATGCTACACACAATGACAATGTTGACAATTCTTTAATACTTTCAGCAGACATACAAGAATCTATAATGGATCCTCAATTCAATAGATTGGTTGAAGAGATAATGAGGAGAGATCGTCAATATTTCCTAAACATGATGGCACAAAGTGGAGCTAAAATACCACATGATTTTGACTTATCTCAACTTATGGAAAGTAGACCTTCACAACAAACTCAACCTAATAGTGGAGGACCAAATAATATGATGCCGGAGTCACCATCAGTTTTGCTTCAGAAACCAGCAATCCCACATACACAAGCTCAAATGCATGATACTTACGCTCAAAGACCATCATGGAGGCCCTATTCTCAAACACATGCTCAAGATATGGGTCAATTAAGACAAGTGGATACACAAGGACATCCTCAAAATTTTGACACAAGGAGACCTCATGCCAAAATTGGGGGCAACACAATGGAAAATGAAAGACCTATTGAATATGGTTTATACACACAAAGCAGATATGGGGTCCCTCAACAAGAAGTTATGCCAAGTGCTCCATACATGTCGCAACAATATAGACCTCCATATGGACATATTTACGATCAGTATCATCCATACATGCAACAAGCTCCTCCTCAAATGGGTGTTTCAAACATGGGATATGCTACAAGAAATCCATCTCCTCCCAAAAATAATTTGGAGCAACAAATTAGAGATCTACAAAAGAAAGTGGAAGACATGGGCACATCAAAACCCACATATACTATGAGAGATATATGCCCTTATCCATTTGATAAGAGCATTCCAATGCCTCCGTTTCCTCCGCACTTTGTAACACCAAAATTCGACAAATATAGAGGGAGAGGAGACCCCAAGGCACATATAAGACAATTCTTCACAGCTTGCATTGAGGTAGCGGTAGAAGAAACATACTTGATGAGGTTGTTCCCACAGAGCTTAGGAGATCAAGCTATGGAATGGTTTTCTCAATTACCTCCTGGTATTAAGTCATGGGGCGACTTGGCAGAAGCATTCATTCAGCATTTTTCTTACAACATTGAAACAGATGTCTCAGTTACTACCTTGTGCAATACTAAACAAAAAGAAGGAGAATCTTTCGCAACATTTTTACAAAGATGGAGAAACTTAGCTAGCAGATGCTCTTGTGAGATCCCACAAAAACAAATGGTGGAGATGTTCACACAAAACGTTAACAAGGCTATTGGCTATGATCTCAGAAAAGCTTGTTTGTCTACATTCAAGGATGTCATTGAAAAGGGCCTAGCAACAGAAAAGGTCTTAATTGAACAAGGAGTTATCAAGCTATTCAAAGAAAACAAAGAGGACTTCAAAGGAAAGGACAAACCAAAATTTTGGAACAAGAATAAGAACACAGTTAATGATGGTATTGTTGATGCCAACACAGTGAGACCCAAGGTCGTCTTTTCTGGATCAAGTTCTACCAACAATCAAGTGAACAATCAAACGGCTGCTAAACCACGAAGGAAGTACACTCCATTGGGAGAACCACTTGAATCAGTATTCAAAAAGCTTGTAGCAAACAAAGTGATCACAGTCCCAGATTTTCCTCCATATGAACCAAAGGTCAAACCAAATTGCTGGAATGATGATGAATTTTGCGAGTTTCATAAGAGCAGGGGTCACAAGACAAGTAATTGCCATCGATTGAAAAACATTGTACAAGATCTCATTGACAGAGGAGATATTGAGATTGAGGGACATTCATCTAATCAAGAGCATGAGGTGTTTAAGGAACCATTCTGAAAACATGACAAGGGAAAAGGCAAAGTCACAGATGATCAAGCCAATTACACCAGAGCATCTTACAATTATGATTCCACTATTAATCACATCTCAATGGACAATCATATTTCTACCATTACTATCAAAAATAAAAATCCTGAGAATTCTTCTCAAAGACCCAAAATTGTCCTAAAAGGTGTGGGATCTTCGTCCACATCTACCTCCGAATGTCATGTTACAACCCGTCGAGGTAAGATCACATTGCCAGGTACCTCTACTAAGAATACCAATCTTCCGTCAACTAAGCCTGAGTACGACCTTGTAGAGCAATTAGGGAAAACACCCGTACTCATCTCTATTCTTGAGCTCTTACGTATATCTCCTGCACATAAAGCTGTCCTTGACAAAACCTTGAGAGATACTGCTGTCCCTACTGATCTAAACGTGGACCAGTTTCAAGCCATGGTGGGATACCTATCCGTTCCACACTCCCTCACATTAACAGAAGCCGATGACGCCTCCATAAGTCAGCCTCATAATGCACCTCTACATATTGAAGCCTTCATACATAAACACCGAATAAAGCGAGTCCTGATAGATGGAGGAGCAGGTCTTAATATTTGTACATTGAGCACCATCAGACAATTGGGATATTCTGACAAAGCTGTAAATTCTACAAACCAAATCACTATTAAGGCTTATGATGATGAAGAGCGTTCATCCAAGGGCACAGTCATCTTACCACTAAGAATAGGGCCAGTCACAAAGGATGTGGTTTGTCAAGTCTTGGATCTAGACCTCACATATAACATATTGCTAGGACGTCCGTGGATTCATGAAATGAGGGCAGTTCCATCAACATACCACCAATGCATTAAGTTTCCTCATAATGGAGTCCAGGTAACGGTCAATGGTGATCCAAATCCATTCATATATTGCAATAACTTGAGATCGCATACTGAGACTATCATTCCCAGCAATCGTGAGGCTACTCCTTCTTCAGCGTATATTGATCCTGAGTCATTAAAGCCCTCGACATCCAAACAAGGTGAACTTAGAGCCAAGTTTCAAGACAAAGGCATGGGAGAATACACTCTGAATCAAACAATGTTCTTACGACAAGTCATGACCTCTCCCAAGGAATATGGGAGGCCACAGCCTAATAAGCAAATCTCCATCATGCTACTCAAATGGGATCCTACCGTCTTTCAAAAATGGGGTGAACTAGAGGAAGAAAATTTATATAAAATGCTATATAAGGACGCTGAAGAGGATACACATGATCAAATTATAATACCCTGTGAGAACTATGGCAAAGGTTTCAAAATTCTACAAAGATTTGGGTATGATGGAAAAAGCCCTCTCGGACTACGCAAAGAAGGTGTCATGGAGCCTTTACAACCTGAGCTAACTACAAGAAGGGAATGCTCCAAGGGGCTTGGTTTTCTAAACCCCAAGATTCATAATAAAAGAACAAAACAGATATGGCGAGTCAAAGTGGCTGAAGTCCAACAAGAAGATGACTATTCTACAGATTCCAACGAATGGGAATGGGGTTCAGACAAATCCTCCAGCGACTATGAGATCAACGAGACGTTTAGAGAGCCAGAGGAACCTACAGAGGAGGAGGAGTTTTACAAGAAATTCAGAGTTGGTCAAGAACCGACCCATAAGGATCCCGCACAAGATTCATTTCAAGGCCCTAGGTCAAGATCACATAGGATGAGGACACCTGTCCCTGAGGGTGCTACTAGTGATGATAATTTGGACTCACTCACGATCAAAACTGATGAGGAGAGTGCCATTGACGACCTCGATGACTATCTTGACATACCTGAATATAACCACATCTTCACTATTAGCCTTGCAAACTCTGAAAACACTAAAGACCTTCCCCTCGTTCACCCCCAACTCATTGACTGGGATCAGGATGGACCAGCACAGCTTGATACATTTCAAAATGACGAAGCTATTGTTGATTATCTTGGCATTCGCGATGATCTTCCTCTTGGAGACCATAAAGCAGGATACGCCATAGAGCTTAATAACATGGCATACTTTGGTGAGGGTGTCGGGCCTTCTAGTCGCAAAAATGTGAAAATAAAAATAAAACAAGGGTCTTATGGCGAAAACCACACTGTGGCGCTATCTGACTCTAAAAAAGTAAAAAGAAAGGACGTATCTGAGGGTGAAAACCTCTCTGAGGCACCCAAAGATGGAAGGCTTGACATTCTCCCAGCATCATATGAGGAAAAATCATCCATGTTGGTAGAGGAGACTATAAAGACAAACATTGGTACAACAGAGGTTCCACACAACATATTTTTGGCTCAATCATTGACAGAGGCCGAGAAAGCAAGGTTCATAAGCTTCTTTAAGGAATGACAAGTCAACTTCGCATGGTCTTATGCTGATATGCCTGGACTAGACCCCGATTAAGTAATGCATCATTTAACAGTCAAACCGGGGGCAAAACCAGTAAAACAAAAATTGAGCAAAATGCATCCACAAGTGGCATTATTAGTCAAGGCAGAGCTGGAGAAATTACTGGATGTCGGATTCATACGCCCAATTGATTATCCTGAATGGATTTCCAACTTAGTACCTGTTAGCAAACCAGATCGCAGCATCCGAATATGTACAGACTTCAGGGATATCAACAAGGCTTGTCCGAAGGATGATTTCCCATTACCAAACATTGATTTAATTGTTGATCTCACAGCAGGCCATGAGATGTTATCTTTAATGGATGGATTCTCAGGATATAATCAGATCAGGATTGCACCTGAAGATCAACATAAAACATCATTTACTTGTCCATGGGGAACCTTCTGCTGGAATGTCATGCCCTTTGGACTGAAAAATGCAGGTGCCATGTATCAACGAGCTATGACTACTATCTTCCATGATCTCATGCATGTAACGGTGGAAGATTATGTTGACGACCTTTTGGTTAAATCAATAGACAGAAATACACACTTGGACATACTTTCAGTTGCTTTTGATAGGCTGGAAAAATACAAGGTAAGATTAAATCCAAAGAAATGTGTCTTTGGAGTAACCTCCGGGAAGCTCCTAGGATTCATTGTGTCTAAAAGAGGAATAGAAGCTGATCCAGCAAAAGTCAAGGCTATCTTGGACATGCCGCCACCCAAGAATATCAGTCAACTTCGGTCTTTACAAGGGAGACTCCAGTCCATACGAAGATTCATAGCACAACTTGCAGATAAGTGTAACCCTTTCCAGCACCTGCTACACAAAAACATCAAGTTCAAATGGGATGAGAACTGTCAACAGGCTTTTCAGGCACTCAAAGACTATCTTTTGAACCCGCCAGTTTTGATGCCACCAATTCCGGATCAACCATTGCTACTTTACATATCAGCTACTCCAACAGCATTGGGGGCACTCCTAGCACAGCAAATACCTAATGGCAAGGAAAAAGCAGTCTACTATATCAGTCGCACGTTGGTGGGATATGAGCTAAACTACACACCTATTGAGCGTGCATGTCTCGCTGTGGTCTTTGCTTCACAAAAATTATGACATTATATGCTCACTCATAAGACTAAGTTGATTGCCAGAATTGATCCACTAAAATATCTTCTCAACAAAGCTACACTTACTGGGCGACTGGCCAAGTGGGTAATGATTTTGAGTGAATTCGACATTGAGTACGTGGACAGAAAAGCCATAAAAGGACAAGCCATCGCAGATCAACTGGCAGATGCTCCCATGATAGATGATGTTCCTCTACAGTCAGAATTTCCAGATGAGTCCATTCTAACAATATCACCTGCAAAGCCATGGCAACTATACTTTGATGGCTCATACACACAGCATGGGGCAGGAGCGGGTATACTCTTTATAACTCCCCAAGGCGATTCTATACCAAAGTCATACCGTTTATCATTTCCTTGCACCAACAATATAGCGGAATACGAGACATTAACAACTGGGTTAAGAATTGCAGTTCAGTGGAAGATCCAAGAACTTTGTGTTTTTGGGGATTCTCAACTTGTCATCCGTCAAGCAACTGATGATTATCAAACAAAAGATGAAAAGCTAATGCCTTACAAACAACTGGTAGATGATCTGAAACAGCACTTTGCAAAGATAGAGTTTGAGCAGATACCAAGAGAACAGAATCGTGCTGCTGATGCCATGGCTACAATTGCTTCGCTCATTGATCTACCGCAAAATGAGACCTGCTATGAGTTCCTGGTTGACAACTTGCTGATTCCGTCATATGAGATCACTCCTACGGAAATGATATGTGTCGTTGGTCCTGAATCCCAGTTATATGGTTCCATATTCACATACCTTCGCGACAATATCTTACCTCCCGATCTATCGAACAACCAACGCCGCACTTTCATTCGCCAATCCTCCTGATACGTTATCCTAGCTGATATCCTATACCGACGAGGTCTAGATGGCACCCTCCTTAGATGTTTAGAGAGTGACGAAGCTCAGATTGCGTTACGAGAAGTGCACGAAGGGATATGTGGTCCACATACTAGTGGTCCTACCTTGGCTAAGAAACTCATCAGGACTGGATACTACTGGCCTACTATGGAAAAAGATGCATATCAGTTTGTCAAGAAGTGTAAGCAGTGTCAAATTCATGGAGACCTTATACATGCACCAGCACAAGAACTACAACCACTTGCATCTCCTTGGCCCTTTTGTCAGTGGGGACTCGATCTCATAGGCAAGATTCACCCTCCTTCTTCCAATGGACATAAATTCATTATCACAGCCACAGAGTATTTCACAAAGTGGATTGAAGCTGTGCCTCTTACACAAGTTACTGGGAAACAAATCGCTACTTTCATCCTGAACTACATCATTTGCCGATACGGGATTCCTACCTCCATTATTACCGATAACGGGCGTCCCTTCAAGAATCAGGATGTTCGTGAACTCTGTGAGCGCTTCCATATCTCTCACCATTTCTCCACACCATACTACCCCCAAGGTAATGGCCAAGCTGAGGCGTCTAACAAAACAATTCTCAAAATCCTTAAAAAGACAGTCGACGACGCTGGCCGTAACTGGCATGTCCAACTCAATCCCGTACTTTGGGCCTATCGTACCAGTGTCCGCACACCTACAGGAGCTACACCCTACTCACTTGTCTACGGCACTGAAGCCATCTTGCCTATTGAGGTCGAGCTACCTTCTTTACGGGTCTCCTTGAGAAACATAATCAACGATGAAGACTACAGGGTCTCCCGCTTACAAGAACTAGAACTACTGGAGGAACGACGACACACTGCTTTTAATCATCTCAAGGCTTACCAACAACGAATGAGTCGCAGTTACAATCACAAGGTCAAGCCTCGCACATTTGAGGTAGGTGACTTAGTCCTCAGAGAGAACCCCCAAAATCAGCAAGACAGAGATAAGAAGGGCAAGTTCGAACCAAATTGGCTTGGTCCTTACATCATCACAGCAGTATATGGATCTGGGGCATATCAGCTCTCAACTACAGAAGGTGAACCCTTGGAGGATCCTATCAACAGCATGCACCTTCGCAGGTTCTACACATAAGCTCTTCGGAATATCCTAATTCAAAAATAACAAAAATAATCAAAAATTTCAAAAATACAAAAAAATTATAAAACAAAAAAAATCATCACTTGGTGAAAACCTGGCAAACAGGCGCCTTGTGACAACAAAAAAAGTGAAAAATCGAGAAAAGTAAAGAGAAATAATTTTGTCCAACGGTGAAAACCACTTCGGTGGCGCCCTGGGCAAGTACCATGGTGAAAACTGGGTCACCAGCGCCATGTGTAGAGACTTTGCTCCTCCCTCCTTCAGGATTCTCTTTCATCCTTTCACTTTGCACGCACTCACAACCTATTCACTCACAATAAACTTACCCATTCCCATCATGGCTTGTTATTGATCTACCTAAGATTGGTTAGCCATTCATAATAACCCTCCCTTTTCACTCCCTTTTCCATCCATAATAAATCAGATCCTATTTGTGACTACGGCCAATTCCTACGTCTAGTAATGGGTGTGGAACTGAGAACATCACATGTTTCGAGGAGTACAGTTTCTTCCAGCTTTCTTCAGTCTATCTATGCATAATCCGCAATAAAGCAGCATCTGCATCGAAGGTCCACAATAAAGTTCCGCCTTCTCCGCAATAAAGTATCAGTTTCATGGATTCAGTCAGTTTCAAATGAGACGCAGCAGCAACAATGAGCTTCAACAAAATCAAATCTTTCAACAGACTCAGACAACATTATGGTTCAGTGCTATCTATCCTTTTTGTGAAAGTAAATATTGTGACCACAATCAAAATTCGACTTAAACAAGTGACAAGAGACACTAAACTTGAGGACTACAGTGGATGTTGGTGTCGAGTCTTGGTTTTCTTTTGATTTTATCTTTTGGTGACATGTCTTTTAGCTTTTCCAGGATGTCTTTGACTAGAGATTCTATCTCCAGGATGTCTTTGACTAGAGATTCTATCTCCAGGATGTCTTTGACTAGAAAGGCGAGGATGGGGTATCGTCACCTATTTGCATTTGCTGTCTGTGGATTGTCTTTTAGTAATGCTATGACTTGTCCAAGGATATGAGGACACTGTGAGTCTAGTATGAACTAGGGCATTCCTTGTTTGTGACTGTCTTATCTCCATGCAAACAGGTACAATGACTTTCTGGGTCAAACATATGCCTCGATTGTCATAACCTACTTGCCATAATAAAGCTCAATGATGATAATGCACAAGAAGCTCTCTCACTTTCATATCTTCTGTCTTTCATCCCCCCTTTCTTGATTGACTTCCATTGTCCTTCTCGGGTCCGCGTAGCCCGCTATCACATGACTGAGTATAATGACACACCAAAAACATGTGCATTTCATATAGTTACACCTGCATCACCACATATAAACATTTCATACATACATATAGATATCACAATTGCATCACATCCTGCATACAACACATGTTAGCACATCTCACATTTTCATTATGTAAATAATCATTTGCATTATCATATTCATTTGCATTACATACATTCACATTTGCATCATGCATCTCATATAAAACATAAAAGAACAAAAATATATTGCATTGCATCATATAAGCATCCGTATCACATAAGAACATTTCATCACATAAGGTACACATGCATATAGCTGCCACAAAAAAATGGATCATCTCTCATATATACTCAAAATGTGTCATGATACAATGATGTCAAAAGAATCATATGGCTACAAAAGAATCACCCGCAGGTGTCTACAATACAACAATGGTGCATCTACTGATACAATGGGAGCCCACTATAGCTATGAGGAACTCCCTCCCTCGGAGCCGCCTCACCTCGATGGAGTCTGAGCTATAGATGGACCCGCCCCTGGATCCCCCTGTCTCTCTGGTGGTGGTGGAGGCCCCATGACCCCACCGCTGGATGCCTGTCTCCTGCGGCTCCCTCCCGTAGCCGTCGCTGTGCGCGATGATCTATGGAAGCTCCTAGCCCGCTGATCTGCTGGCACGGCTGCATAGTATAGATCCCTCCAGTAGGTGATCTCCTCTCCGGCTCGCAGAACATATGTGTAGCCTGCCCCTGCATCCTTTGCTGCCCGCCTACCTGCCCTCAGAGCTGTCTCGGCCTTTGTGTATCTCTGGATGGCCTGATCCCTCTCCCGCTCTGTGTCTCAGACCCTAATCCTGAGGTGGTTCCTCTCTCGCACCAAATCCTCAATCTCATCTGCCTGGCCCTGGCAGATCTCCCGCAGCCTCACCACCTCATCTTCCTCAGAGTCTCCACTCTCCGCCTCCGCCTGTGGCTCCTCCCCTACAGGTGCCTGTCCCTCAACCTCTGCCTGCACCTGTCCCTGTGCCTGTATAGGTACCTGTGGCTGTACCTGTCTCTGTCCCTCTGCTTGCACCTGTCTCGGTCCCTGTCTAGGACCCTGTGCTGTTGGCACCTGTAGGGGCAGTCCACCCCATCCTCTCACCACCAGAGCTGCTCTCTCCTGTCCTCCCTCCCTCCGAGGTGCCACCCGCCTCTCTCCCACCACCCCCCTCCGCCTCCGCCGGCCCCTACCTCCATCCCCTCCTCCATCATCATCATCTCCTCCACCCTCTCCATCCAGTGGCTCTGCCGGATCTGTCAATCTGGGAAATGGATGCTCTGCCCAATACGTAGAGTACTCTGCGTCCATCCCTGCATCATCTACCTCTGGCCACATGTCCCATGGCATCGGCATCATCTCCGCTAGCTGCGTCACCGCCTGATCATATGATAGCAGTGGGCCAAACTGCACCTGATCTCTGACCGTACGGGCATACATGCTTGAGCCCCGTGGCATCCGCTGGATCCGCCCAAACTGCCTGCACACCCTATCAATAAGCTGCCTCTCCAGAATATAGGGCGTCCGCCCCATCAGATACCTGCTCCTAAACACATATGGTAGCTCCAAGGCATCATCCTCCCACTCCTCGCACCCCAGGTACGGCCTCCAGATCACCATGTCAATATCATCAATGACTCGCCTCCAATGCTCCAATCTCCCAATCCGAGGCTGGGATGTGATCATGTCATACAGGTGCACAAAACTCTGTCCCTGTCCTCTGCCTCTGAAATGAATGGGCCGTGTGATGGGAAGGTGCTCATAGGCCCACACCTACAAGAGAGTCATGCCGCAGCCCAAACCCATTGATCCGTGGTACACAAACTGATGCAGCTCATAATACAAATGTGCCAGGACACATGGCCCCCATGCATACCTAGTGTGCTCTGCCATCAGCGTCTCCAATGCCCCTCCCCAGCCCACTGCCAATCCTCGTGTGGCCCTGTCTGGACACAAATACCCACTGATGACTCCCCCAACAACTGCTGGCAATGCTAAACCTGTCGCAGTCATGGTATCCCAGGCTACATGACCTGCTCGCATCTCCAAATCGGGATCCTGAAAAACCCGTCTCAATGCCTCCCTGTCACCGTCACAGTCGTAGGGAATCAACTCTCCATCAATAGGAACATGCAGAATCCTGTATACATCCTCTAATGTCATTGTCATCTCACCCATCGGCAGGTGAAACGTGCACGTCTCCGAGTGCCATCTCTCGGCCAACGCAGTCAGCAACCCCATGTTGGCCCGAAACTCGGGCACATAGAGCATATGTGTGAGACCCATCTCCTCAATGGAAATCATGTCCTGAATCGACAACTCTGGTCGCAGTCTCTGAGTCGACGGGAATCTCTCCCGTGACTCCAGCATCGGCAAATACTCCTGCAGTCACACAATCAATCTTGTCAGTTATCGTGGCATTCACTGTTTATCACAAAATGCTACTTGCTACCTAAATGCATCTGGTTATCTATCCTAGTGACACTCACTATTCATCACAAAGTGTTGCTATCTATCCTAGTAGTGCTCCCTGTTCATCACAAAGTACTACGTGTATGACATTCCCTGTTCATCACAAAGTGTCACTCACATTCGCACTCCCTGTTCATCACAAAGTGCTGCCTATCTTGGTGCTCCCTGTTCATCACAAAGTGCCTGGATCTATCCTAATCTTTCTAGAGGACCTGCTTGAGTGTATCCTCTCAGCAGCTTATCCAATCGACAGCATATGTTCATCACAGAACTACCGATTTGACCTAAAAGACTAAAACCATGCATTTAAACACACAAACGCACTTTTACAACACACACGCGCTTTTAACTCATAAACGCGCTTATATACTGCACAAACGCGCTTTTGAAACACAGACGCGTTTTATGAACACAAACGTGCCTATGCTAGACACAAACGCGACCAGGGAACACAAACGTCCCTACATTACATAAACGCTTTTATAAAGCACAGACACTACTACATTTCACAAACGCGTCCGCATTCAACACAAACGCGGTTCCAGGCACAGACGCGCCTGGACCCGACACAGACGCGCCTGTTGGACACAGACGCGCCTGGCGCTGACACAGACACGGTTGCGCGTTTTTGCACTTTTTAAATATCCTATTCCTAGCACATTTATTGCTCCTAAACATGCATTTATGACAAAACTCGAAATGCGTGAAAGTACGAGGAGGTTTTCGGGTACTTACCGGCTCTCCTGCATCGGCTGGTCGCTAGAATCGACGGACACGGTCGAATCTATGAATGAATGCCATCGCTGCTGACTGCTGCTACTCTTTTCTCGCTCTGCACTATGATCTCTTAAGGGTGTGGATGACAATGAGGATGTCTTTTGCCCGTGGTCTATCTTATAGCCTAGCCTAGCCCTCGCCTTCATTTCCCGAGTCAGTCTTTCTCATCCCGTGACTTTGTCACTTTATCCGATCAGTCCATTCTATCCCGTCTTTCTTATCGAGAGATTGTCTGCAATCTTTTCAGACATTTTCATCCAATCTCTCGAGGGGGCATATAATTCCCATCTTGGGGCAACTCTGTATCAGTTCATCTTATTTTCTTTGAAACAACGCGACAAGCCGCATTGTCTCAAAGAGGGGCAAAATGTAGACACCTAAAATTGTCATGTCTAATTAAATAAATATTTTATTTATTTAATTATCTAAGCCTAATTCTTCTATTAATTAAATAAATTTTTATTTATTTAATTAATTCATTTATCCTCTTCTAGCCTTATTTCTCATTTAAATAAATACATTTATTTATTTAAATTATCCCTTTTCTAAATTAAATAAATATTTTATTTATTTAATTGTCCTACTTCTTCTATTAATTAAATAAATCTTTATTTATTTAATTAATTCATTATCCTTTTCTACACATGACACATGTCATTCATCTCTTAATTCATACACTACCTACCTCTTTCATTATTTTGGTATTTCTTATACCTACCCTCTAATCCTAGCCGACCTCTCTTTTTACACCTCTCAATCTTAACCCTCCATTTCATATTGTGTCTTCTATTTAAGGAGATGCTTTCTTCATTGTCAAACCCTAATGGCTAATGACACATCCTAATGACTGATTTTGGAGGACTTGGCTACACTACAATTCCACTTGCAACCACATTCCGTTCTTTGTTGAGCTCTTGTGCATACAAAAATCTGAGAGCAAGTATATCAAGCAAGATCAATGGAGATAGGAAGAATGGAGATCAAAACCCTATTGGACATGTGATGGTATAATCTTTGTGATTTTGAGTTATTTGCATTGTCTTAGGTAATCTTCATATGTTATGGTGGATCTTTGTTCATTGTTAGGCTAGGGTTTGGTGGTTGAATTCATTTAGCCTTTCAATATTGTTATCATTGTTATCCATTTTCACCATATACACTATTATTTATTTGCCCCAATGCTGGAGTACCATCTATCCATTGGATATCACCAATACCAAGGAAATAATTCTGCAACTAAAAGAATAAACCAAGAATTAATTATCCAAACTTAAACCTTAACCTCTTATCCTTCTTGATGGATTCCAGGTTCAACACAAGTCAAGACTCCTCAATACCTTCGACAAGTTATAATCAACATCTTCCTTTATCATCTGGTGGGCAGTGTGAATAGTAGCAGCAAGGATGATGTTCATCTTGCCAGAGTAATAGATGCGGTAACCGATCACCATAGAAGCATACTTAACTACTAGATCAATGATATTGTTCACTGTCATTGCTCTACCATCCCATTTAGAACTTGTCAAATTTTATACATCATTCTTAGGAACGAATCTGAGTATAGGAACCTCACTAGTGGCACAAAATCTAGTGACTGCATGAATAGCTTCCTTAGAAATTTTATGTGGTCTGTCGAGTCACATAAGCTAGTCGTGAATTCTGCTAAGAACATATCGCACAAGTTCATCATCAAAATCATCAATGGTGTTTAGGGCATGGTGAAACTCTTTCTTGGTAACCCTTTTGAACCGTTCCTTCAAAGTACCATTCTTATCACACAATGCTCTAAATTGTTAAAAAATAGCAGCCATACCAAGATCCTCCAGTTTGCAATGATATATAAAATGATCTAACATCTTCAACATGTAAGACGCCATAATGAACTTTGGATAGGGATCCGATAGGATTATTTTCCTCAGACTTAAATGGATGCCTCTTAAATTTAGGACGAGGTCTATTAGTTACATCTACAAAATGTGGGGTGTCCATTCTCAAAGATGCAGGCAGATAAACATATAACAAGATAAATACCTTTCAACACTTCCACACTAGGGTTCCAAACACCGACAAAGCTTTCTCACCGATTACCGATTGTAAATCATGCCAAATTTCTTTGAATATCTGTCAAATAGGTTAGATGCTGCAAGAATGAGCTCTACTCTTCTTTATTCACTCTCTGTGTGCTCACAAGTATGCAATGTGATAAATAACATTCAAAAAGTTCTTTTTATTTTCCCATTATCTACCCCATTAAATGCCATTATCGATAAAACCCTAAAACTTCTTTTAACATACTAATACATACTACCGGTTGCCAAAGATACATTATTTCTACCAGTTATGATCCAAAAATTCTTCATAACATCAAAATGTATCAAAATATATAGATCAAACTTACCGCACTTCATGTAGGGGTTCTAAAAATCTGACAATAAGCTCTCCCTAAGTTGTATAAACAACTCAGTTTACCGGTGAAGGGTTCTCCACACTAGGTGAAGAGTTTGACTCCTCAGATGGTTTATCATCCCTCTTCTTCTTCCAGATTCTATTCATCTCAGCTTTGGTTTCCTCAACATCAAATGTCTTCTTCTCTTTTCGATCAACATATTGATTTATCGATTGATTCTTCCTTACTCTGCAAAACTTAGCAAGGTGTCCCGATTGATGACAATGATAACAAGCCATACTAGATTCTCTCCAAGGTCCTGCATTTCCTCTACCAGTCTTTCTTCTGTAGTTCATAGCTACATGTTCATAGTTATGTCACATTGTACAAATCACATTCATCCTCTTTTCTATCTCATAGGGGCTAGACTGGTTAGCATAGGGTCTCTGCAAAGTAGGGTTTCTCTAGTCATTAAAATTCCTTCTCCAATCACCATAAGATCTCTGATTCATGTGAGGTGTTGGACTATTAGCTCCATGTCTGCACTCAATAGATCTATGCCCATACATGTTGCATGTGTAACAATATCCATTAAAGTTTCTAGACACATATCCTTTATATGTATTAGGTCTATAACCATTATCAACATTATATATGCTTCTACAAACATTAGCAGTATGTCCTGGTTTATGAAAATTGAAACAAATAGGCTTATAGGATTTCTTACTGGTGGATTTCTGAATCTTAGGTGCATATTTATCTTCTTCCATGTTGTCCTTAGTAACAGAAGACTCATCTTTCTCAAATGATGTATAACCCAATCCAGCTGTGTCACCTTTTATCCTTTGTGATTGAATTTGTTCATCAAGCATGGTAGAACTTTTTTTGAACTTAGCAAGTTTTTCATCAGCATCAACAAGCTCTTTAGTAAGATCTTCATTCTTCTTCAATAGAGTCTCTCTAAGAGACATCTCCATATCAAGTTCTGCCTTTATTTCTTCTTTTTCTTCATTTTCCTCATGCCAATGAGCATATAGGGTACCAACTTCCTGATTCAACTTAAATATCTCATGTTCTTTCTCTTTGATCTTGTCTTTTGTTGTCCTCCTTGATTCAAGTTCTTGACTCATTCTGATGGTAAAGGCTTCTAGCTCTCTCCTCAAGTTAGCCTTCTCATCATTCAATTTCTTCACTTCATCAACCAATGCATCTATGTTTTCTTCATCAGAAGAGCTACTTTCAGAAACCTCCAATAGTTGTTCAGTTAGCTCTTTCCTCTTATCAAGTGAACCTTTATAATTGCCTCTCAATGTTTCTAGAGCTTCCTTAGTTTCTGCAAGTCTATTAGACATCTCTCTATAGCTCATCCCTTCCCCCATGTCTACCTCAGGGATCCTTCCCAAGAAGTTAAGCCTCAAGGAAGTGTGGCTCTGATACCAATTGATAAACTTATAAGGCATTGAGAGGGGGGGGGGGGGTTGAATCAGTGCAAGCAAAAACAATATGAATCTGATCACCAACTTAAACAACTTAAAACTTATCAAGCATAAGAGGAATATCACCACATAAGCTAATGACCAATATAAAAAATTCCACATAACACAAGAGATTTATATGTGGAAACCCAAAAGGGAAAAAAAATAGTGG
Source organism: Cryptomeria japonica (assembly GCF_030272615.1). NCBI lineage: Eukaryota > Viridiplantae > Streptophyta > Pinopsida > Cupressales > Cupressaceae > Cryptomeria > Cryptomeria japonica. The sequence goes on from NC_081409.1 coordinate 131,941,807, forward strand.
GAGTTAACACCCACAAGATTCACTATTTGCAGAATATAAATCTTGACCGGTTAAGGTTAAGGTCTTACAAATATGCCCTATTAGGAGAAGACCCGGTTAGGAGTCACTCGATTAAGGGATTTAATATGATATGCCTTTTTAATAGCTTTGACCTGTTAGGATCAACCTTGCAAGAGGATTTAAGACTTTGATATAGAGCTTCTGTGTTAGGGGATTTATAATGTAAGGCCTGTTAGGACCTACCCTGTTAGGGGATTTTACTGCTGCAAACTATTAGGAAAACAATAGTGAAATGATCTTCATGTAACACCTCTGTGCTAGATAAGATCCACTCTAGATCCTCAAAACTTTAACAACACATCAATACAAAGCTTTACAAATCAACACACAATCAAATTCTTATCCTTCGCTAATAATCTCACTCTCTTACATACACACACACACTAACTTGATACCTCATCACACTTTTTATAAACATCTCTTAGTCAGCTACAACCTTGGAAAAATTTCCTAGGGTCAATGATTCTAGACATTCTTACATTACACGCCTTACTTATGTTAGTCACCGACATAAGAAATAAAAAACAAAACGGTAGTGGTTTATCGATCTAAGTGACTTTATCACTACTGGTTAAGTGTTCTTCAAAATGCCTGCTCTATACATCAAATATCGCTTGTCTAGTTGAATCTGCCAATGCGGTCATGAACATAGTTCCAAATACTTGTCTCCATCATTTCTTTAAAACTACATCATCCAACTCTTCATGAATCGCCTATACCAGTTGCCCGACTGCAACTTTGTTCATATTTACCGGTTGAGGTCCTAATTACCAATTCTCTTTTAATCTGTCTTCTGTACCAGTTATACCTTACTGGTTGGCTTCCAAGACTTAGACGACTACAAAAAATTTGTTGGCATCAATGACAACACAAGACTTAGTCATCAAACATGAATCTCTATCTCTTCATCACATTCACCAATCAATCATTTACCGGTTCAACCAAATGCCAACACTCCAATCATCAGGTGAATACCTTCCAGGTGGTTGTCTATGTCTTGTAGACCTTCAAACAAGCTGAGCTGGAGGATCTTCCTCCTCTTTTGAATATTCATATCTAGATGAGCTCTCCTCAACTTCTTGCCTATCAAGTTGTGTCGATTCAACTCTTTCAGGCATAGAAGGGAATTGAATCACATCTTCCTGTTTAGTTTATTATGACTGCAATGTAATAGAAGGAGACTTAATTTCACTAAAAATAACATTTTTACTATGAATTACCTTTTGTGCAACAGGGTCTAAAAGCTTAAATCCTTTCACACCATAACTATAACCAATGAAGATACATTTCAAAGCCTTGCTCTCCAACTTTGTTCGCTTCTCCTTTAGCACATGTGCATATGCCTCGCAACCAAAAACTTTAAGATGTATCAATGAAGGCTTGTGACCCGACCATGCTTCCATAGGCATTTTATCAATAAGAGATAATGTAGGAGACCTGTTAATTAGGTAGCACGCAGTGGCAACAACTTCAGCCTAAAACTTTTGATTCTAGACTAGCAGCACTCAACATACTCATAGCCTTCTCCATCAATATTCTATTCATTCTTTCTGTAACTCCATTTTGTTGTAGAGAATATGGAGTTGTCTTTTGTCTGTTAATACCACAATCTTTACAAAATCTATCAAAATCATTAGAGAAAAATTCAACGCCATTATTAGTCTTCAAAAATTTGATTTTCTTTCCAGTTTGCAAGTCAACCATTGCTTTAAATTCTTTAAAATGACTAAAAACTTCAGATTTACTCTTTAGAACTTGTATACCCATGTCCTTCTCTTAAAATTATTAATAAATGAAACATAATATTTGGATTTTCCAATTGAAGGAACATATATAGGACCAAACACATCAGAATGAATAAGATCCAAAACACTAGAAGATTTATGAGAACTAAAGTAAAATTGAATGCGGTTTTGTTTTCCATAAATGCAATGCTTACATAAATTAAATTCAAGATTACAATCAGTCAGACCTTCAACAAGATTTTTATTTTTCAAGGTCCTTAGATCCTTTTCTCCAAGTGGCCAAGTGGTGCAGTCACTGGTTAGGAGGGATCTCAAAGATATCAGTCTGGACTAGTTAGCAAGAGTAAACACAACAGAGACATAAGGATATGATGGAGGCAATGCAAAACATATTGAATTATATCATGAAAACTGATTACAACAAATCAGTAATAACTGGGTTACAAAAATGGCTCACAGGCCTGGTAAACATGCTCAAAATAAAGAATAGGTCACAACCGGGACCTCAAATCTTAATATCTATCTTCTATTTTCTCTCTCTCAATTGATCTCTCTTCTAATTCTCAATTACAATGATTTATACTATCAAAGGGGATCTGGTTGGCCTAAAAATGCATCAAAACCCGAAGAACAAGACCTAACATGTAAAACCAATAAGGTCAGCCTTCACCAAAGAAATTCCTCTGGAACATCCAAAGGATGAAGTGAGAGTCAAAGGGGAGGATTGGCCACATGCCAAGGAATAATGAAATCAATGCCCAGGGCTCTGCAAGCTACGAAAGGGATCCAGTAGATCACTAATACAAATAGGTCCAGGCAACCGATAACAGAATAAGCAACCGATAATAGATAACTGGTACCGATAACTTGCCGAAAAATGATCCAAATGTTCCACGATTTGGGAATAAGGAAGATGATCGAGTCTTCAAGAAAAATCCAACTCCATAGGTTCTGGTGAGCCAAATCCAGGAAATACAGAAAGAAATGCTGAAACTGCAAAACAAAAATGAAAAACGGAAATAAATATTTTTGGTTGATGCAAGATTGCCAAGAACCAAGGATTCTCCTGCATCAGACATCCAGGGTTGTTTGAAAAAGTGAGTCACTCAATTTGCTGGGGTCAGAGGAAAACCAAGGTGGTCTACCTCTGCCTGAGAAATCCAAGATGAATCTTCAACTAGTGTGCCCTTCCACTTCACCAGATACTCCTTATACTGACTTCTCTGGGTACTGCGCCCAATCCTACTATCCAAAATGTTTTCAATCTGATCTGGTTCCTTCCAGGGAAAAGTTGTTTCTCCAATTATATTATACTGTTTGCACTGAGTTTTGGTTCATGATACTGATGTAGGTCTACAATATTGAATATAGTTGAAATTCTCAAATCATCCAATAACTCCACTTCATATGCATTTCCGAAACTGAATTTCCTCAAGATCTTACAAGGTCCAAACTTCCTCATCTGCAAATTGTGATAGGTTCCAACCGAGAATCTCTCTTTTCTCATATACACCATCACTTTATCACCAACTTCAAATTCCTTATGTCTTCTCTTCTCATTTTCTTTCTCCTTATACTTGTTCATGTCCTCCAAATGCTGTTTAACTTGAATACACAAGGATGCCATGTGATCTACAAAGTCTTTTGCTTCTGAACTTCTTTGATCTTCACTACTGATATCTCTCAATTTTGATATGCCTCTAGGGTGTGCTCTAGTAGCTATCTCAAAAGGTGTCGTTCTGATACTCCTATTCACTGAATTATTGTAGGCAAACTCTTCTTGTGCTAAAATCAAATCCCAACTTCCATTTTTGTCTCCAACTAAACATCTCAGTAAATTTCCAAAATTCTGGTTAACTACCTCTGTTTGTCCATTAGTCTATGGGTGAAAACTAGAACTGAATTCGAAATCTGTCTTCATCTTCTTCCAAAGTGTTCTCAAGAAATAACCAACAAACTTAGTATCTCTATTTGAAACTATGTTTTTAGGTTATCCATGCAATCTCACTACTTCCTTGAAAAATAGGCCTGCCACATGCAATGCATCTAATGTCTTCCTACAAGGTATGAAATGAGCCATCTTTGAGAATCTATCTACCACCACAAATATAGAATCATTCCCTCTCTATGTTTTAGGCAATCCAAGTATGAAATCCATGCTTATATCCTCCCAGGGTCTTATCGGTAATGTCAAAGGTTTATACAATCCCACATTCTGACTACTCCCTTTTGTAGCTTGAAAAACTCTACAATTCTACACAAATTTCCTAACATCCTTATGGATATGGGGCCAGAAGTAATGCTCACTCACCAATGCTACTATTTTGTCAACACCAAAGTGTCTGACTAATCCTCCACTATGTTTCTCCTTTATCAAATTCTCCCTCATTGAACTCCTAGGTATACACAATTGGACTCCTCTGAATAACATCCCATCCCATATGAAATAATCCAACCACTTACTCCTATCTGTCATAACTGATTCTTTACATGCTTTCCAAGGTTTTGCAAAATCCGGGTCATCATCATACAAGGTCTTCAACTCCTCAAATCCTAATACTGTCACTCTCATCTTTGTCAGCAAATTTCTTCTTCTACTCAATGCATCAACAACTTTATTATATTTCCTACTTCTATGCTTCAACACAAAGGTGTAACTCTGCAAAAATTCTATTCATCTCATATGTCTCTGGTTTAACTTACTCTGACTATTCAAATACTGCAAGGCTTCATGATTTGTATACAACACAATCTCCTCAGACAACAAGTAATGTCTCCACTTCTTCAAGTCTTGAGCTATGATATAGAGTTCCTGATCATATACTGAATATCTCCTCCAGGCATCATTCAACTTCTCACTAAAATAAGCTACTACTCTCCCTTGTTGAGTCAAGATTGCTCCAATTGTTGTTCCACTTGCATCAAAATCAACTTGAAATACTTTGCTAAAATCCGGTAAAGATAACATAGGCTGCTCAGTCACTTTTTGCTTCAATAGCTGAAAAATTTTGTTTGCTCTAGTAGTCCACTTGAATTCCTTCTTATCCCCTCTCATTGTCTCAGTCATAGGGATACAAATAGAACTGAAATTTTTGATAAAATTTCAGTAGAACTAGCCAATCCATGAAATTATCTTAACTCTCCAATGCTTTCTGATGTAGGACATTCAATAATTGCTTTCACCTTCTTAGGGTCCATCTTAAGTCCATCAACAAATATCACAAATCCCAAGTAGACTAACTCTTCCTTCATGAAAGTGCACTTCTTCAGGTTTATCAACAACTTCTCTTCTCTCAACCTCTGCAAAACTTGTTTCAAATGCAACAAATGCTCTTCTTTTGTCTTACTAAAAATCAGAATGTCATCCAAATAAACAATAACAAATTGACCCAATAATTTCTTCAATACCTCATTCATTAGCCTCATAAAAGTACTCGGTGCATTAGTTAACCCAAAAGGCATCACCAACCATTCATACAGTCCTTCATTTGTCTTGAATGCCGTCTTCCACTCATCTCCTTCTCTGAACCTGATTTGATGATATCCACTCTTCAAATCTATCTTTGTGAAGTATCTATCTTCACTCAAACAATCCATTATGTTATCCATCCTAGGCAAAAGAAACCGATATTTCATTGTGATATTGTTTATTGCTCTGGAATTGATACACATCCTCCTTTCTCCATTATTCTTAGGTGCTAACACTTCTGGTACTGTATAGGGGATTAGACTTTATCTGATCAAACCTTTCTTCAACAACTCCTGCACTTGTCCATTCAACTCTTCATTCTCTGCTGGTGTCATCTAGTGTGCAACTTTGTTAGGCAAACTAGCTCAAGGAATCAGGTCCAGACAATGACTGATACTTCTTACCGATGGTAATCCATCAGGCACGTTGTTTGAAATGATGTCTTCACATTCTGTTAGTAACTCCTTTATCTCTTCTGGTTCTTCTTCAGGTTTCAGGTTCTCAATCTTCTTAGGAACTAAGGCAAAACAAACATTCTCATGTCTCATTCCATCCAAGAATTTCCTTCCATCCACCAAATAGATCTTAACATTCGTACAGGCTTCACTCTTCAAAGGCTCCTCCAAAGGTAATGAGGTTTTCTTCATCCCATTTGCCACAATAGTGTATATATTCTTCCTCCCATCATGTATTGCCTATCTGTCAAACTGCCAAGGTCTTCCCAATAAAAGGTGATAAATATCCATCGACATAATATCACACAAGACTTCATCATTATAATTCCCAATTTTTAATTTTATCAAACATTGCTCACTTACTAACAACTTATGTTCATCCTGAATCCATGCTATCTGATAAGGCTTGGGGTGTTTCAATCTTTCAAAATTCAACTTATTCACCATATCTTCTGAAATAAGATTATCTGAACTACCGCTATCAATAACAACTTTACAACACTTACCATATACCTTACATTTGGCCTTGAACAAATTCCTCCTCTACAAGGGCTCCTCATCTTGTTCGGTATGACACAAAACTCTCTGCATCATCAATAGTTCTCCATCTTCTGGTTTGTTAGCTGATCTAGTGGGGCTTTCTTCCACCAAGGATTTTCTCCTAGTATTATCAGTCTTCTTACATTCGAAGGCATGATGTATTTCTCCTCCACACTTAAAGAAAGTGCCTCTAAACACTCTCTTGTCTTGTCTTCGATCATCTTTTCTAAAATTCTCATTCTGGTAACCATCAGGTTCTCTTCTTCGATAGAAATTTCTATCATCCTCCTGGTATGAACTACCATCTTTTCTTACTTCCTTGTCCTTGTTCTGATCTTTACAGGTACCTCTTCCTCCGGTAAACCTTCCACCTCTGCCTCTCTATCTCTGCTCATGTCTTTTGTTCGACTTCTCTTTCATCTTTAGGGCATACTGGTAAGCTTCTTCAACACTTTGCAACTTTATTAAACTGAGTTCATATTGTATAGACATCTGCAATCCACTCAAATATCTAGCAAATTGTTCAACTTCATCATCAACATGTTTGGATCTGATATTCAACTTATAAAATGCTTCGGTGTACTCCTTCACACTGGATTCCTTCTATCTCAAATTTTGTAACTTCCATAATAGATTCACGTGATAATCAACTGACATTAATTTTGACTTCAACTTAGCAACCATCTTATCCCATGTTTTGATCTTCTCTTTACCTCTTCTCTGTCTATCAACCTGCAAATGCTCCCACCAAAGAGATGACCTTTCAACCGGGTACAAGTATATTTCACCTTTCTTTCCTCCACAGTGTTCTCAAAATCAAAATATTTATCCATCTCCGAGATCCAATCCATCAATTCATTGGAATCCAATTTTCAATCATATTCCAGTGGGGTAAAATGTGGTTTAGTATTTTCCTTACTCAAACACTCAAAAACATTTCTTCATCTAGATGTATCACCAATGGATTTACTTGTTTTTCCAGGGCTTCTTCTCCTTCATCTTCACTTACATCTTCAATATGTCAGCCTCTTCTTTGTGATGTCTCAACGACTTCCAACTAGGCTGCAATTACTTGCAACATCTCCATCATAGAAGGGTCTGCATTCCCACGTGCTCCACCATTCCTATTTCCTCTTTGCACTATCTTCACACCAGTCCTTTGCAGCTACAGGTCGGATCCACAATCTGCCACCCCACAACAAAATTTCATAGGACAACACAATCTCCAAAATGAAATCGCTCTGATACCACTTGGTGCAGTCACTGGTTAGGAGGGATCTCAAAGAGATCAGTTTGGACCAGTCAGCAAGAGTAAACACAAAAAAAACACAAAGATATGATGGAGGCAATATAGAACAAATTGAATTATATCATGGAAACTAATTACAACCAACCGATAACAACCAGGTTATAGAAAACGGCTCATAGGCCTGCTAAACATGCTCAAAATACAAAATAGGTCACAACCGAGACCTCAAATCTCAAGATCTATCTTCTATGTTCTATCTCTTAACTGATCTCTCTTGTAATGCTCAATTACAATGATTTATATGATCCAAGGGGATCCGATTGGGCCAAAAAGGGATCAAAACTCAAAGAACAAGACCTAACATGTGAAACCAACAAGGTTGACTTCCGCCAAAGAAATTCCTCTAGAAAATCCAAAGGATAAAGTGAGAGTCAAAGGGAAAGTTCGACCACATGAAAAGGAAAAATGAAATCAACGCTCAGGGTTCCAGAAGCTATGTAAGGGATCCGATAGATCACTAATGCAATTAGGTCCAAGCAACCAGTAACATAAAAACTGTCACGAAAATCGGTAGCGATAACTTGCCGAAAAATGATCCAAATGTTCCATGGTTTGGGAATAAAGAAGATGATCAAGGCTTCAAGAAAAATCCAACTCCACAGGTTCCAGTGAGCCAAATCCAGGAAATACAGACAAAAATGCTGAAACTGCAAAACAAAAAATGAAAACAGAAAGAAATATTTTTTGGTTGATGCAAGATTGTCATGAACCGGGGATGCTCCTGCATCACCATGCCTTTTGGTGCCATAACATCGTCTTCTTTACATGTAACTTTTCTTTAGAAGAAAGAGAACCCTTAGGTATCCAAAGGCCATGCCCATTTACTAAAGGTGAAACCCTCAAATCTTTCGATGGAGTATCCATAGATTTACTTTTTACAGAAGTGCTATTACACTCAACAGTGTATGCCTCTAGTGTTACTACTTATCAAATTGCCATTAGTTTTTATATTCAAAGTCATACTATATACTCTAGTCAGTTAACACTACCGAATCATGTAGTCGGTATACACAGAGAAGTCGGTATGCACAATCTAGTCGGTTACAAAAGAAAGCAGTCATAGAACGCAGTATACACTGAGCTGTCTATTGAGTATCTTTTTATGACTACCGAGCAACAAAGATGACACACCGAGTTGATATACACCGAGTGAAACGTGTTACCAGATACATTGAACCTGGACATGCATATGAAAACGTGTTACAAGATCGAGGCACATCTAACCGTTATTACATTGGAAATTGCACCAGAAGATTGTGTATGATTTTGAGATCAATCTAACCAATGAAATATTTTGTATAGTTATTCATTCAAGGAATCTTGTTTGTAAGATCGAAGCAATGAATTGGATCACCATCTTAAGAGATCTATTTATACAACATGAGTGAAGGGTGTATATATGTGTGTAAGAAGACTGTTACAAAGACATAGAGGTCACCGAGAAGGTTTTCAGAGAACAGTTGAAGAACAATGTAAACAGAAGGGTTTACCAAGTTACTATATGGGTTACCGAGGCATGCTATAAGCAAGGTAATCTATTTTGAGCACATAGAATCTGCTATAACATTTCAAATGTAAAGTTGCAGATATTTGTAATGATTTTATTGTAATATTGTGAAGTTGTAAGAGAAACCTTTAACAGGGTAAAAGACTCTAATCAAGTCTATAAATTATAAAGCCTCTAACTAGGTGCAACATTCAGATTAAATGTTGTAAGATCCTTTAGCAAGGTAGATCTAACAGATCTTGTTACTCCTAATAGGGTAAGCTATCAGAAATAGCTAAAATGTAGCTCTAACCGAGCATTCTTTATTATTGTAGTAGTGAAGTTGTGGGTGCCATCCCCACCACAGTTTTTCTCTCTAACCAAGAGTTTCTGCGTAACCAAAATATATGTGTTATGGAGTAAATCATGTATGATTGTTATCTATTTGTTTTAGCTTTATTTTATGTTACTGCACTATTCTCTTTATGTATAACATTAAAGTTATTATTCAAGAAATTTTTTGGAGTACCGATTCACCCCTCCCCTCTCAGTACATTAGCTTTCCATATTGGGCCTAACAATTGGTATTAGAGCTTGAATCTTGGAAAAGGGTTTAACTACTTAAAGAGAAAGATTTTATCAATGGAAGGCTACAAACAATCTCAAAGGATAGTGTATCTGCAAGAAGAGATGGATCATGCTAATCAAGTGATTGCAGACATGCAAAGGCAAATACAAAAATCTCTGAAAGTAAGAAGAAGATTATCTGATGATTTGCAGGATTCTCAAGAGTTAGTGGAACAAATTGAGACATCATTTGAGAATAGTATATCTAAAGAGACTGAAGAAATGATTGGAGTATTGAAAGAAAAGAACAAGGCATTGGCTGATCAACTAAAAGCAATGAAAAGAGAACATAAACATTTCAGCACACAAATGACTAAAAATCTAGATGCATTAAGGATGACTACGGATAAAGCAAGAGATCTAGAAAGAGAGAAAAAACAAATTGAAGTCTTAGTATCTGATAAAAATGATGAAATCATAAGGTTGACTGGGATTCAACAAAATATGACAGATCAACTAGGTTATGCACATCATGAAGCAATTCTGAAGAATGATGAAAATCAAGCATTGAAACTTGAAGTATCAAGATTGACCAATGAACTTGAAACAAAGAAGAAATCCAAAGAAACAATGAAGAAGAGTTATGAAGCATCAAAGATGCTGGATGAGCAATTGAATACAAGAAGACCCAACAAAGATGCAGGACTCGGTTACAAAGGAAAAGACTCTACCGAGAAAGGAATTCATACTATTGAGAGAGGAGAATCATCAAAGAAAGCTGGAAAAAGGAATAACATCAAAAGAATGAATCCTATTTTCTACTACTGTGGAAATCAAGGTCACACTGCCAACATATGCAAAATTAGAAAAGGTAAGCAACCGAATATCACTAAGTGCAATGGTTATTGTTACAATTGCAATAAATATTGTCACACATCTAATCAATGTAGGACAAAGTCTGTTAAAAAATATTAGAAGGCAAAATTCAAAGGGTTCTGTAGAAACTGCAATAGATATGGACACAGTACTAAGAAGTGCTGGCTTAAGCAAAAGAACTACATGTGGTCTGCACACCGAGCAAACACTAGAGGTTACCGAACTCACATAGATCCTTACCGACAATATGCAACAGTACCATGGGATTACAATACAAGGATATGGTGCGAATGTTGTGGAAGATATGGACATATTAGTGCTGACTATTTTATTAGGTTTGGAATGAACAACCTAAGATCATGGAGAAATCCTGGTATGGCATGTTTTCATTGTCACAAAGTTGGACATTTAGCTGGAGATTGCAGAGATCAACCTAGAGGAGACACTGAAGAAATAAAAGAAAAATTAAAGATGATTTGGAAAAAGAAAGAAATTGTGTCAAATGAAGAAAGCACCTTACCTACTGAGTTAGGTTCACCTATTCCAAATTAATTAGTAAAGGTATGAAGGGATTGCATTCTCTAAAGGTTAAAATCATAACAGTTCTTATTCTATTATGTACAAAATTCGAAATCTGCATAGTTAAGATGCATTAGTAAGTTTGAAATTCTATTAAAAGTACTTTATAGGAAACCTGTCAAGTCGGTAAATGAAGGAAATTTGGTTACTTGGTTAAAATGAGAAAAGGGAGTAAATCGGTTAAAGAGGAACCGAGTGCATTTAATGTTTTTGACCTAACCTGCACAGAGCCTGATAAGGTATTTTGTGTACTTAAAAGCATTTTTGCGATCATTTACACTTACCAAGTTTTCGAAAGAGCAAAGCAAAGCAAATCAAGGCGATCAAACCTCATTCAGAGTGAATCCAAGGTATTTACATCAAATCTCATCGCATTGTTAAGATGATTTATCGATCTTATCAAATTGTTATTATCTACTAAGTGTGAAGTGTCTGTCGTTTGTAAACTGTCAAACCCTAAAGATAGTTTACTAAGTTTTACTTGAAATCTACAATGGCACCCAAGATCCAAGATCCCATAGTTGTCAAGAATGTAGAGAAGCCCTCACTGAAATACACTTTGACTCCCAAAGTCACCTCCGAACCGGATGACAAAACCGCCTTTTCACTCATCCCGGATCAAGTCTTGTTAGTCAAAGATGTTAGATTCTTCACCAAATGCCATGTTGAAGAACTCGGTCATGTTGAGATAAGAGACACCTATGATGAACTATGTACCAATGGTGTATTAAACAACAAGTTTGAACACATTAGAATCAAAGGATTAACTGAAGCCCTAACCTACCCTCGTGTGTTCAAGCCCCAATGGGTCAAGTTTGTTTTGAGTAGAGTTCATGATGATTTCATGTCGCTCGAAGAGCAACCATTCAAAACCACCAAGGAAATCATTCATGTGATCACTGGTTATCCTACCTATGATCACGCATGAGCTCAAAAGATGATATCACAGAAGGAATTGATTAGTTTAACTAGAGTTGAATCTGATTACAGAGGACTGAAACTGAACAATGTCATTGATGCAGAACTTAAGTTTGCCATTAGAGTAATTGGTTACTGTTTCTTCCAATCAGCAAGGGAAAACAGTGTATCCTGTGCAGCAGTTGACATAGCCTATAAAATTGTGAAAAAGGGAATGAAAATTGATTTATGTGAAGTGTTATTGAAGAACCTGTTTGAGAACCCGAACACAATAAGGAAGCCAAAGAAGAAGAACTTGACAAATACACTAAAGTTTGGTTCACTTCTTGTCTGCATGTTTTTCTACTTTGAAAAATTCTTTCCATCAGTCGGTAAAGTAGTTTGGGAGCTACACTGACCAATCACCCATCAGATTAATGACTTTATCAAGACGCTAGGTGATAATTTCAATGACATAATGGATGATTATTTCAGTAAATTTCAGGAGAAGATGCACAACAGGTACCGAATTCCACCCCAGCTAGTGGAGAAATATAAAGATGATATATGCTTTGAGGTAGATATTAATTACTGTTATGTGAATGCTGTGGAACCAAGGACTCAATCTTTACCACCTATGGGTTACGAGATTGAATTTGACATCACACAACAACAAATTGATGCATATCTTTCATTACCAAGGCATGCTACCGAACTGAGGTATGGAACCTATGAAGAGGTGAAGGGAAAAGTAAAAATGAGCATTGTAGCACCCAAAGCTACAAGGAAAGAAACAAAGATGATAAAGGTTTTAACTGAGAAATTCAGAGAAGATTCTTCCTCCACATCTATCAAAGGCACTCTTTCCATCACCGAAGAGGAATCAAAAGCTCAAGAGGTAGCAATAACATTGAGGACTGAACTGCCTAAGGGTAAAGTGTTGAAAAGAAAGAAATAGGACATTTCAAAGGCCCTACCGACTCCTCCAACAAAGAGACCTAACACTAGAGCATCAGTTGCATCACCGAGTAAGAAACAAAAGAGTGTTACTGCTCCCAAGGTAACAAAGACCTACAAGCAATCTACTCGAAGACTCATTTTGGCAAAAGAGTCTAGTGATATAGAATCTGAGGATGCCAACAAATTCTAGATTGTCAAAAGCAAGAAGGTAAATATACATAGTGTTGAAAACTTCTGTGCCAATCTAAAAGAATATGGCAGATTTGGTTCTTTTAGATATGTCAAGTATGAAACAAGAAATAATGATGGGAAGACACAAATTGAAGAAGCTGCGATCTGTACACTTCTAAAGTTTTGGCTAGCTCCATTACATTTAGTAAAGTCACTTCCAAATGAACTTTACTTGCATATTGATAACAAGTGGAAATATGCAATGGACTTAGAGAAACAAATCAGAGAAAGAAGTCTAGTCCATCTATTTCCTGATATGTCTGTAGCAGAAATAAAGGAACATTTGACAACCTACAATTCAAAATTTCTTGTCAAACAGAGAGCCTTAAAACTGATGAATGGGCTAGATATTGACACAGAGAATGAAACAAAAGCAAAATGGCAGGAAATCTTCAAAATAAAAGATGCTAGTGAACAATCTAAAGTTGAAATCTGTCCTTTTAATTAAATGAATATTTACTATTTATTTGATTAATAAACCCACTAGGCAACAATTAATTAAATTAATATTTAATTAATTCATCCTCAACCATTCTCCTATTAATTAAATAAATTATTCAATTTATTTCAATTAATTTATTAAACCAAGTTCAAATCAATTAAATGAATAAATCATATTTATTTAATTTAATCCCCTTTCCACTTTTAAATAAATATATAAAACATTTATTTAAATCATTAAACTCCCCCCACTTGCATTCTCCTACAAATGCAAGTTGCAACCACAAGTTGAAATAAATTAATTTTATTTTAATTTAAACCTATTTTCCCTCACTCGCCAAACCCACTTGCAATCCTAAATCCTCTTCTAGACCATTCTAACCTCTTTCTAATCATTCCTAATTAGCCAAATCCATCCCCTAAATATTATCACATTCCTAAGAAACTTGAAGTCACTTCTCAAAGCCTTCAAAGTCTTTGAAAAACATTTAATGCTTTATGTGTTCAACAAGCTAACCTCTAAAGTCTTCCAAACCACTAATGGCTTACATGACCATTAATGGCTCTTACATAACCATTTATGGTTAAATCCACTTGCTCCCATGGTTAGAGACTAACTCAACCCTCATTTAACCCATGGGTCTCTTCAAGCATTTATTGCTTTGACCATGGTTATCCTCACTAACTCTTGAACAAGAGTTTATCCATTGGATAAAGAAATTATTTATTGGATAATGGCTTTATTCTTTCAACTCAACATTAACCTTACCTCCCAAGTTAACCCTCAAGTCATGTCAAGCATTTAATGCTTGTTCCCTCTCCTCTCAACCTATCTCTTGTTGACATTTGTCATCCCAGGATGGGGTTGAAAGCCCTCGCATAGATCATAAACCCTTCAATCTTGACCCTTGTTGAGAATAATCAATCTCAGCCCTCCATTGCTCCATTTTACCTATAAATAGAGCTCATTTCTTCATAATCCAGAACCTAAAATCTTGTATGCATCTAAATTATAGTGAATTTTAGAGAGCATTTAGCATAATCATGTCATTTTGGGCTAAAATTAATGTTAGATAATTAGATAATATATCATTTTAGCTTGTTCACATTTGCATTTTCATAATCATCCATTTTATAATCTTGAACCTCCATAAGACATCCAAAATAGTGCAAAAAGCTACTGAGAGCTACACTCATTTGAGAACTTGGAGAGGAGAGGAACAAGGGAGGAGAAGCTACAAGCATGGTGGAAGGCATTTGGAGATACATCTTAGAGCATTTATTTTCTTTGTTAAGTTCTCTATTTTTCTTTTAGTGTCTCTCTTGATATGCTTGCTTAGGATAGTGTTTGATTTCTGATTTTCTAACACTAACAATTGGTTTCTTGCATGTTTGTTTGTGTTTGTCATCCTAACCATCCTTTTTGCAGAGCATCAAGATCATTACATAAATCCATATTACAATGATATTCCATGTCGGCTTAAGACTAAAACAATAATAACCAATCCATAGAACATCCCGAAACATCCCAATAACATGTAGAGTACATGTTAACATGATACCGGTTCATAACCTAGATAGGTACCAGACCTATTCTGGGTCCACCATGCCAAAGCAATGTCTTGAAGCAGTTGAAGCATAATCAAAGAACATCTTCAACATCCTAAAAGCCGCACCAACACCACTTAAGCATCTTGTCAAGATTCCTCGGTGAAAGCTCTGCCGGTTAAACCTTAAACCAATGCCGGTATGGGTTTACAAGAGTGTATGATAGCATCTGATTACCAAATCAATACTAACTGACCAAAACATGCTTCGAGAACATGTAACACATAAAATCAAACATACTCCATTGATCCAAACATTCTGGAAGTGTCCAACAAATAGTCTCTTTTGCCGGTAACACTAGATCTTCTATTGGTAACCAAAACCTGTTTGCCGGTAACCAATCATAATAGCTAGTGTTGACATCAATGACAAAACATCAATGCAACACATAATCAATTCATCCATAATGCTAACACTATTAATAGACACAACAAGAGAATCCCATGAATCAAGAAAAGAACAACACATGATCTAACATTTCTCCTCTTCGTCCATCTTAACACCAACATAGGCCAATTGAGCGACCGACATATTAAATGCTTATAGGTGTTCTGAAATTCATTCACCCTCTTCCATCTTCAAGGAATAAAATTTCTTCCTCAATAAAATTTTATTTAATAAGGATTTGGCTTGATACATCTCACCAAGCTTAATCCATAACTTCTTTGCAGTGTTCTCTTCATGGACATTGATCAGAATAGTCTTCTAGGCACAATCTAATTAGACCCTTGGATTTTTGGTCCATAACATCATAGTGAGTAGTTGCAATAGGATTTTTAGGTTTTGAGACATTTGCATAAAAAACATCCCACAGATCTCGAATTATTAGCAAATCTTCCATCTTTAGCTTCCACATCTCAAAATTACCATTAAATTTCTCCACCTCTATTCTCCTTGACAAACTTGCCATCTAAAATTTCCTGCAACAAGATCAAAAAGTATCTTCTGCACAAGCTCCCACTCAAAGCTAAATTAGTTCAAAAAATACAACCCACAATTGAAACCAAAGGTGATCATGCTCTGATACCATTTGTAAGGAAGTTAAGTAGCTGAACAACTCCCTACACTAACCTTAAGATGAGGGTAATTCAATTTTTTTTACAGATCATTATAGAAATTACACGAAACTTAATAGAAATAAACAAAATATCATGCATACCACAACACAACAACACAACGATTTATGTGGGGAAAACCCTTTTGGGAAAGAACTCCACACTCCAAAAGAAGCTCAATATATTATTCAACAATCAATAATTGATTATATAATATGCTTGCAGAGATAGATCTTCACAGGAGTACCAGTAATCAGAGACCTAGAGGTAACTCAATAGCCATAATACTCTTACATACAACCTCTATCTCACACACCTCATATATAGGAGATACAATGCAAGAAACTGTCAAACAATATTACAAAAGCATGGGCTAAAACCACCCAATAAAGTAGAGCCAACCTTATCTCCATTCTAGATTCCCTATGATGTCTCAAAACACACATCAACATGTGTTCCTCCCTTTTACAACTCATTTACGTGTTCGATGCAATTATATTTCCTATTTAAGGAGTCCAAAATTCTAGAGGCCATAACTTGTGAACCATGTGTTCGATTGACAAACTGTTTGAAGTGCTAGAAAGCTCACAAAGTACTCTATCATCTTGTAAACTGATATTACATTTAATCCCACTTTTCAAGGTGTTTCATAGCCTCTAAAGTCCTCAAAATTAATTTTAAACCTTTTATTGCACCCTACAAAAACAAAAACTTTAATATCTTCAAAACTAGCAATGAACTTGCGACGAAAATTTACTAGCATGCCAATCTAGCCAACCAAAAGCTTCGAGGAGAATTTCGCACCATTTCATGCTGAAATGAAAACTTACTATAAATAGTAACCTCATGTAAATCCAAGGCTGAGACACCATTTTCCCAACACAAAGACCATGATAGATGCAAATGATGATAACATACACATACATAAAAAACCAAAACCAAATAGGATTATATCTCTAGGTAAGCTAAAAATTGATGATGAAAATAATAGTATTAACAATAAGAATAATGCATATCCCAAGGATGAGAAAGGATACATTCCTATGATGATAATTGGGTTAAAGTTTATGAATAGATTACCAACTAGTTTGGGATTAAAACTAATGGATATATTTGGGTGATGGGCTAGATTGTAATTGGATTGCATGTATTATGCTTGATTGCATTTGGATGGATTAATTTGGAATGTTTGAATTGGATGTGATGGGATGGGATTGCATGAAGGATTAGGAAAAATGGAATATAGTGGATGTGATGGTTAGGATAGTGGAATAGATGGGAATTGTACAAACAACTTGAATTCAATCATATATTATATAAATAATTAAATAAATTTTTAGTTATTTCTCCTCCATAAATTCATCACCTTTCAAATTTTGTATTATTAAATAAAATGGTTATATATGTATGCATGTTGGAGTAGAGTGCAAGAGGTCTTTTTTACTTTGAGTAGAGAATTTCTTACTTTTGTTGGAGGTTGCACTCACAACAAGTTTCCATGGTAAAATATTGGGTTAATGACGATGTCTAAGTTGTGACTCATTCCTCGAGAATTATTATTTTTAATTTCATAAGTTGCACTCAAGAAGTGTCACGTGGACCATGTACCTATCTATGAAGTTGTAAGAAATCAAATAGATGCCCAAAATTTATAATTTTTTGTGGATAAATTTAGCCAAATGAAGATTCTTGCTTTTGATATTAAAAGCAACAAAACAAGGGTGTTGACCCTATTACAATGGACCAAATGGTCAAGAAACTAAGACCAAAAAGGCATTTCATTGACAATCCAATAGATCATTAACAACACATAGGCCAAAAAAGCCACTTACAACACTCAGTTCAAATACTAGCTTAAAGGGGTAAGAAACAAGGCTAGATAGGCCACTTATAAATAGGCCAGATAGGCCACTTACAACATTGAGACCATAATAGGTCACAACACGGAGGCTAAAAGGGTGCTTATAGCAAGGAACTAACAATCCACATCAAGAGTGGGATGAATTTACACCCAAGTCCAAACTACGCACATCATTAGATTGGAATAAAACTAAGAGAGGGCCAACTCCCTCCTCTCCAAGAGACTTGAAGAACCCCAAGAATTGTCTCCATGTCAATAGAAGGTGTAGACGTATAAAAATGACTATATTCCTAAATGAATATTTTATGTTCATTTCTCTATTTAATTAAATCCAATTCAATTAAATTACCCGCATTCCTCTATTTAATTAAGTAAATTATCCAATTAAATTCACTATACTCAATGAATAAATCATTTTATTCAATTAAATCCCTTCTATCCACTTTTAATTAAATTCAAATTTAATTAAATAGTTATCCTAAATTGAATAAATCTAATTTATTTAATTTCCCCAAATTACAACCAAATTGAATTAAATTAACTTCATTTCAATTAAATCCTATTATCCCTCCATCCACTTGCATTTTCCTACATCTCCTACTTGCTTCCTAAACCCCTTCCTAATTTCTTCTAGACCCTTCTAATCACTTCTAAATTAACCTAACCCATCTTCTAAACTTTGTCACATCCCTAAGCAAGGGGAGGTCACTTCTAAAAACCTTAAAGTCTTTGATAACCATTAAAGGCTTCAAGTCTTCAACCACTTAATTTTCCAAAGTCTCCCAAACCATTAATGGTTAATTCAACCCTCTTACATGGTTAGAGACTTTTTGCCTAAATTAACCTTCATCCAACATAAGGGTCTCTTCAGGCATTCATTGCTTTGACCATGGTTATTCCTTAATCATTTGCACAAGAGTTTATCCTTGGATTAACTCTTAATCCAATGGGTAATCTTAACTTAAGCTTGACCCTTACCCTCTAGATAACCATAAGGTCTTCTCAAGCATTTAATGCCTCCAACCCCTTCTCTCAACCCTACCCTATGTTGACAATTGTCATCATTTCATTGGTACAAATTGCAAACATGGATTCCCAACTTTCAAACTCAACCCTTGATCAACTCTTTCAATCCTAACCATCCATTGCCCTATTTTTGCTATAAATAGAGCTCTCATTCCTCCATTTTTATAATCCAAGTTTGTAGTATCATACTTATGCTCAAATACATTCAAGCTTTCATTTCATATATGCTCGTCATTTAGCCTCTCTTTAAAATAGAAATTAATCTAATATGCATTTTAGAGTATTTCTATTATCATTAGCTTAAATTATTAACTAATATAGCATGCTAGGATAGTTTGTTTACTAATCTTGTCATCTTATAATTAGTTTATTGCATTTCTAGAATCATGCATAGCTTAGAAGGCATCTCATATTAAAATCAACAAAAAACATCCCTCGTTCTTGCATTTGCCATCCCTAAACCATTTTGCTCAGTGATCTGAGAGCAAAAACGTTGGTTTGAGGGACTGTGTAAGATAGAGAACCATGGGACTCACCTTGGGAAGTTGAGTGATACTTCATTACTCTATAGCTTGCACCAAGAAGTCCTGTGTGTGTGTGAGCAAGGCTCCCTAGAGCTCTGTTTTTGGCATTTTGAGTTCTATTGACCCGCTTTTCTCGCATACATTTCTGGCGCCCACCGTTGGGCCCGAACCCACGTATCTAATCGGTTTTAAAATATATCCACTTTTGCAGGCACGCAGAAAAAATGAATTAGCGCGTTGAGTTAACTGTTTAGCGCATCTAGTTAACGGCCTAGCGCATTCAGTTCACTGTTCAGCATGTGGAGTCTATAATCTAGCGCTTCAAGTCCATTTATTAGTGCATAAGATTACTAGTTTTTCCTGTAGGTCTTGGCATGGGAGAAAAACAGAACAGCACTTTCGACACATAGAGTAGCGCATCCCGAAAATAGTGTAGCGCATTGAAGACTTCTTTTAGCGCATTATGGCTATTATGTAGCGCATCACAGAACGAAATTAAAAAAACAATTATTGTAACTGAAAGTTCGAAATTAGACTTGTAGAAGTCCACCGAGGTATTTAACTGGTTATTTTGTAGGTCTCTAACAATTTCATTATAGATAGGAGCTTCATCTTCGGATTAGGATAGTTAGATTTTTACTAACTTATCTAGGTTAGTTTAAAATTTGATTTTCTTTTCTTAAAATTGAACTCACGTTGTTTTTGGGCTATAAAAAGAACCAATATCAAAACTTTTCTTGCTTTCATAGGAGAAAACGTTCATTTTGGGTTCTAAAAAGAACAAAAAAAAAAATAAATTTTTTTTTTGCAAAAATAGAGCTATAAAAAGAACCTCACCATCCTTTGGTGCATAAAAGGATTCACTTTTAAAATTTTGCAAAGGAAAGAACCTCACCTCAAAAAGCTTTGTTGCAATTAAAGAGGGAAGTTATTCCCCTTTTGTTTACCGATTTTTATTTGTTGACCAAATCGAACCTTTTGCTTTGTTGACTCGGTTATTTCCTTAGATTAAATAATCATTGCTTTCAGGAAGTAAAATTAACACCATGCTTTTCTTGGAGCAACATCTCCCAGTAGAGGTTAAAAAATCATTGAATTGAAGGTTTAAAAAGAATTTTTGATTGCCTTGAATCGAAAGAGGAAGGTATATGTTCTCCCCTTAACTAGGTGATTCAAAAAACCAGACCTCTCTTAAAAAACTTTCTTTCCTACAAAAGCATTTTACATCCTTTAGCAGGCCTGCCTTCCCGAGGAGTTGAAATCAACTGTTAAAGCCGTTTATGGCCGGTGTGAAGGGAACGACCTAAGTGGGGAATGACTTTGATGCCAAGTATTCCAACCCACTATAATCAAAAGTGAAAAGTGACGAAAGTCCTTTTCAATAGTTGCACGCAGCGATTAGCCTTTCCTTAGTATCCTTGAGATATGTAAAGCCTTTGTTCTAAAGGTTGGGAAGCCTCTTGAGGGAGTTTATCACTGATGGTCAAACAGGAAGCCTGATTACGAGCCATAGAAATAGAAACTTTGAACTGAGTCAGTAACCAAACATTTATACATCATAGTGCAAGGGTGGGGAAGAATCCACCCCCAAGATTACTCACCATATATCTCCCAAGATAACTACTCAACTATGAAGCGATTCACTTTGAGTTAATTTCTGGAAAAAGGCAAAAAAAATGGGCGCTCTCTAGGGGGTGACACGACTATTTGAGCTAACAAAGTATCAAGATTAGTGGACTATGATGTTATTTATGACCTTTGAATAAAGAGTCTTTCTGAAGTGTATTATTCATATCCAAACCTGTTGAAACATTGAGAATTTGAACACATCCTCATAGAACATATACTTTTTGTAAGATTAGGCAAAATGGTTGTACTTTTTGTGCTGTGCTTGCATTTATTACTTAAGAAAATCATCCATCTAAACTAAAAAACTCACGATCAAAACCAAAAATTGCAGAAAAACCAACTGAAAGAAAAATCAGGGCAGATTAGCGCGTGAGGACAACTCCTTAGCGCATAGGGTATTTCAGTTAGCGCATCAAACCATCCAGTTAGCGCGTCTGTTCCAAACAGTAGCATTTTATCCCAAAATCAAAACAGTGTTAAAACATTTAGCGCATCAGAGAAATAGTCTAGCGTGTGGAAGCATCAGCTTAGCGCGTGGCAACTAAACATTAGTGCATCAAGTTTAAAACTTAGCGCGTCACAGACCTAGGTTAGCGCGTAACTTTTTAAAGGCAGAAAAACAAATTTTTGAGCCATCAACTCTTTAGCGCATGTCTGAGGGCAGCTTAGTGCTTGTGGTCATTCTTTTAGCACGTGGAGTAATTTTGGTAGCGCATTTCGTCCCTGTTTTAGCACATGACCAAAAACATATAGACAGAGGGCAAAACAGTGAGGAATTTAAAATTTTTGAAAACATTTTCAGAAGCCTCTTGTTATCAACAACATTTTTCATCAAAGCAGAGTAGCTAAAACAAACCGTTAAAACTATTTCTTGAGCTAAATTTGTGTCAAAACAAACGTTGTAAAAATCCTAAACTGATCGCACAATAAAACATATCTATCTTATCATAATCCAAAAAACTCATCATAAGTATCAGCATAATCCTTTACCATCTTACGAATTTCATCTCAAAAACACTTGTTTAAAAATTTCAGGTTGTCAAATCAAGTCTCCATATCGGGAGGCTTTTATCCATATCATTTGATACGCTTTGTCGTGAAGGGGCATCTAAACCTTTATTTTGATAAAGTAAGACTTGAAATTTTCAAAACAAGACCAACTAAATCCAAACAAATCAAAGGAAACCATTGATCACTCATGCATGACTAATCCCCATATTCTGAGAAGAAAGAGCCTTTATCGTAACATCACGTTGAAGAAACAACAACCTAGTTTTTCCAAATTCATCAAGAGAAATAAGTTTTTATACATCAATCATCAACCCTTCAAATCTCATCAGGTATTCCTTCATCACGTCAAACGTTATATCCAAAACAAATCCAAAGAATTTGACAAAGAGCCTTTAAAAACAAGAGCATATTGTCAAAAGTCTGCTTTTAATCAAATCATAAATCGTGGAGGAAGGATCAATCCAACATTCTTGCCCAACGAGTGCATCACTTATAACACATCTTGACCAGAACCACCCACCCCTGAGCAACATATCAACAAGGATTTTTTCCCCTTCGTCACTGAAAGTTTCTACTAAAATGCCTGTTACTCGCTCTCAAAGAAACCAACAAAGCGAGACACACGCAGAGTCTAGTATGAATCGAAGGTTGTCAAATCCTTTTGAAGGTCCACACCTAGAAGAGACTAAAATTTCTGAAGCACTTCTTCAGGAATGTCAGGAAAACCCTTCATTCCAAAAGCTTGTAGAAAGGATTATGGAAAATGACAAAGAAAAATATTTGCTCATGCTCACAAGTAAAGGCGTTAAACTTCCCAAAGATTTAGACACAAACATCTTTAGAACCAGATCTCGACAATATGCATATCAAGAACAACAAAGAGAAGAGGAAACTCGTCACCTTGAACAACACATACCTGAGCAACACATTCCAGAACAACGTATACCAGAAATGCATATACCCATTCTAGAAACTCCAGAGCAAAATATACCATTTAACACACCTTTTCAGCTGAGAACTAATACAAGGGAAGAAATTTTCCCTCGACAAGACAATGTACCTTTGGCTGCCCTTACTCAACAAATGCAAATGTTACAAAGGTAAATATAGGACATACAACAAGGGACAACAGTACGGTACTCTTTAAATGAAATCTGTCCTTATCCTTTTGACAGGAGATTGCACATGATCCCTTTTCCTCCAAACTTAGATGTGCCTAAATTTGACAAATAGGATGGCAAAAGTGATCCCCGTGATCATGTCAGAGAATTCTGTACCATGAGTCTTGAGTTTTCTCATGATGACACCTATCTGATGAGGTTATTCCCAAGAAGCCTGGGAGGACAAACCATGGAATGGTTATCCAAAATTACACCACCTGTCAGATCATTTGATGAATTGGTTAATAAATTCATAAACCAATACTCCTATAACATCCAACACGCCATAACCATGCTAGATGTTTGCAACACCAAAAAAAAGAACAACGAAACATTCATGATATTCCTTCAATGCTGGCGACGTATGGTATCCAGATATCCTCGAGATATTCCTGAAAAGGAGAAAATGGAGATCTTCATCGACAACTTGAATGGTGAAATGAGTTACAGGCTAAAACTTCAATGCATACCATCTTTCGCTAAATTCATTAAAAATGGCATTCAAGTAGAGGAAGCATGTGTCAAAAAGGGAACACTCAAATTCTTCAAGGAAGGAACAAACTCATCAAACTACAATAACCAGAACAACAACAGCTTAGACAAATCTCGATTTTGGACTCGAAACAAAAACGAAGGCAACAATGACTCACATGATCTCAAATCTAAGCAACCAGTGCTTGCATTATCTGGAAATCCTTAGACTACGAAAAATCCAAAAAATGCTAATCCAAATACTAGCACATATGCACCAAACACTGATCAAGGACAACTCAACACAAACAACACCAATGATACTCAAAGCAAAAACATGAATCCAGGACCTAACAACAATTCACGCAACAGCATGAACAATTTCCAAAAGCGTATCTTGACACCACTGGGGCAATCACTAGAATTAGCATTCAGAGAACTTCTAGCAAACAAAATTCTCTTCTTGCCTGCGATTAGCAACTATGAACCCCAAATCAAACCACCTTGGTGGAATGATTCACACTATTGTGATTTCCATCGTAACAAGGGTCATCGGATGAACGATTGCATGGGATTGAAACACATTGTGCAAGACATGATTGATCGAGGTGACTTAACAGTAGATGGTCTCAAAACAAATGGTGATCATGGAGCTTTTAAAAATCCTCTCCCAAATTACAACAAAGATGGTGCTTCAACCTCGGATGATACATGTGGAGCTCGTATCAACCATATCTACAACAACACCATAAATCACATATCAGCTGAAGATCATCAAGTAAATGTCATCACCATCCGAGATTAGCGTGATCATGAATCTGTCAATGTGACAACCTGAACTTAGAAATATGTCTTAAAAGGGCATACTGTGCCTATAACTACTATACCAAAAATCCAATATGACTTGGTTAGCCAATTACGCAAAACTCCAGCTCAGATATCTATACTAGAATTGCTGAAACTATCACTGAAGCACAAAGACATATTGGAACAAGCGCTATTGGAAACCAATGTACCTCAAAATCTGGATACGGATAGATTTCAAGCCATGGTCGCCCATATGACTGGACCTCATAACCTCACCTTCTCAGAGCATGACAATGCTTTCTTGAGTCATCCGCATAACACTCCTCTCCATATCGAAGTCATTGTTTGCAAACACCGAGTAAAAAGAGTCTTAATAGATGGAGGAGCCGGACTTAATATATGTACTTTAAAGCTTATCCGTGCATTAGGTTTCTCAGAAGAGTTTATTGATCCCTGCAAGAAGATTACCATAAAGGCATATGATGATGAGGAAAGGTCCTCTAAAGGAACCATGATGTTACCTATTCAAGTGGAACCAGTGTAAAAGGATACTATGTGTCAGGTCTTAGACATAGATCTCACCTACAATATTTTGTTAGGGTGCCCCTGGATACATGAAATGCAAGCAGTACCCTCTACGTATCACCAGTGTGTCAAATTTCCTTATGATGGACAAGAAATCTCCATATCTGCTGATCACAATCCATTTCAACATTGTAACGCAATGGGGGCAGCCCAAGATAGTTTGGTTCTTCATAATAGAGAAAAGCAGCAATCTTCAACATCAGATCTACAAACAACAAAGCACAACTCATTATCTGGAGATTTCAAGCAACAAATGCAAATCAAAGACCAAGGCATGGGAGAATACTCTTTGGAGCCTTTATGTTTGGCCAAATTGCCAACATCACCTAGATCTCATGGATTGCCTACTACATCAACACATTCGGTAACTCAGCCCATCACCAAATTTGATGGTACCTTCATCCAATTGGGCACTCTAGCACATGAATCAGAAGATAAGGATATTCTTAGCTGGTTATACAAAGATGAGGAAGAAGATAACAGAGCAGTTGCACTGGACATTGTTCTACCTACACACCTATATGGAAAAGGATACTTAATCATGTAGAAAATGGGATATGACGGTAAAGAACCTATTGGGAAACGCAAAGAAGGAGTCACTGAACCCATAGATCTTCCTTCACAACCCAATAGAGACAAAACAGGATTGGGTGACCATGGCTGCTCATATCAACCATATCTACAAAACCTCATAACCTCATAACCTCATAACTGTAAAACCTCAATGGAAAGTAAAGAAGAAGTACAAAGAAGAATCTTGGCAGGAAGCACTCTTTGAGTCAGCTGAAACAATCCACAAGGCACGAGAACGCCAAGAATAGAAGTTACATCAGGGAAAGCTTCTAAGCCACAAGAAGGCCATATCTGCAGTAGTAGCTCATATTCAAACACCAATATCTCCAGAACAAATAATATCATCTCCGGATACCATTATTCCTCCTCGAGGAAGCACAGTCTATGAACAAATACAGAAAGTAGAAGTAGGATCTGACACCAAGTCAACAAAAACTATCAAAATGGTATCCATCATCAAAGATTTATTTTCACCATACAACATACCAGTTTACAACACTGATAGAATTTGGGATGATGCCTCAGAGACTGATTCCAATGAATATGAATGGGGTACTTGCTCAAATGCTACTACAAATATCCCTAATGATACTGACACCATATCCCTTTCTCAGGAAGAGCATAACGCAGAAGATAGACCTCTTGAATTTGGACCACAGAACATCTATGATGCCAAGGAAAGCGAACAAAAACATTATGAACAAGTCTATACGGAAGATAATACCATCGAA
Source organism: Cryptomeria japonica (assembly GCF_030272615.1). Lineage (NCBI taxonomy): Eukaryota > Viridiplantae > Streptophyta > Pinopsida > Cupressales > Cupressaceae > Cryptomeria > Cryptomeria japonica. The sequence goes on from NC_081409.1 coordinate 131,968,463, forward strand.
GACCTCGACGAAATCCTAAACTTCTTTACAACCAAGAACAATCATGATGAAACCTCTGTCTTGACACTTACAGTAGTAGAACTTAATCCACCAAATGATACCTTACCGCTTGTCTTTCCTGACCTCATCGACTGGGATGAACCCGAAATCCATGATATACCAATTTTTCTAGATGATGAATCTATTATCCACTACCTATGTACCGTAAATTTGGAAATAGGCTCTACCAGTGAACAAAGTAACGATGTCTGCCAATCAGGGAGTGCCAAGTCTCTCAGTCGCAAAAATAAACCAAATAAAAGATCTGATGCTGAAAACCAGTCAATGGTAGCTCTGGATCATAAAAAAGTAAAAATAAAGGACACATCTGAGGGTGAAAACCTTTTTAAGGCACCTAACGATGGGAGACTTGACACTCTTCCTGAGCACTTTCATGAGCAATCATCCATATTGATTGAGCCCACTCAATCAATCAACATTGGTACCATAGAAGCAGTCAGAAACATACACCTTGTAGAATCTCTGACAGAGGAAGAAAGATCAGCATTCATCATTTTCTTTAAAGAACAACAAATTAACTTTGCTTGGTCATATGCTGATATGCCCAGAGTGGATCCACACTTAATCATGCATCACTTGTCCATCTCTTCAGGAGTTAAACCAGTCAAACAAAAGCTACGAAAGATGAATCCACAGGTGGCACTCATGGTCAAAACTGAACTAAAGAAACTATTAGATGTTGGATTCATCCGACCCATTAACTATGTAGAGTGGATTTCCAACATCATTCCAGTATCAAAACTAGATGGTAGTATCAGAATATGCACCGACTTCAGAGATGTCAACAAAGCTTGTCCAAAAGACGACTTTCCTCTGCCCAGTATCGACATAATTGTAGACCTCACAACAGGCCATGCAATGCTCTCACTAATGGATGGTTTCTCAGGCTATAATCAAATCAAAATAGCCCTAGAAGATCAAGATAAAGCCATGTTCACCTGTCCTTGGGGAACATACTATTGGAATGTTATGCCTTTTGGCTTAAAGAATGCAAGGGCCACTTATCAAAGAGCAATGACAACAATCTTTCATGACATGATGCACACATTTATGGAAGATTACGTGGATGATTTACTAGCTAAATCCTTCACTAGAGCGGAACATCTCAGCATCCTAACAAAGATCTTTGATCGATTGGAGAAATTCCAAGTCAGACTCAACCCTAAGAAGTGGGTCTTTGGGGTTACATCAGGCAAGTTACTAGGCTACATAGTCTCAGCTAAAGGTATCGAAGTAGATCCAACAAAGGTACAAGCCATTATGGAAATGCCACCACCAAAGAATATCGGTCAACTCAGATCTCTACAAGGACGACTTCAATCAATTAGGCGATTCATCGCTCAGCTAGCAGATAAAAGTCTACCATTTAACCATTTACTACACAAAAATGTACCATTCAGATGGGAGACCAAGTGTGTAGAATCTTCTTACCAAATCAAATAGTACCTGATGAATCCACCAGTTCTGGTACCACCAGTCGTAGGAAAGCCACTTATCCTATATATCTCAACAACAGATATATCACTGGGGGCACTATTGGCACAAGAAGATCAACAAGGAAAAGAACGAGCCATATACTATATCAGTAGGACATTGAATGACTATGAACTCAATTATACATTCATTCAAAAGGCTTGCCTAACAGTGTTCTTCGCATCTCAGAAGTTCCGACATTATATGCTAGCACACACAATTAAGCTAGTGGCAAAAATTGATCCTCTCAAATATCTACTCAGCAAGGCAGCTCTTACAGGCAGATTCGCTAAATGGGTCATGATTCTCAGTGAATTCGACTTCCAATACATAGAAAGATGAGCAATCAAAGGACAAGCAATTGCAGATCAACTGGCTAAAGCACCACTACCAGGAAAACAAAATATGGAGATTGAATTTTTGGATAGGGACGTTCTTACTATTTCTACCAAACAATGGACCCTATACTTTGACGGATCCTACACACAACATGGTTCAGGTGCTGGCATTCTATTTATCACTCCTGAAGGACACACTATACCAAAATCATATAGGCTTATGTTCCCATGCACAAATAATGTGGCTGAATATGAGGCATTGGTTATAGGCATCAAAATGGTCGTAGAATGGAAAATCACAGAGTTAAAAGTCTATGGAGACTCACAACTAGTCATCAATCAAATCAACAACGACTATCAAACAAAAGATGACAAGCTGCTACCCTACAAGCGAATGGTGGATGACTTCAAACAATATTTTGTAAACATCACCTTCGAGCAAATACCAAGGTTGAACAACAAAGCAGTCGATGCCATGGCTACTATCGCTTTATTACTACAAATTACAAAGCAACAGAGTCGTTACGAGTTCCTGGTAGAGCAACTGTTCTCCCCAGCTTATGACCACTCTGAATCCCATGTTATCTATGTCTTGACTAGTTCAGATTCTCCGTTATATGGACCAATATACGACTACCTTAAGAACAATATCTTACCCATTGACCTATCCAGAAACCAAAAACGTAACTTTATCTGGCAAGCTGCTTGTTATACCCTTACTGTTGATACTTTGTATCGTTGAGGTCTAGATGGTACTCTTCTTCGTTGCCTTGATCGTAATGATTCTGATTCCACTTTACACGAGCTTCACGAAGGTATTTGTGGAACACATTCAAGTGGGACTACTCTTGCTAAGAAGCTTCTAAGGATGGGATACTACTGGCCTATGCTGGAGAAAGATTCATATCACTTCGCCAAGAAATGTCCTAAATGCCAGATCCATGGCAATCTGATACATGCACCAGCACAGGAACTACAACCATTCACGACATCCTGGCCCTTTTGTCAGTGGGGACTAGACTTAGTTGGCAAAATTCATCCTTCATCTTCAAATGGACACAAGTTCATTATAACTGCAATAGAATACTTTACCAAGTGGATAGAAGCAGTTGCCATGACCACAGTAACTGGGAAACAAATTGCCTCTTTTAAACTAAATTATCTAATTTGCAGATATGGTATTCCAAGTTCAATCATCACAGATAATGGACGACCTTTCAAAAACCAAGATGTACAAGAACTATGTGAAAAATTCAAAATCCAACATCGGTTCTGTACTCCATACTACCCACAGGGAAATGGTCAAGCATAAGCATCTAACAAGACAATACTAAAAATCCTAAAGAAAACAATGAATGATGCAGGCAAAGATTGGCATGTACAACTTAATCCAGCACTTTGGGCATACAGAACCAACATCTGTACACCTACAGGAGAAACACCATACTCATTGGTATATGGATCAGAAGCCATTTTACCCCTGGAGGTAGAAATCCCATCTCTCAAAGTCTCTTTGAAATGTTTAATCCCAAATGAAGAGTATCAAGTTAACCGACTACAAGAACTCAAACTATTAGATGAAAGATGTTAGCATGCTTACACTCATCTCAAAGCATATCAACAACGCATGTGCCAGAGCTACAACCACAAGGTCATCCCTTGCAACTTCAAAGTTGGTGACCTAGTCCTCAAAGAAAATCCAAGAAATCAGCAAGATCGAGAAAAGAAAGGGAAGTTTGAACCTAACTAGTTGGGTCCCTATGTCATCATATCAGTCTATGGATCAGGTAACTATCAGCTCACAACTTCAGAAGGAGATGTGCTCGACGAACCAACTAACAACATCCATCTGAAGAAGTACTACACTTAAGTAGCCTAATGCACAGAAAAAGCCAAAACAAGCAAAAAAAAAAAAAAATCCAGAAAAAGCAAATAAAAAGGTACAATAAAAACAAATGGTGAAAACCTGGTAAACAGGCGCTGTTGTGAAAGAACGGCTCCTCTATCTATCTCCATACCATTTTATTCGTATCCTTAAAACACTATCAGCCATCGCCCGACACTTAGCACATATCCATTCAGGACATACTTAGCATAGTCACTATCCTAGTTTATCCATATATATCCTCTTATCACATTCCACCATGGCTTGGAAATCACTGTACATATTCACATCAAGAGGCACACTCAGCTAGGGGCAATAAATCGTCAAAATTTGCAAACATTCAAGACATCAAAACTATTTGCAAAATTCAGAAGCATTGCATCCAACAACCAAAACTACACTTCATTGCAAAGCAAAACAAAGAAAACACAAAAAAACCAAGGATGGATGATTTTTTGAAGTACTGAATGTTGCATTATCGCATAAAATCTTGACTATTTTTCCATTATTGAGCTTTTTAAATTATTGGATTCTCTCTCTTTTCTCACTAAAATGCTTCACAACTAGAGATCATGGGGAAACTCCAATATTTTCTTAGTCTTCTGTCTGGGAGGCGATCACTTGTACTATGTGAATACTTGCCTCGAGACGTGATACATCGAATATCACTGAAGGCATGATTCCACTTCATGCATACAAATGATTTAATCTTGTCTGTTTACACAATCCGTACTCAAGTCGTCTTGGTTCAATTATACCTTGATGCTTGTGCTATCTTGCAAAATCAAATATCATGTAAATTTTTCTCAGGTCATTATGGTTCAATTATACCATTGTGCTTGTATAAATTTTCAACATATCCTAAACAAATCAATGCTCAATGATGATACCTACAAAGAAAGCAAACAACATATGGCTATATTAGATGGCAAATACAAAATGAGGATGCTACCAAAAAAAACAAAAAACAATTAGTTGCATATCATTTTACAATTAGTTGCATATCATTTTAACATAGTTGCATATCATTTTACAATTAGTTGCATATCATTTTCCAATTAGTTGCCTATCATTTTACACTTAGTTACATATCATTATCATACATCTCAAAGATACATTTCACAGCATATAAAATCATACATCTCATTTTCAAGATACAGCTCACAAACATATCAAAGCATACATCCTACATCATACATTATATCATATATTTAAGCATTGCATCATCATAAAGTAAAGACAAAAACACATAAGCACATACATCCATATAACACACCACATGATCAAAGATAATGATGCCGTATATATATATCTCCAAAAATGATCAAAATGTACAAAATCTATCATCTCTGTGTCTAGTACAAAGAATACAATGATCAAAATACAACAGAGACCACGTCTCTCAAGTATGACTATCCCTTGATGGAGATGGTCTGGCTCCAGATGTCCCCACCCCTGGATCTCCAGGGGGATCCCGTCTCGATGGCCCTGTCACACCTTGGCTCTCGAACTGCGACCCAGTATCTCAAGATTGACTAGATCTCGACTGTGTGAAGCTCTGTACTTGGTGATCCCTGGGTACCACAGCCTCATAGTGCCGACGGTAGTACTCCACCTCCTGAGCTCTCAAAGATAGCTCTCTCAGGGTGTCTCTCATCGGACCACCCACCACTGCTCTCTGCACGCTCGCTGCAAGCTCCTCCGCTCGACCCCACCGCTCTATCTCCATGTCTCACTCAGTGGTCAACTATGCAATCTGCTGCTGATATGTCAATACCTGTGCCTGTAGCTGCTGTACAGTCACCTGCAGGGTCCGAATCTGTGCATCCTCAACATGAGTGGGGATCCGAACCTATAGCGGTACCTGTGTAGGGGCATCCCCTCTAACTTTGCATGTCCTCGGTGTTGGAGGTGGGAGCACATCCGTCCTCCTCTAAGCTGGGCGTATCGCCTCATCCGTCCCCCCCACTGCAGCTAGAACCTCTCCCATCCTCCCCTCTCCACCTGCTCTAATTGTCAAACCGCCTCTCCCCCTGTCCATCATCGCTCATCTAATTGCTCTCTCCAAACCTCTATCTCCTCTTCTCCCTCTATCTCCCCTCCTCCCTCTATCTCCTCTCCCTCATCATCCTCCTCCACCATCTCCCTCATCGTCGTCACTCCACCTCCCTCATCATCATCATCATCAAATGCCGACCGCATCTCCTCTAGATCTGAAATCCTTGCCACTGCTCGCGCAGCGAACAATGTCGCGAACTCATCTGTCATGCCCGCATCCAAAATCTCCAGAGCATAATCCCATATCTGGCCCGCCAAACACCTCCATGGCCACCGCACTATCAATCATCGGACCCCAATCTGGTATGTCCTACCTCCGTCGTGCATATAAACAGGCCCCCTAAGGTATACCCTGCTGTCGACCAAACTATCGCAAAACTTTGGTCACCACGAACCTCTCAATAACAAATGGGGTCCTCCTAATCAAGTATCTTGTCATAAACACATAGGGCATTTCCAGCCCGTCCTCTGCCCACACCTCACACCCTGTATATGGTTGCCATGTGACCATATAAATATCATCCAGCACTCTCCTCCAATGCTCTAGTTTGCCCAGCTTCCGCTGGACAACTAGACCCCTATACCCATAGGCATAGGCATGTCCAATGGGCCTATCTCTGTTTGCTAATGGCCTGGCTGCCGGAATGTGCTCCCAGCAACATACCTGTAAGAGCATCACGCCAACTGACAAACTGATGTAACCTAGGTATACCACCTCGTGCAAGTCCCTGTATAGATGGGCTAGCATAGTCGATCCCCACGCGAACCTGCGGCCCTATGTAACCATGTCCTCTAACACCAGCCCCCATCCCATAGAGAATCCCTTTGACCTATGATCAGGACAAAGGAATCCACCTATAAACCCTGCCAGTACTGAAGGAAGCGGTGCATAATCCAAGTCCAGGAACTCCTGCCAAGGGATCTCATATCCACATACTGTCTCATCTTGGAATATACGGTGAAGTGCCTCTGTGCCACCCTCCTCCGACTGCTCATAAGGTAGTAGTGCACCTACTACTGGTATGTGCAGAATCCTGTAACAGTCCTCTGGCATGACTATCATCTCACCCATGGCAAAGTGGAAGGTGTTCATGTCATTGTGCCACCTCTCTGCAAGCGCTGTAAGTAACCCTCGGTTCACAGTGAACTGAGGCATATCCAACAGGGACGTCAAACTGCATCTCTCAATAAAATCCAGGTCGGCCTGTGTCAACTGTGGTATCAGAGTCCAAGGCCTAGGAAATCACTCACGCGACTGAACCACGCCCAATCGCTCCTGTCAACCAGCAAAACAAGTCCAATATCAGTTTTCCACATCAAAACAATGATATCAAAATCAAAATCACATCAACAACATGAAACAAATTGCTCATCTACATCAAGTTCAACATCCTATCATTTCATATCAGCTTGTAAAACAACTCAAGCTATCAAAAACCATATCAAAACTTGTAACACAACTCAAGTCTCCAAATCACATAAACTTGTAAAAAAACTCAAGTTTCCTACCAATATCAGCTTGTAAAACAACTCAAGTTTCCAACCCATATTAGCTTGTAACACAAATCAGGCTTCACACATTGAACTTGAAACAACGGGCAAAAACAAATCATGCTTTGATCAAACCAACACATTAATATCTATGCATAACTTGAAATATCGCAAATCAAAACAAGTTATATCAACACTCATATTGGACAAATCAATAGAAACTATGACAGCAAAACACAACAACACACCAATTACACCTATCCTGACAAAACTGGATTTATCCTATCATTTTTTCTCATTCACAAATCCCCCCATCTCACCAATTTTTTTTTTGATGCGCTAAAAAAAATTCTCTCCGTGCTAAGATACACCCATGCGCTAAGCTATTTTTCCCACACGCTAATCTATTTACCCTATGCGCTAGAATACCTCTATGTGCTATCCTTTTTCCCCAATGCGCCACCCAACCTACCCTATGCGCTAAAACCTATTTTTGCGCTAACCTATACCTTGCTGATGCTACCTATTTGACGCTCTGTGCTAGGTCTACCCTACGTGCTACAACCCCTTACCCATGCAAACCCCTGTGACCCCTATGCACTAGGTCTTACTCACGTGCTATCCTATTAACTAGACATGCTACCCGTTCAACATGCGCTACTTTCCCTCAATGCGCTAATCGAGAACTTCTATGCGCTACACTATTTTGTTTCGAACGCAGCCCTAAAATTCAAACTTTATGTGCTACCTAAATTTTCGTATGCGCTAAATTGCGACTTTGACACGCTAAACCGCTAAAACCGAATTTCAAAAATAAAAAACTAACCAAAAACGACAAAATAAAAAATCAAACAAGGGTCAAAAGTGTTGACTCACTGGTGGTCCATATGCGGCAGGTCTTCGGTACCTCCGAACGTGCTCAAAACGATGCCTGGAATACGGGATAGGCATTTTGACTTCTCTCCAAATTCTCTTTCTCCAAATTCAACAATGCACAAATGAATCAAATCAAAGCACTTTCCCCCTTTTATAGGAGAAAAATGAAATTAGGGTTAGGGAACTGGGCATGTAATTTGCTCGCGGTCTCCCTTATACCCTAAAACATGTAAATTATCGGGAGATGAATCAATTTCAACATTTCACATAGACACAATCATACACATCAAACACAAATCATAAAATCGAATCAAAATTTTCAAAATATTGATTCATCTCCCGAGGGGGCATCACGCATCAAATCAAATTTGGGGCACAACTTGAAAATCATAAAAGCAAAAATTCCATTTGATCATAAATCACGATAAAATATCATTTTCTTTGAAATAACATGTGCACACATGTCACTTCAAAGAGGGGCAAAATGTAGACGTATAAAAATGACCATATTCCTAAATGAATATTTTATGTTCATTTCTCTATTTAATTAAATCCAATTTAATTAATTTACCCGCATTCCTCTATTTAATCAAGTAAATTATTCAATTAAATTCACTATACTCAATGAATAAATCATTTTATTCAATTAAATCCCTTCTATCCACTTTTAATTAAATTCAAATTTAATTAAATAGTTATCCTAAATTGAATAAATCTAATTTATTTAATTTCCTCAAATTACAACCAAATTGAATTAAATTAACTTTATTTCAATTAAATCCTATTATCCCTCCATCCACTTGCATTTTCCTACATCTCCCACTTGCTTCCTAAACCCCTTCCTAATTTCCCTCCATCCACTTGCATTTTCCTACATCTCCCACTTGCTTCCTAAACCCCTTCCTAATTTCTTCTAGACCCTTCTAATCACTTCTAAATTAACCTAACCCATCTTCTAAACTTTGTCACATCCCTAAGCAAGGGGAGGTCACTTCTCAAAACCTTAAAGTCTTTGATAACCATTAAAGGCTTCAAGTCTTCCAACCACTTAATTTTCCAAAGTCTCCCAAACCATTAATGGTTAATTCAACCCTCTTACATGGTTAGAGACTTTTTGCCTAACTTTACCTTCATCCAACCCAAGGGTCTCTTCAAGCATTCATTGCTTTGACCATGGTTATTCCTTAATCATTTGCACAAGAGTTTATCCTTGGATTAACTCTTAATCCAATGGGTAATCTTAACTTAATCTTGACCCTTACCATCTAGATAACCATAAGGTCTTCTCAGGCGTTTAATGCCTCCAACCCCTTCTCTCAACCCAACCCTATGTTGACAATTGTCATCATTTCATTGGTACAAATTGCAAACATGGATTCCCAACTTTCAAACTCAACCCTTGATCAACTCTTTCAATCCTGACCATCCATTGCCCTATTTTTGTTATAAATAGAGCTCTCATTCCTCCATTTTCATAATCCAAGTTTGTAGTATCATACTTATGCTCAAATACATTCAAGCTTTCATTTCATATATGCTCATCATTTAGCCTCTCTTTAAAATAGAAATTAATCTAATATGCATTTTAGAGTATTTCTATTATCATTAGCTTAAATCATTAACTAATATAGCATGCTAGGATAGTTTGTTTACTAATCTTGTCATCTTATAATTAGTTTATTGCATTTCTAGAATCATGCATAGCTTAGAAGGCATCTCATATTAAAATCAACAAAAAGCATCCCTCGTTCTTGCATTTGCCATCACTAAACCATTTTGCTCAGTGATCTGAGAGCAAAAACATTGGTTTGAGGGATCGTGTAAGATAGGGAACCATGGGACCCACCTTGGGAAGCTGAGTGATACTTCATTACTCTATAGCTTGCACCAAGAAGTCCTGTGTGTGTGTGAGCAAGGCTCCCTAGAGCTCCATTTTTTGCATTTCGAGTTCTATCGACTCGCTTTTCCTGCATACAGAAGGAAAGAGTGAGGATTCTAGCAAAAAATCACTCTTCTCCTCAAAAGGAGAATTCAATAAGAAAAACTAGGGTGGCCCCAAACTAGAGCACGAAGATTGTAGCCACTAGAATAGGATCACCAAACCCTTCCCCCTCATCTAACTAGCATGGAGATGAACCTTGACGAACTCTACAAGTAGAACCACCACCAAAGGATCGATGATATATAGAACTCTAGTACGAGCTAAAAAATCAACACCCATAGGCCATTGACCCATCTTCCATCTTGTTCCAACCCACTCTAAGGAAAGAACCAATTATACTTTAATTCTAAAACCATCTCTTTAGGATTAGTAGTAGCAAGAACCACAATATAATCCTCAACAACAACCAAAGAAGAATCTTCAAGGTGCAGATGCAAGACTCCATCTACTCCTCCAAGTAAGAACTCACAAGAAACTCCATCAAATCCCCAAGAGACCCCCCCTCAGTAAAACCCTTAGTGGTAGGGACCATGACCATAGACACCAAAGTGTCTAAACACAACTGACCAGTAAAGAGATCCCTAGTTGACAAAGAGGAGGTCACCCCCACCATCACCATCAATGTGAAAGGAACATAAACCTCCCCAACAGAAGGCACAATCAATCCATTCTTCACAAATTTCTTAGCACCAAAAGGGCTACCCGTAGAATCTTTAGAAACAACAAGCTAGCTTGAGGAAAGAAACGCTAAAGACAAAAAGGGAAGAAATATATGTCCCCCAAAAATCCCTTAGAGAGGGTTAGAGAAGCCCAAATATAAGACAAGGTAGAGACCAAGAAATAAATAAAGTATACCCAAATGTTAGTGTTAGTAGCAATCAAGAAGGAAGACTGAGAGGGAGGGGGGGGGGGGGTTGAATCAATATTCACTAGATCAAATAAAAATTAAACTTTAAAACATAAATTGATCAACTGTAGCAATGAATCAGATAAGAAAATTAACAACACAACACACAACAACATGATTTTGACATGGAAAACCTGGTCAAGAGAAAAACCACGGTGGGAACCTACCCACAATAAGATAATACTCTGCAGTAGTATGTGAAAATATAACAATGGGGAATTCACATGCATTTAGGAACATTACCTAGAGATCACTGCTCAAAAGATATATGCCTTGAAGGCTACAATCCTTAGGTAAGTCTCACTGACTTACAAAATGATTTGGACTACAATCCGAAAGAGATGAACTAAAAGAATAATATCTCCAAATGCTTGATTACAGTTCCGGTTAAGCACATATGTCTGCTCTACAACACCAATCTCACCTCAACACTACACTTAATGATAAGTCTCTTGTTCGCACAATCACCTCTCTCTGATAACGCATACACAATACCGACACCTAAATTACATAAGTATCTCACCTATAAATACAAATCATCAACCTTGATAACAAGGTCGACTAAACCCTCAACCCTCAACTCACAATTACAAAAAATTATATTACATGATACAAAGATCAACCAACAGACCAATATAATTATTTATATTACATAGCATGCACCTAATTCAAATTCCCAAATGATCATATCCACCGGAAATCATGCCAAGATCAACTGCAACACGCTATACCACCAAAAATACCGCATAACACAAAAATCATCATCGGTTCACAAAAATCACCAAAAATTTGCACAACAATCAATGTAGATCATCAAAACAAATAGGACATTACTAGGAAACACTAGAAAGAACGTTAGAACCATCCAGAATAGTTGCACCAACACCACATTTTAAATCTTCATCGATCAACATCTAGAAAGCTCAAGAACACAACCAATTGACAACTGTCATGAGAAAAGATAACTTGCGGAGCACAAAATCACAAAACATTAGAAATGAAGATAGAAAAGATCATCCCAAACAATATCCCAAAGTCTCAGCACAAGATTTGATCACATCAGAATATACCAGAGGAAATGCCGGATTCCACAAAACAGTGATCAGCAAAACCAAACTCATAACCAGATCATAAGATCTTCCCAAACTCACCGGAATAGATCATAGGAATATGTTGACATTAATGAAAATAACATATCCTATCAGCAACAATGTCAACAACCAAATCCAACAATCTCCCCAATAAGACAACAATTTCCCCCTTTGACATTGATGGCAACACATGAATGTGAAAAATAGTCAATGCAAAGAAAGAATATATCAACAACAAACTCCCCCTAAGATCAAAATAGATAAAGGAGTTTTTCACATGACCTCTCTCCCCCTTTGATAGAAATGCCAAAGATCTCCAAAATAGAAAATCAAACTCTCTCCCTATACAGAATCATGAATCTCTCTCCCCCTAGGATACACAACCAAATCAATAGACTACTCTAGTAGAGGAGCAACATCAACTCATCAATCTGGATAAACGAATAAGGCTTTGAATTCTGCCGGATTGATGCAACTCAATGCATCTAATTCTCATCAGGAGGGGTGGATACCCCTAACTTGTCTCTCAAATAGGCAAATGTATTTGTAGGCAAAGGTTTAGTAAAAATATCAGCAATTTGTTCCTTTGTAGATACATATTCCAGCTTCACCTTCCCTTCATCGACTTTCTCTATCAAGTTGTTATATTTGATTGACACATGCTTAGTCTTTGAATGTTGCACCAGATTCTTTGACATGTTTATAGCACTGGAATTATCACAGTATATAACATTAGGCTCATCATGAGTAATTTTGATCTTTCAACATTTGCTTCATCTAAACTATCTGAATGCAATTACTAGCAACAATAATGTACTCAACTTCAACAGTAGATAAAGATACTGATCTTTTTTCTTGCTAGCTCATGAAAGCAATTTCTTACCTAAAAAGAATGCTCCACCGATATTACTCTTTCGGTCATCAACATCACTAGCCTAATCTGCATCAGTGTAAGAACATAACATGAAATCATCATTCTTCAGATACCATAAACCATAATCCACAGTTCCCTTTAGATATTTGAATATCCTCTTAACAATAGTGGCATGACTCTCCTTCGTATCAACTAGATATCTACCAACTATACACACATCGTGCATAATATCATGCCTTATCTAACTAAGATATAGCAGTCCACCAACCATAGATCTGTACAAACTTTGATTAGCTTTAGGAGATTCATCATTTTTGGATAGTTTACAACCAGTCACCATAGGAGTTCCAATTGGTTTGGAATCATCTATTCCAAACTTCTTCAATAGTTCCTTCGCATACTTAGTTTGAGATATAAAGATACCTTTTCCCATCTCTGCAATCTACAAACTGAAGAAAAAATTCATCTCACCAATCATAGACATCTCAAATCCCTTCTGCATATCACCGACAAACTTCATACTCATATTGTCATCACTACCAAAGATAATATCATCAACAAAGATTTCAACAATCAAAATGTTATCATTTTCAACTTTAAAGTATAGATTACTACCAACGGCACCTTTGGTAAATCCCAATTTCAACAAATATTTGTCTAATTTAGTGTACTAGGCTCTAGAAGCTTGTTTTAGTCCATAAAGTGCTTTCTTCAACTTACATACCATGTCTCCATCATCTGGCAGTGAAAATCCATTAGGTTTCTCAATGTAAACTTCTTTCTCTAGATCACCATTAAAAAATGCCGATTTGATATCGATCTAATATACCTTGAAATCTTTATAAGCAGCATAAGCAAGTAATAGTCTAACAAATTCAATTTTGGCAACTGGAGAAAAAGTTTCTTCATAATTAATCCCTTCTTTCTGTGAATACCCTTTACAGACCAGCATAGCTTTATTTTTGACTACTTCACTAGCTCATTCAGTTTATTCCTAAAAACTCACTTAGTACCAATAACATTTTTATCCTTAGGTCTAGGGACAAGTTTTCAAGTGTTGTTCTTTTCAATTTGATCCAACTCTTCTTCGATGTCTCTTATCCAGTTTTCATTTTTATAGGCTTTAGCAACATCTTCAGGTCCAACTTTAGAAATCAGACACACTTCTTCTGCAACTAACCTTCTTCTAGTCATAACACCTTTATTATTGTCACCAATAATCTGATTCTTAGAATGATTCAATCTAACATACCTTGGAGTCTTCTAATTGTACTGATCCTTAGGTTCCTGCACATCATCACTAGCAACATCAACATCCAGATTAACTGTTTCTACTCGATCATTTTACTTAGGCTCTTCAGGCTGAATAAGAGCTAAAACAACATGTTGACCATCATCATAATCTTTGATCTCCTTCCCAAGGTTCTCATCCACCTTCACATTTGCACTCTCAACTATCTTTCTTAGTCTCTTGTTATAGCACCAGTAGGCTTTTCTCTTTATGGAATAACCCAAAAAGATACCTTCATTATTTCTAGCATCAAAATTTCCAAGATCCTCATCTCTCTTAATATAACATTTGTTACCAAAAACTTTACAATATTTCACAGTAGGAATATGACCAAACAAAAGCTCATAAGGGGTCTTTCCAGTATCACCTTTGATATGAAATCTATTGAATGTATAAAGTGCAGTGCTAATAGCTTCTCTCCAATAGACCTTCAAAACATTTAATTCAATCAACATGGTTCTTGTAGCATCCAAAACAGTACGATTCTTCCTTTCAACAATACCATTCTGCCATGGAGTCCTAGGAGCGGATGGTTGTCTTCTGATTCCATGCATCTCACAGAATGAATTGAATTCATCAAAATGTAATTCTCCACCTCTATCAGATCTTAGACACTTCAACTTCAATCTAGACTCAGTTTAAACTTTAGCTTTGAATATCTTAAATTTCTCAAATGCTTCTAATTTTTCCTTCCTAAAGACAACTCGTATCATCTTGGAATAATCATCAATTAGCAACATAAATCATCTATCACCCTGCAAACTTCTAATATTTGTAGGTCCACATAGGTCAGTATGCACAAGATCCAGCAATCCATCAGATGTATAAGGTTTACTCTTGAAAGAAATCCTTGTTTGCTTACCCAACTGACACTCCTTACATACCATATTAATAGGTTTAACAATTTTAGGTAGATCTCTATCAGCTTGTGTAGAACTAATCTTAATCAATGAATCAAAGTTTACATGACACATCCTTCTATGCCACAACCAACTCTCATCTATCTTAGCAATCAAACAACTTTTCTCACTAGCATTCAAATGAAAAATGTTACCTTCAGTCTTAATCCCAAATGCAATTTCTATACTAGAGGCATTCAAGATCTTGCATTTACCATCCTTGAATTCTAGATCATAACCCTTATCAACCATCTGTCCAACACTAAAAAGATTATGCTTCAAACCTTCAACATACAAGCCATCATCAGTGTTATGCTTACCATCAAAAGAAGTAGAACCTCTCCCATGGATTACATAGGCTTTGTCATCTCCAAATCTAACTATACCACTATCATATCTTTCCATGCTTACAAATTTACTTTTGTCACTGATTGTATGATGTGAACAACTTCTGTCAATCACCCATACACCCTTTTCTTCTACCTTACCGACCAAAGCTTTCTCCTCAACACAACATTTTGTGGAATCACCAAGTACAGGTCCATCTTCTATAATGACAATAAACACAACTTCATCTCCTTCTGATTCATCATTTGTAACACCTTCATCTGCAACATAATAACAATTCTTCTGGTTCCTAAACTTTTGGTTAGACTTGTAAGACTTATCTTACTTTTCATGCTTCTCATATCTATCATTCCTATCATACTTATCAAGCTTATCATGTCTATCATACTTAGCCATTCTCTTCGGACATCTAGAAGCATAGTGTCATATCTTATTACAAGAAAAACATTTCAAGAGCAACTTTCCATCATACTTACCGACACCTTTAGGTAATCTCCGAGCAATTAGTGCTTCAAGATCATCAAGTTCTGTTTATTTTCGTACTATATCTCTTCTTTCTCTTTCATAATTGGACATCCTGCACTCATCAGGGCCATACTTCTTACCAGATACTGATGCTGATGCTTTAAATGCAGTCACAAACTTTCCATGTGATTCCCCAAATTTGCCTAGCTCAAATGCAACAAGTTTTCGAACCAACACATCTCTTGTCACTGTAGTCACACTTTGGATCTCATCAATAGCAACAACCTTATGTTTATAAGCAGGAGGCAAAGATATCAACACATTAGCAACAATCTCATCTTCCTCAATCTTTCCATCGACATTCTTGATACCAAGGAAAAGTTCATTCACCTTAGCCATGTATGAATGTATGTTCTCATCATCTCCCATCTTCAATGTCTCATACTTTCCTTTCAATCTCTGTAACTTAAAAACTTTCACTTGGCTATCACCTTCCTACATGATCTCAAGCTTCTCCTAGATCTCATGTGCAGTTTGAAGTCCCATAACATTTGTCATTTCAGAATCAGTCAGGGCACTAAGAAATGATTCCTTCACTCTGATATTATATTCCATTTCCTTAACCTCATTAGGAGTGGATAGTCCATTCTGAGGAACAACATAGACATTCTTAGCAATATTCCAATAATCGTCTCCAAGACATTTCAAATGCACCTCCATCTGACTCTTCCATATAATATAGTTCCTTCCATCAAACATCAGACTATCCTTTTTGAAAAGAATACCTCGAGTTGCCATCCCAGATCTTCTCAAGCAATTAATCTTTTACTAGAGGATTTAGCTATGATACCAATTGTTAGCAACAATCAAGAAGGAAGATTGAGAGCGGGCGGGGGGGGGGGGTGAATCAGTCTTCACCAGATCAAAACAAATTAAACTTCAAAACATAAACTGATCAACTGTAGCAAATTAACAACACAACACACAACACCAAGATTTTGACGTGGAAAAACCGGTCAAGGGAAAAACCATGATGGGAACCTACCCACAATAAGATGATATTTGGAGTAGTATGTGAAAATATTGCAATGGGGAATGCACATGCATTAAGGCACACTGCTTAGAGCTCACTGCTCAAAAGATATACGTCTGGAAGGCGACAACCCTTAGGGAATTCTCACTGACTTAAAAAATGATTCGTACTACAATTTGGAAGAAATGAACTTAAATATTAGCATCTCCAAATGCATAATTATAGTTCCGGTTAAGCACATATGTCTTCTCTGTGACACCAATCTCACCTGAACACTACACTGAATGATAAGTCTCTTGTTCGCACAATCACCTCTCTTTGATAACACAGACATAATACCGACACCTAAATTACATAAGTATCTCACCTATAAATATAAATCATCAACCTTGATAACAAGGTTGGCTAAACCCTCAACCCTCAACTCAGAATTATAAAAAAATTACATTACACGATACAAAGATCGATCATTAGACCAATATAATGATTTAGGTTACATTGCATGGACCTAATTCAAATTTTCAAATGATCACATCTCCTGGATATCAGGCCAAGATTAACCACAACACACTATACCACCAGAAATACTGCATAACACGAAAATCATCACGGATTCACAGAAATCACCAAAAATTCACACAATAATCAATGTGGATTATAAAAAAAGTAGGACATGACTAGGAAACACCAACAAGAACATTTTAACCATCTAAAATAGTTGCACTAATACCACTTTTCAAATCTTCATCGATCAACATCTAGAAAGCTGAAGAACACAACCAATCAACAACTGTCACAAGAAAAGATAAATTGTGGAGCACCAAATCATGAACTATCAGAAATGAAGACACACAAGATCATCCTAAATAATATCCCAAAGTTTTTGCACAAGATTTGATCACACCAGAATATACTGGAGGAAATGCCAGATTCCACAAAATAGTGATCAACAAAACCAAACTCAAAACCAGATCAGAAGATTGTCCCAAACTTACCATAATAGATCACAGGAATATGTTGATATTAATGACAACAACATATCCTAGAAGAAGCAATGAAAACAACCAAATCCAATAATCTCCCCAATAATCCATCAGTTAGCAGCCCCCATCAAATGAATGAACCCACCAGAGCCAAAAACTCTATTGAAGCCATCTTTGATAAAATAGGATTTTCCAACCATTTTGTCAAGTCCACCTCAATAGGATTTACAAAAGAACAACTTGGAGAGCAGACAACCGTAGCCCCCTCAAGGTAACCATCCAATAAAGCAACCCTTTCCCCATAAACATATAAGACAATAGACACAATCATATGAGAATCCACTATTAGGCTTCTCCACAATAAGTCTCTAACATCCCTACACATCCAATGGTCCAAAATCTTGTTCCTAACCACCAAACATCTCCAGGACCAACACTAAAAGAAGGGCCCCCAACGGCCAACCTAGCAGTAGTTATTCCAACCAAAGCCACAACAACCCAATCTTGGGACCCAAACCCTCACGTATAGGTAGCACCAATAAGGTCATCAAAACTGGTAACAAATCTAAGAGTGCAATTCAAGGGGAGAAGGGATATCTAGAGAAATCAGAGGCATGATGGGGCATAAAAAAACCCAATTCATAGCCAAACATGTATCAATAGATAGGGGAAAAGAGGCCTCAAACCACCACCAAGTAAGAAGCTGAAAGAAGATAGGGGTGTGACAAGTAGGTGCAACACAAAGGTCACAACCCACAAACCAACACCGACAACCTCAAAAGGTCCACCCTCATCATTGTTGTTAGCCATAAAGGTGTTGTCTCCAAAACCAAACATGACCAACAGACAACCCCAACACCCATGAGGTTACAAAGCACACACTAAGCATATCATCCCTAGTTGTAAGGGACTCAACATGACCCCAACCATGGTAGGAACAAGGGTTATCTCACCAAAAAATAAATCTAATGCCATGCCAACCATAGTCGCTCCCTCTCCAACCCTAGAAAGACAATATCTAGTGCTCATAAATGTTTTAGAGAAGGAAAGCTGATAAGAACACTGAAAGGAAATTATCAAGAAACACCTCATAGGGCCTTCAACACATTTGTAATAGGTAGGAAAGATATAGACAACCAAACCAAATCCATCATCATTACCTTTTTTTTCCTCTTCCCCAACACCCACATGTTCAAAATTATCCGCTCTCGAGTTTTCGCTCATTGCTAACAAAAAAATTATAAAATTTTATTTCTAGATGAAGATTCTTGGTACTCATATAAAAAAACGTAAATTTGAAAAAAAAATATGTATTTCTAGATTTAAAAAAATTTCATACAAGTTTTTCAATTCACACTTTAGACAACTTAACTTATGTTTTCTAAGATTGAAAATCAAACTAACTTTGCTTTTTTCCTTTCATTTTATACATAAAGATCTATTTACTTTGAAAAACATTGAAATATAAGATCAAGCTCAACCTTCCTACAAGGTATTATAATTTCTCTAAAGCCTACTAATACAACGATGCCATACTTTACAAGATCTCTTTTACATGTATTTCATAGTTTTCTTTTATAGTAGCAGTGAGATATATTTTCATTTATAAGAAAATTCATATTCACATAATTGTAGAAAAATCAGTTAGAGTAGAGATTTTAACTACAAATTGTGTACTTGTTAACCAAACAACCAATGGAGAAGAGACCTCCAACTAACCATATACCATCATTAATCCAATAAATAATCTAGTCAACCCTCAAGCTAAGGGAATCATCTAAAGCACTTAAAATTTATTCATAAAGTTAAAAGAAAATACATATAAAATATTTCTCATGTTCCCACATGGGTGCATGAAGGATCATGGGAGGTCCAATATAGGCCCTTAAGTGGTAATTTGAAAATTTAGAAAAACAAAGTTAGACAAATTGACATAAAAAATTGAGCAGGTAATTAATATAATTTAAAAAATATGTAAGAATTTAAAATTTGTAGCAAATTGAATTTAGTTTCTAAGAGCTACTAGTTGTTTTTTTTGAAAATAGTAAATTTATTTGGTGAAAATTGATACTTCAATGTAGTAGTACTTAAATTTTAAGAAAAAAAAGTAGGTGTATGTCTGAACAACCTTGTTACAAGATTTTTTTTTTTTAAATTTCAAAATAAGTAGAGGACATATGGCCAATTGTGCTCCATTTTATTGTAATGTTTTGCCAAGTAAATAATAACTATGAATTTTTTATTAGAATTTTTTAAAAATATAAAAATTCATATGTCTAGGTACCATAACTAGTCCAAGGGGTTGAGCTTAGTTGGTTAAAGCATTGAGTTCTCAATGTGGAGACCCAAGTTCAACTCCCATGAGGGACACCTTTGTGTAGAATTCTAAGTTGTGACTCTTGGTCTTCCTAAAGGAGCTAGTATTTGAGCAAAAATGAGCTTTGTGATTCTATGATACTTAATACAAAAAAAGTACCATAACTTGGTAAAAAAATTATGAAATTCAATTTTTTTAAAGCCTACTTATGGAAAGCATAGAATGTGCAACATCTTTTGAATTCAAAAAATGTGTAACTGTTTGAAAGTTATATATGTTTTTCAATCAACCTATCAATCAAGACTCTAGTCATAATACATGTAGAAAATCACTAATAATTATCTACTAAATTCAAAATAAGGCATATCTTATATTGGTGGAAAGATAACAATTTTCCTAATAAATCCATTTTGTTTCATCAAATTTGAATATAAATAGTCATTAGCCACAAGGAAAAGTTCTAAACACATTTTTGTTGTTGAATTTCTAGGTTTGACATCCCCAAGCCAAATCCTAAAGCAAACTTAAGGAAAATCCCAAGGCTGTAGATTTTGTTAAAAAAAATGGATATTTGTCTGTAACAAATATCCATCCTAAATGAATTTTCCATTCTTAACGGATATTTGTTATGTCTATGTATGTTTTTTTTTATTGTTTGTAAGTTTATTTGTTATAATTATTTTGTTATTTTAATAATTATATATATTTTGATAATTAATTTGTTAATATTTACTATATTAACTAGATATTTTTATTTCCCCTCATGCCCTCTCTCTACCTTTATCTCACTTTATCCCTCCCACCTTACCTACATCTAGATCTCTCTCCTTTCTTTTATATCTTCTCTCTCTACCCAAGTATTCATTGGATGTTTGTGAGCTTTTCTTATCTTTCTTGTGTTTCTATTATTTCATTTCAGCTTATCTTACAAAGATTACATTTTCTAATATGGTCTCTATACTCTATTCATAGAGGATGCTAGTGTGTCGGGCTATTGTCCATGACCCACACATGCATCCTAGACAAAGAGTTCACAATATCTATCAGATGATCTCTATGACCTATGCTTTTAGATTTTGTGGTCAAAACATTTTTATTAATTAGGTCAGTAGTTAGTTTGGTACCTTCATTTTGTTATAGTGAGTTAACATAGAGGTTTGAAGACTTCAAAGGTTGTTTTTCATGGAGAGGAGGTTAGTGAGCCCTCAAGAGGTTTGACCACCTTTCAAAATAGTTCACTTCTCTTACTCTATAGATATAAACAAGATTATAAAGACAATTAGAAAAAGAGCATTACCAGTAGCCCATGGTTCCCCTCTTGAGATGATAGATAAGACAAGATTGAAAAATAGAGGAGTCTTGACTGCTATATCTAAGAAGTGAGAGTAATTTGTCAAATTTTTGTTGTGAGAGAAAGAGAGATAAGAGAGCCAAGAGAGTGACAAAAACATTGTGTGAATGAGAAAAAGAGAGGGTTTTGTTCAGCCGAAAGGGCGAGAGGAGCCATTATAAATGTGTTTGGCCACTATTAAACACGTTGAAGGAAAAATACATGAAATATTTTGATCAAAATCTCAAAAAGTATTGAGATATTAGTGTGTCGCACAAATGTTTGCCCCTCACATTGTTGTGTAGCCATATTTAAAAAAAAATTAAACTGTAGGTTGGCAATGCTTTGTCATTGCTACCTATGAGGTCAATTGTGAAATATCAATCATAGGTTTTATCATAAATGCTATAAATGTAATATGAAGTGTGAAATTGGCATCGAGTGCAATTTTCAACACTACAAGTAGACTTTAGTATATATCTATTACAGAGATTATAATATTATGAATTGACTATTATTTTGTTGAAAGAAGACCATCAATATGAACAAAAATCACATCCTCTTAGTTTCTCATAGAATCTAAATTTATTATTACTTTGTTGGAAGAAGACCATCACTATGAAAGGTAATATTTATTTTAAGAATTATTATTAAAGAAAGTTTAGTCTAATGGTTGCACTCTAGGAATATTTTATTACATGATGACCTCTTTTGATAATGAAAAGAGGTTCTATAAATCAATAACTTGTGTCTAATGAAAATTTCCATAAGAATTGGAAGGAAAATGATATAACATATACTGTTAAAAGGAAATACATGTATATGTTGAGGATGCCATTTACAATGAAACTCAATCTAATTTTCTCTATGTCCAAGATTGGGGTAAACTATTTTGCATAAATTACTAAATCAAGAGATGGTCCACAAGTGGAATAGGTATTTATACTTCCACATCTTGTTGTCTCAAATATGTTGTATTATTTTCTATAACATGAAATTTGATTTGATTTTTTTTTTTTAAATCTAAAAAATATAATTTACATATTTAAGACTAATTTTTAGGGCTATATATAGTTTCATCCAAAATCAAGGGGTCCAAAGTGGCAAGTTTAGGTGAAAAAAATCATAAATACAACTTAGAGGGAAAATGGAACCAAATGTGTGCCAAATCAAAGGGTTTGTACTACCCCACTTTGGGTGAAGGCCACTCATTTAAAGTTGGTTTGTGTGAAGACTCCTTCCCTTGAAGGTGGTTTGTGTAAATCCTGTTGTGCATAATATCACCATTATGTCACTTTCTAACTACAACAAGAAATTTTAGGTATTATCATTTGTAACTCATTATTTTTTTTCTAGGAAAGTTGTCTCAACCTTTCTCTTAATATTATCTATGTGAAGAATGTAGTTATAAGACAATACAAAATAAATAATCAATTTTTTGGCTATACACCTTATTTTTGGATTTTTTTTTGACTTATTTGGTGTCACTATTAGGGATGTCTAGATTGCATGTATATTTTTTAGCTCTAAAATTCTAAAAAAAGGCTTCATTGTCCTCTTGGATAAAAATTTATGGACTCCAAAATTTAGTTTGCGCAGATTAAAAATGTAAAAACATATAAGACATATAAAATAGTTGTAATGGTAAGTTACACTTGGTTACCAACTTATGAAGCATATTATGTCACTTTATAAGACATTTTTGGGTACCATATGTTTGAGTGGTTTAACCTTATAGTTTTGTAATCACCATTTGATGGTTTCATGTACTACTTCTCCTATTTATAGGGCCTAGAAGATTGAGATGTAGAATAGTGAGTTTGCACTCATTGTTATTTTAATAAAATTACACAAAATCTATAGTTGGTGATACTCTTACAAATCATTATGTTGCAAGTGTATTGCAACTATATTTTGATTATTGAATATTACATTAGATTACTTTGGAGTGTAGGATTTTTCTGCCTAGAAGGTTTTCTTCACATACATGTGTTGTGGTATGATTTTATTTATCTTTTATATATGCTTCTCCTTTCTATAATTGTAAAGATTTAAAATTTATATGACATTCTCCTCTAAGATTATTTTAGAATGTTTTTCCATGTAACTTTATTTCATTTAATTTTGTGTTTTACATACCTCGTATGCACATAATAAGAGAAGAGAAGATGGTAGAAGAGAAAGAATAAAGGAGCTAATAGTTTAATCATTTTTTAAAGATACACCATTATAAATAATATAAAAGATGGTCAAGTGGTATATGTATAAATTGAATGACTCGCAAATAATCTATTAGACATCAAGTTTTGTTGAGTGCAAAGACTCAATGCTATTAAAGACCGAGGCTAATATCATGCCTCAAGAAAATTTGACAGAAAACTTTTATTATATATAATAAAAAATAATTTAATTAATAAATCCAATACTATAATTGATAAAATGGTATTATAAATGACAGTAAACAGAAATATTAGAAAAAAATGATGATTTGAAATTTGGAATAAGGGGGATGTGGTCATGTTCATGATCTTGTCCGTGAGACAATCAAAACTATGATATATTCTAGCCCGTCCCTGATATATACGGTATACCTTGACCGATTTGAATTATAGGCTAGCTATTAGCATTACATTTTCATACGTTGACCGTGCTCTCATTTTAATGGAGGTTACTAAGAATGATAGGGGCTCCATGCTGAGGAAAGATTGTGATAAACGATGTGGGTGCATGGACGTAACCCGGAGAAAGAACAAACGAGAAGCGTTGCAAGATCATGGCAAGGGCAACCTTGGTTTCAAGCATAGCGTAATTTTTGCCCACACACGACCTCAACCCATATCCAAAAGGGACAAATGTAGTAGAACCATCCTTAGCAGCCTTACTTATTCCCTCACTAAACCTCTCAGGCTTAAATTCATTTGCATCCTCTCCCCACAGAGATGTATCGTGATTCAATGAAATCAAAGGGAACATGATCTGCGTGCCTTCAGGAATTGAAATTCCTCCAAGTGTTGTATCCTTATGGACTTCTCTATTAAGGCCACCAGCTGGTGGGTAGAGCCGGATCACCTCGTTCAGGATCATTCCTAACTGTAGTCCACAAGACACATACAATTCAATTAGAAAAATACTAAGAGCAAAGTATCTTACCTTAAGTTATAAATAGCATCTTTACTTCTTACAGTTTTTAGTTTGTTTAGTGTCTCAAATTGTGGATGGGAATTTCCACATATTTCTTGTATTTCTGAGCGTGCTTTCTCTTGCCAGTCGGGATGCATGGCCAACAGAACAATGGCAAATGTTAAGTAATTACTTGTAGTCTCTTGCCCAGCGATGAAAAAAGTTTTGCATTCAGCTATGATTTCCTCTGTTGTGAGGCCTTGATTACTTTCAGAGCTCCTAAGCTCTTGTATTGTGTTCATCATGGAGCCAAGCAGATCATTACCATAGCCTTGGGTGGTGTTTGTACCAGATTTTTCTCGGTTCATAATAAGTTCTGTCAGAGCGCTCTTAATTTCTTTGTTGAGCCTCCAACGTTCTCTGTTTGTTTTGAAAGGCACAAATCTGAAAAAAACAACAACAAAAAGAAACATAACATAATGTTTATTTACTTCATCATGTATAATTTGATCTTAATAAATAAGAAAAATAATTTGGGAAAACCATCATGTATAAGTGAATCTCACCTATAACAAGGAAGCATTAATTTTGCATAATCCTGACAGGCCAAGGACATTTGCTGAGCCAGCAAGCGAAAAATATGCTTTCCTTGGAGATAGCTGCTGCCAAATGCTGTGCGGGCAATAATGTCTGAAGTTAGAGCCTTGAATTCCTCAGCCACATCTACTTCTTTCTCACCATTTTTGACAACTTTCTCCCACTTCTCCAGCATATTGACAGTGCTCTCCACCATGCAACAAACCATATCCTGCTCCAATGTTTTTTCGTAAGTTATTAAGGATATATATATATATATATATTAGTTATTAGTTATTAAGAATATAAGGTTTTCACAAACTGCTTGAAATGAATTATGTAGAAAATTTTACATCAATGTTGGAGATCACAATCAGTAATACATAAATACAGTATAAGTTAGTCTTTTGATCTATAAAATTAATATACAATCTTCTACAGATTTTTCAAAAATTTCTCATCAAATAATCAGTTTAAGTTTAACTGTTTATAAAGAATCTAGTTTTGAGAATGAAAAGAATACCCAATTGACAAAAGTTTATCTTGCAGGCGAAAATATGAATCCAACCTAACCTTGAGCTTATCAGTATGAAAAGATGGATTTATAATCTGCCGGTGATGCATCCATTTATCACCATTGAGAGCCACCAGGCCTTCTCCAAACAGCTCATTCATCACAGGATCCCATTTTGGTTTCCCATAATACCCTTCCTTATCACCTAGCACCTTCTTCCCCAATTCAGATCTACCAACTACTATTGTTGGTATTGGCCCCATCCACATTAAGAAAGTGGACCCTGGTAATTAGATGACAAAGAACATAGTTAGATATATAAACATCATTAGCTTGCAAAATAAGCTTGTCATATTGAATACAAATCACCATATATTTTGGACCAGTAAGGGTAGTAAGGCAGCACTCTTGCTACAATGTCATGGGAGAGTTTCATAGGCTTGGAAGTGGCCTCATTTACTAACTTGCCGAATTCGAGAGCATTTCCAAAGAGTAGCTTGTAAGGAGGGCCTGTGATGCCTTGAGATTGAAAATGCCTGGTTATTTGCAGAGGCTTCCACCATATTGCTATTGTAAGTTTTGCAAGTAGAAACACCACTAAACAACCAAATGAAAGCAATGTAAATTCAGCAACACTAAACACGGAATTTTCCATATCTTTCAACGTTTCAAAAATGTCATAGACGCTCCTCACAATCTTCTTGTAATACTTATAAGAGAGTTTTTTGGATAGTTATCTATATATTATCTCAAAAGCATTTTAAGTGTTTGGTTTAATCGCTTGCATGGGACACTTGCATGTCTTATATGAGTTTAGTTGATTCTTTAGTCAAGGCACATAAACGATGTCTTATATGAATTCAGCTGATTCTTTAGTCGAGGCACACCAACGTCTTGTTTTATACGAATTCAGCTGATTCTCGAGGTGGTTTAAATAAATTTTGTTTTAATGCTTTTTCTTTTGGTTTTTCCAAAATTTCTCCATTGATTGTGGCTTTTTCCTTGGATGTCGTAGATTTATTGGAAAAAGAAATTTAAAAAATACTGTGGTGGCTCTACTCTTTATAGCAGTGCCAGTCACCCATCTTTCTGCGTATTATTTGCGTCCTCGTGTTGATTGCCTGATCGGTATCCTATATCCACGAGCTATGGGCACATGAAAATCGTCTCTTTTACTTATGGTCTATTATTGAAATGATTTTTTTAATTTTTATTTATTTTTATTTTTTCTGTTTGTTTCTTTAGTTGAATATGTTTTATAGTAAGTTTATGAAATTGAGTGGTTTGTAAGATAGTGAATATTTTTTAGAAATAAAGGATAATATTTTTTAATTGGAGTTATGAGGCGGGTTTATAGATTGGGGTATCACTTCAATATGAACATTTAGCAATAACATCTTATTAGAGGTTTGAATTTTGGTGGCAAGAACTACTATTGGTGTAATTATTTATTCTTATAGGATATAATTACACTTTACTTAAGTTGACTTAGGATAATGTATCTCATCGTAGTTTGGATATGAGACACTTAGGGAAGTGTGCACATAGGGATGATGCTTGTAGGAGAAATTCCACGTTTTGTGGTCTTATTTTGTTGTTACATTCCACCTTTGGTGGGTGATCCACCTCTTGTCGAATGCTCTACTATTTTTCCTACCTACCCTTATTTTTCATTGAGCCACATGTCATGATTGCGTGTTCACATATCGATTTGGCCTTGCCTATATAAGTAGGCTCATCTCTCTTGTATTTGTTAATCCAGTTGATCACTTTTGCATATTGATGAGAATATAGTTTGTTCTTGTCAAACTATTCTCTCTTTTGTGTGCTTTCCATTGTGCCCTTGATCTTGGCAAAATCTCATATGGTATCAGAGCCATTGGGTCTTCATTGATTGGTTTTGGGAGACATCTTGGAAGACTTCTAATTTTGGATATGAGGTGCTTCTCTTTTTGGAGGCATCCTAGAGCATTTTCAACTTCACCATTGCATCTGGGAGGCCGTTTCCATTATAATCAAGTATAAATTTGCTTATATTTGGTGAAAGTGCATTTTGGGGCATTAGAGGAATTTTTTACCCAATTTGGGTAGAATGGTACGGATTTTTCAAAAAACAAAAAGTTCTATGAAAAATTTAATTTCCATTATTTTAAAATTTGCAGATTTTTTTAACAAAAAATAATAGTTGTAAAAGTTTAAAAAAAAAAATCAAATTTTATATATTTGGGGGGGGTAGGTTGACCCCACCCCCATATGTAGTACCCTGCATAGTTTTGCAGGGACCCATACTCTGTTGTCGTCAACATACTTTGCCTCGATAGCGCCTTGACCTCCGCCATCCTCGATCGCTTCTCTCATTGTCCGTTTGGGCTCCACCTACCGATGCCACCTACTGCCTGTGCCACCCATTGGACCTCAACGACCTCCGACAATCACTTCGGTGACCTCTGCCGTCCATTAGCTCCAACAACCTCTGATGACCGCTCCGACAACCCCTGCCGTCCTTGGTTTCCATGCCATGCAGTCGCCTGCTCACCACCACGTAGGCCCTATCGTTCGGCCACCTCACTAGCCACATCAACGTGCCACATCTGTTGTACCTTCACTGTCACATAGCACCCAGTCAACAGACACATAGGCTCCACATCACTGTATGATCTACATAGTCAGATTTGCCACGTCATCCATCCATACCACCAGTCAGTCAGTCACGTAAGCGTCTGTACACTACGGACTACACAGTCAACAAACCTGCCAGCCTGCCACGTCACCCTATCCGTATGGTCACTAAGGGGGGTGTGATGGATTTTTGATGGTTATATGACTATTAATTTTAGCATAGTGAAGTGCTCATGTTGTTGGGATCCAAGAACACTAAGAGGTGGGGGGTGAATCAGTATTCTAGTGGAGTGGAGAAATTTAACCTTATTAATACAACAACTCAGCAACCGGTAAACATAAAAGTATATGACAATAGGCAACAATGCAATCACAAAGATGAACATCATAACACCACAGATTTATACGTGGAAAACCTCAAAGAGGAAAAGCCATGGTGGGATTGGAGACCCACTATATCTATCCACTGATCAGATGAATAAATATTACAATAAGGGGCCTACACATGCAGGAAGACCAACAACCTAGAGCACATTGCTCATCACAAAAGGAGTCTCACTAACTACAGAAAAACATCAGACAACAATACAAAATAAAGATTGAGCTACAAGTATAGCATCTCCCATGCCTGAGTACAGTTCCGGTTAAGCCCAATACCAGAGGCCTTAAACCTCTTCCACAAACCCAATTTGATCACCAATGATCGACCAAAACCTCTGCATATGATTACAAGATTGTTTGCATATAGATAATTCCATAACCCATACCATACATGATCTCATCGATCTACAAAGAGATCTTACATCATATTTATACCAACCCAAGACCTAAAAATTAGGTCGGCCACCTAAAAGATAATACAATAAATTCATAACTTAAACTCGTAATCTAATGATCAACCAAGTTGGCCTAATACCGAAACAACATAATCCAATCAATGAATCCAACCAGTAATGCATCGGGAGCATCGACCCATAGGTTACATAAATCGGTCCATAACCTAGCAGAATAACCACCAGACCTATAATAGGTCACCATAAGTCAAATGAAACACCACAAGAAACTGGAACATGAACATGACAACCTTCAACATCTGGATAACCTTCTAGAAACCGCACCAACACCACTTATCGGATTGATCAAAATATCTTCAACAAATCTCTGTCGGTAAAACTCTTACCGGTAACCAAAAGGCTTACTAGAACAAGTGATACCTTCTGGAACATCGAATCCTGAACCAAATGAATGTGATACACACCAGGAACACATGAATAACCAATCCAAACCAATTAAACAGACCGGAGCATACCGGATTAACATGATCTTATCAACCATAAACCAATCATCCTACCGGGACCAACTGGATACCAGTAAACAACCAATGCAGCTAGTGTTGACATCAATGCAACATATAATCAATTCCTCCAAATTTTCAACAGACATCAGCTTGCATCAACACCTTTTTTGAAAATTTTAAACCCCTCACCATTGAGCAGTTTGATTTTTTGGGTCAACTTTGAAGGCCCATAGCTGGTTCAATTTTGCTCCATTTTGGATGCAATTGTTTTTGATTTGGGCTAATTATTTGTGCTCTCCATAGTGGTGTGGTTATTTTCTGATTTTGCAGGATAGTTGTTTTATAATTTGCAGATTTTCTCAGCTGTACCTGTCTAATCCACAATTTTGCAACTTCAAAGGCTTCGTTCGGGCTCATACGACCTCCTTTTCAGGTTCTATTTTTTTTGAAAGTGCATAATTTTTCATCTAATTTCACATGGTATTATAATTTTTTCACCAAACTAGGTAGAAATTGTACTTTCAGAAATTGGTCTATTTTGGCCTTCTAGTTACTTGCAATTTGCTTGGATCTTAGTTTAGATCTCCTGGATTATCTTTTTGAGTCTTTTTTGGCCTAATTGAGGCAGTTGTAAAGTTAAAATCAGAAGTCCACTTTGCCATTTTTTTGCAAGTGGCCCATTGTACACACACTAAGTATAAAGTGTCAAATCATCATTTTTTTTTTGTGGGGGTGGGGGGGGGTGTCTTGTGTGATTGTGAATCTCTTTCCTTGTGATCTTTCATTTTTTTGTTGCTATGGGTCCTCATAAATTTCCACCTTTAACTCCACATGACTATGCATCTTGGAAAATAAAAGCTTGGAGTAAACTAATGGAAAAAGGACTCACAAATTACATAGATGGAAAAATAATAGCACCAATAGATCCCAAGGCTGATCCTAATGCTCAATTAGAATGGTTCACTAAAAAATTGCATGGCTCTTGGAACTTTGCGGAAATATGTATCATATGACCTCATTTTTCACAATGAGAAGTGTAATACAATCAAAGAGGCTTGGGATATCTTTTAGAAATTGTATGGTCAAGTTGATGAAATCAAAGGCTACAAGATTGACAATGAGCTCACCCACTTGGATCCCAAGAGTTTTGATACAATCCAAGATTATGTCACCAAGGCCAATGAGCTAAGAGCAAAGCTTAAGGATTGTGGAATTGACAAAAAAGATGATGAATTGATATTCAACTTGTTGGACAAGATTCCATCCGAATATGCAGCATTTGTTTCTAGCTTCCAAACCCATCATTTGACAGTGAGAAGTTCCTACACTATTCCTACATTTGATGCCTTCACAAAAATGTTGATGTTGGAACAATCTAAGTTGTTGAGCATGGGGAATCAAGTCTTCAAAGTCTAAGGCTTTGGTAGCTAATCAAGGGAATCAAGGTAAAGGTTCCAAAAAGAAACAGAAGAATACTAAGTCAAAGCCACAACAGGAAAAAGAGAAAGCATCCTCTCCATCACATGGTGAGTCTTCATCATCTTCCAAGATGGGGAACACACCTAAGAAGAAAAAACCAACTTGTGCTTATTGCAAGAAGTATGGTCATGATGAGCATCGTTGCCACACCAAGCAAGTTGATGAGTTGACAAATCTCCTTAAGAAAAACAAAATCTCCTTGCCATTCGCCTACAAAAAGATGGAATCATCTCCTTCCACTTCCTCATAGTCTAAGGGAAAAGGGAAAGCATTTGTTGCTACAACAGGTTCTTCAGAGCAGTGGATACTTGACTCGGGTGCCGCTTATCACATGGGTTCTACAAAGGAGCAATTTTCTTCATTGGAGCCATCTAAGGTACCTCACATTTACATAGGTGATGATACACAAGTTGAGGTATAAGGGAAAGGTTCAGTTGCCATGGATGATGGAACATTTTAGAATGTTGAAGTTATGTTGCTAACTTGTCTACCAATCTTCTCTCTATCTACCAAATCACTCACTATGGGAATGGGAAAAAGGTTGAGTTCATCCCCGATTCAGTTGTGGCAAAAGAACTTGATAATGATGCCTTGGTAGTAGTGGGACAAGTCAATGACAATTCAAGGCTTTATTCATTCTCCCACTTTGTGCCAAGATCTCCTTCTATGGCCTTACTTATTCAAATTTAGAAAGTAAGCTATGGCATGAGCGGTTTGGTCACCTCAACAATCGTTATCTTCAACAACTTAGCACTAAAGACAAGGTCATAGGTCTACCTCAAATCAATTTTTTAGAAGGTGTATGTTCAGGATGTTCCATGGGCAAGCATCCTAAAGAGAATTTTGATAAAGGGAAAGCTTGGACAGCTTTGGAAGTTCTTCAACTTGTTCAGAGTGATGTAGCAGGTTCATTTCCATCACCTTCATTTAGTAGGGCCCACTATGTCCTCACCTTCATTGATTACTACTCCCGCTTCACTTGGGTCTATTTTCTTATTCATAAGAATGCAGTGTTTGATAGATTTCTAGCCTTCAAAGTTCATGTGGAGAAGCAATTAGTGAAAGTGGTCAAGATCCTTCACACATATAATGGAAAGGAATATGTGAACAAAAGACTTGAGGATTTTTGTACACTTGAGGGGATTGATCTTCAGTATTCAGTTGCCTATACTCCACAACAAAATGGAGTCGCAAAAAGAAAGAATAGAACTCTCAAGGAGATGGCTAGCTATATGATACATGCATGTTATTCTGATCCCGCCTTTTGCGTATAGGCTATTAGTTGTGCCGCACACATCAAAAATCAGGTTCCTCACAAAGTAATTGTGAGACATTTCAGAGTCTTTGGCTGTCCATCATGGGCTCGTATTCCTCTACAGAAACGCAAGGCATTGGAACCTCAGATTAGGTCTTGTATTTTCATTGGATATCCTGAGGGTGTTAAGGCATATCGATTGATGGATCTAGAGACACATGAGGTGTTTATTGAGAGGAGTTTTCATTTTGAGGAAAGTTCTCCTAGCTTAGCCTCACTTCATCCTCCACCTTCCTCCATTGTCGATAATGATGATAGTGATTCAAATGATGAGACTTCTTCAACTCTGACTTGCAGGGATGCACCTCTGCAGGGTCCACTAGTAGTTGAGGAGCCTCATCCTCCACCTCCACTTAGACCTCATTGGGCTTGACAGACACTTGAGTTAACAGGTTCTCTTGTTGTGGATCCTTCAGATACACGAAGGACTTGATCACAATATAAGGACCTTCCACATGCATACATTGCACCCACTTCCGATCCATAGACATTTCAGGAAGCATCAGGGGTTCCCGAGTGGGACCAAGCAAAGGAGGAAGAGTATAGTTCCTTGAGGAGGAACAACACTTTGGGAGTTAGTCCCTCTCCCTAAGGAGAGAAATATGGTTCGATGTAAGTGGATCTATCGGACCAAGTTTGCAATAGATGGTAGTTTGGATAAGTATAAGGATCAACTTGTTGCGAAAGGTTTCTCACAGGTTCCAAGTGTTAACTATACTGAGACCTTTGCGCCCGTCACCAAGATGAATGCCATTTGCTTGACTCTTTGTATTGTTGTAGCTCATTGTTGGGCTGTACATTAGATGGATGTGAAGAGTGATTTTCTTCATGGGGATCTTGATGAGGAGATATATATGGAGTAGCCACAAGGTTTCATCCAGTATTCTTTATTGGCTTGTCAACTAAGGAAGTCTATCTATGGCCTTAAGCAAACCCCTAGGGTTTGGTATGCCAAGATGGATTCCTTTCTTCTCTCAATAGGGTTCACCAGGTGTCATGCTGATCTGAATGTCTATATTTTGTGATAGGATGACTCACACTTGATATTTGTGCTCTATGTTGATGACTTGATCATTACAGGGAGCACCTCATCCATCATTAGCAGTGTCAAATCTTCTTTGCATGACAAATTTTCTATGACTAACTTGGGTCTTTTGCACTACTTTCTCAAGATAGAGATTTCATAATCACCTTCTGGGATTACACTTTCACAGTTGAAGTATTCTCTTGATCTCCTTGCACGCTTCCATATGGTTGATTGTAAGCCTTCACCGACTCCCTTTCTTTTGAGAGTCAATCTTGAGGCTAAGTGCTCTTCTCCACTAGTTGATGCCACATTGTATCATCAACTTTTGGGTAGTCTCATCTACGTGACTCACACACGGCTTGACATTTACTTTGTGGTTGGCATGGTTTCACTCTTTATGCAGGAACTGCATGAGCTTCATTGGAAAGCTTCCAAACACATCTTACACTAAATATAGGGTGCACATCATTATGGGATTCACTATGCATCGGGCACATGACTTCACTTGGTTGGATGCATAGACTCCGATTGGGCTGGCGATCTTGATGATTGTAAGTCTACTTCTGGTTACAACTTCCATCTTGGTTTGAGCCCCATTTGTTGGCAGAGAAACAAGCAACATGCTATTGCTCTCTCTTTGACTGAGGCTGAGTATCAAGGGGATATTAACACAATGATTGAGGCTATTTTGCTTTAGCACGTTCTCATAAAGTTTGGGTTCTCCACTCCATGACCGACAATTCTACATTGTGACAATCAGAGTGCTATTGTGATCTCATGGAACTCGGCTCAACATCAACAAACCAAACACATTGAGATTCATATGCACTACATTATGGAGATGATTTAGGAGTAGGTCATTGATTTGCAGTATTGTCCTACAGCGAAGCGGATTGCAGACATATTCACCAAACCCTTCACTAAGAGAAAGTACCAACAGTTGCGAGCTCTCTTGGGGGTGCAGGATGTTTCATTAGGGGGGTCAACTGACTTCTCCTTCCTCTCTTATGGGGGGGGAATTCTTCCTATTTGAGGTTTTGTCCTTCTTCTTTGAGAGTCTCTTTCTACATATATCTCTCTTTTGGGGAGGATTTTTTTCCTACTGGGTTTTCTCCCTTTCTCCATTTGTGAGAGATTGCATTTCATAGGTTTGCTTGCATTTTCATCTTGTACATGGGTACCTATCATGGCCTCATAGCCGAGACCCATCTTGCATTGTTGACTTGAATATTCATTCCCCTAAGTTGCACTTAAGGGGGGGTGTTGGTGTAATTATTTACTCTTGTAGGATATAATTACAGTTACTTAAGTTGACTTAGGATAATTCATCTCATCGTAGTTTGGATATGAGACACTTAGGGAAGTGTGCACATAGGGATGATGATTGTAGGAGAAATTCCACC
This sequence comes from Cryptomeria japonica, assembly GCF_030272615.1. Taxonomy (NCBI): domain Eukaryota; kingdom Viridiplantae; phylum Streptophyta; class Pinopsida; order Cupressales; family Cupressaceae; genus Cryptomeria; species Cryptomeria japonica. The sequence continues at coordinate 132,003,474 of NC_081409.1, forward strand.
TTTTGTGGTCTTATATTGTTGTTACATTCCACCTTTGGTGGGTGATCCACCTCTTGTGGAATATTCTACTATTTCTCCTACCTAACCCTATCTACCCTTATTTCTTATTGAGCCACATGTCATGATTGTGTGCTCACATATCCATTTGGCCTTGCCTATATAAGTAGGCTCATCTCTCTTGTATTGGTTAATCCAGTTGATCACTTTTGCATATTGGTGAGAATACAGTTTGTTCTTGTCAAACTATTGTCTCACTTTTGTGTGCTTTTAATTGTGCCCTTGATCTTGGCAAAATCTCACAACTACAATACTACAATTTAACCATTAGATGTATATTAGTGAATATTGATGTGAGAATCATTAAGATTACCACATTAATTGAATTAAATTTATTTTTTATTTATCAAATTAATTAATTAATTAAACCATTTCCCTAACTTTGTTTTAAAAATAATATACATAATATTTATTTAGTTCCTCTAAAATACCCCTCATTATTAGTTGAATAAATAATTCAAATTTATCAAACAATTTAATCATTTTCACATTCCTTGAAAGTAAAACTTTGAGGTGAAATCTTGATTCAATGATTTATTAAAAAATAACATACATTTATAAAAGGGAAAATAGACGTAATTATTCAAGAACTACATAACCCACATCATAACTAACAATTCAACCAATGCAATAACTCCAACACTAACATTTGCTAATATTTTTGCTTATTACATTGTTCCTACAAAAGAACACTTGAAATTTTGGATTTCACCTAGCCAAGGAAACCCCCCCTTATGGCTTACATCACAAAACTTGTGATAACATAAAAAAATACACATTTTTGAGAAGATATTTATTTGAAGAAACAAATCCTAAATTAGGTGGAACTCCATTAAGCTACTTCATGACCCTTTTAAATGTATAGCTTAAAGATAAATTCCTAACTTCTCCTTTCATCAAACTGCTAAACCACAAATATTTAATTATTGGATAACAATCCATATTGAGCTCTACACACATAGGGCTCAATTAAGTTTTTTGTTGACCCTTGAAAGGATATAATTTTTCATCGTTGTCTCATGAAATATCTATGAAATAATCCATATTTATTTTAACACCAAACCCCTTACCTTTCTTCAAAGATCAAACTTCATAGCTTATGCATTCTTTAGATCCATCAACACCAACAAAGAGAGCTAAAATGAAACAAGAAAAAAAAGAAAAGTTTCTCATGAAAAACACCATCTTAAAGCAAGAAGCTAGCTTGAGATCATGCAAAATCCTCCAATCTTTGGTGCTTCTAGCCTCCAATATGACCTTGTTACATTTTATCCATATGATGTATTAGGTGAGTCTTTGCATGCCTCATTGAACATAGAAATGATTTCCCAAGAAATACAAGAATTATTTTTTGACCATCTATTCAAACCTTCAAATATTTTATCAACTGTAGCTTACATGACTTTGAAAATGTGAAATTTTGATGTATATGTGTGTGTGGGGCCATGATTAAAAACAAGAGAGTGAGAATCAAATTATGTGATAATATACCCTCACAATGAAATATTTATAACTTATAAATAACTTAAAAATAATTTACTTGATGAAAACCCAAATAGTTAAAATACCCTCTTCTTTAATATATTAAGGAGTATTATCTTATCACACTAATATTTAATCTCACTCAAAGCCAAATTCCCTTCACAAATATCCTCATATACGATAAATCTATATATACCTTTATAAATGTTTCTTTCAATGCATCATACTATTAGCATTAAAAAGTGGTTTATTGATGTTCAGGACAACAAACTATAGAGAATTTATGAGGTGCTTCCAAATGATTGAAAGGATAAAATTATCCAAACTCAAAAGTTGACATGTAGCTTATTCCTATTTCATCATGCCTTTTGTGCTCCCTATTTCAAAATTCAGAATAAAAGCCCACATGTCATAAAATTTCACATTCATATCCTTTGCAACATCAAGTTGATTCTATTCAAAGTGATTTAAATGTTGCTGCCAAGTTGCTTCCAATAAATTTGACAATGTTCCTCTCTTAATGACTCATATGAGACTACATATATTGCATCATCCCCTATTTTACTCCTCACACATGAAATGCTTACTCTAACCAAATAAAAATCAATACAATTATAATCAACTCTTTTTCTTAACATAAAATTTCAATAGATTAGCCTAAAGTTGCATGAATTCTCAATGAAAAGTAATATAGAAAATTCTATAACTAGTGCACCTTGAACTCCCTAGAATGAATCTAAAACTCATGTAAAATTAACATACTCTGATCCACATATAATGATTGGTGTGCTTTCATGGTATACCATACCTTTACTGAAGGGAAAACATGCATCTCAAAGAATCCACTTGAGATCAATATGCTCATCAAACATCCAATACAAGTGCATATTGCTATGCCATAAAGAGAAATCAAGAAAAGTTTATTTTCCACCATAACCCTTAGAGAAAAGTGATTGCAATTTAAGATATTGTGAGATTGAACAAAAATTACAACAAAATGCATACATTTAGATTCAACAACACCGAATCATAAATCATAAGAGAAATAAAAAAGAATAGAACATAGATTTATCGTGGGGAAAACCTTTTCAGTTAAAAAACCCCACACTCCAAAACCCAAGAGACATTGTATTATTCAACAACAAATAAACGTTATAATACAATATTTGGGCTCTAGGACTTTACATGGAGATTTACATCCTACTCCATCCTAGAGAAAATCCAGTAGCATAACCCCTGTAAAAATAAACTCCTCTCTTTTTCAACTACTCTAGCAATCTTTATATTTATAGAGCTTACAATGCAAAAGTAATAGGTTCCAAAAAAGCATCCACATTCAATGTATCTATGAATGTAATTATCAACTTCCTTTTGCATAACTCTTGCATAAATAATATTTAAATACAAGCATTATTTATCCTACAAATACAAATAATTTAAGATGATATAAACAAGCCCTTTTTCTAATTTGGAACTTTCCATTTTACTCCAATTTTATCTGGGTGGAAGATTTGGTCCCATTGAGAATATTTTCAAATTCACACACAAAGATAGGAAGAAATTGCCACAAGTTGCTTGGAGGGGGTATTGAGGAGCTCTTAATAATTTTACTTCTCCAAAGTTCACTACTTGTGACAAACATCACAATTTCACTTTCTTCTCAATGCTTGTTGCACCCAACTTTTCATCGGGTGCCACAATCAAGCTTTGCATTTTGGAAACTTAATATATTCTTTTAAATAAATAAAATCAGCACACATGACCATTTAATTAATGAAATAATTATTCTTGGGACTCCTATGGTTGAGGCACTTTAATCCCAACAATCTCCCACTTCACAAAGACCTTACATGAGTCATCTCATCACAAGATTTACATTGCTGAGAGCCACCCAATGAAATCACATCATCACTACCTTTCATGAAACCACATAGATCCAAAAAATTCTCTCATTCTACATCAATACACATGCAACAATATCCAAGATTTCCACCATATCAGGCAACAATCCCTGTCATCCTCTAACATTCCACTTATGGAAGAAAAGGAACACACAAAGGTAAAAATGCACTAGTCCAAAGAGCACAAGCATAAGGTCCCAGTAATATCAAAGGCTACAAGATACTGTCACCACTTCACTATGCTCATGATCTATACAAAAGCATCAACAACATCAACTTCAAAGACCATAACTAGAACATAAATTTAAAGTAATCCTCTAGAAAATAAGATAAAACACCAGCTAGAACAACAATCAAATTGATTTCTCTCATCCAATTGATAAACCCACGCAACCAAAAAATAACCCACAACAAGTGTTAATCCATCCAAAAACCCATACCTTTAAGGTATACAACATTAGCAAACTCATGCCACCAACATAACCAACCCAAAAACTGCAACCTTAAGCTCCATGCACAAACTAGTCAATGAAGACCAAACACATCCAAGAATTCCCAATGCATGAGTAATGCCAAATCTAAGAGGATCAAAGGAATACTGATTCTACCAATTACAACACATAGAAAATGTAACCGTGTAGTACCAAGGACCACCCACAAAGATATGCACATCTTGCTAACAAAAGTTTTGCAAGAAAAATCTCTCTCAACAAGTCTCCATAGCTCTACCAAGTTATCCACATTTGACAAAAGAAATAGATACAATAACCTCCATGTCATCATCGAAGTAAGAACATATGACCACAAACTAGTGATCATTGCAACCTCATATAGAAACTCACATCCAATGCCAAGTGAATCTGAACCTCTTGGAAGATCACTAAGACTGACATGTCCTTCTACAAACACCTCTAAGTAAGATCTCCTTCACATCCCCAAGTGAAAAACCAAAACAACATCCAAACCCATTCAACTTCAAGAGATTATTTACATAACATATATGTCATGTATCCACATGGATGTAAGCCTCTCAAATAAGATTGAAATACTCCATTTCTCATTTCAATAAATAAACCTAATACCATCCCATATGATCATTATAAATAAAACTACATACCCAAGGATATAAACATGCTATCCAACTCTCACAATGAATCCTCCAGAACCATCTAACTTTAGCTCAAGATCTGTGAATATGAAAGAAAAGCATAAACCACCTGAGAGAAACAATGGGCAATACCTCTAATGTTATAAATCACCGAGTGGACCAAGAGTGGGGAATGAGAATTATCCTCCAAGATATCGAAGTCATCATGATTCATTTAAGAGCAATCTCCTTATAAGTCTCTATTGAACTCATGTCCAATGAAGTTGTAGGATTCTCAGACTTCTAGCTGGAATCTCATCAAGAGTAACCATCTTAGCACATGTGTCTCTCATCTCAAGAGAAATAAAGCCTCACCTAAGTCTCCATATATCCATGAGTACCAACGAATGATCAATCCATTCCAAACTCCAAATGCATCTCTACACTCCCATGAAGTTACCAAGAATAAGACTAATTCACCCAATACAAAGAGAACTAACCAAATCATTGTTTGCAAAGTCAGGAACCCATCATTTCATCATGAACTTACCATCCCTCCTAGGAGATCACATGCTCCAAGTGAACATACCATGGTCTCAAGAGAAATGTATCATGCCAAACTCCAATACACAATCAAGAGTATATTATGACATAGGACCAACATCACTTGTCAAGCACCACCAACACCTCAAACCAAAGACTCTAAGATCCCTCCATGTCTCTAAGATGTTACACATCCTCAAATAGTGTACATGCAAAGGTGAAAGAACCCTTTTGCAATAATAGGATCTAAGAGTCCCTCAAAACCATCCGCATCACTAAAGAAGATCATCCATCACCAAGTGCTGAATACACAGTCACTGCTAAAGCTCCCATTGAATCATGACACTGATCTCTCCAAGCACATGAAACAACATCTCCCAAATATGAAAATCATCCAGGTCCACATACATATAAGTGTACAACTAATCACACGAAGGGAAACCAAGATTTCCAAACAGAGGAAATACACCATGCTACAAGAACCCATAACCAACTATCTAGGTACTCACTTATCATTCACCCTCTCATCTCAAAAAAATCACACCAATACACAAGTGAGCATAGATAAGGCCAACTAACAATTCTCCATCAATATTGAATCAAACGTCATGGATATAGACAGTCCGCATGCAAGTTATCCCACTAGAATTGAATAGGTGATCAACCCACACAACTACATAACTCGTAGATCTAATCATTGCAACATGCAAACCCACTATCACATTAGTGACATGAAAAATTGAGATCTCAATGAGAATAATCATGTAGACAACATGAATCAATCACCAGATCAAACATGGATTCGATTTTCCAATCATGTCCACATCAAGCACCATAGTCTAGGAATCCGCCATGCATCACCATAGAAATTCTAAGTGACTAATCACCTACCATCATCTCCATGCAGAGAAATCATCTCACCTCCTCTCACCATGCACAAAGAATGCATACATAATTACAACTATCTGATCGAGTAAACCCCAAAGGAAACAGGGTCTAGAAAATAGCTCCCCTGCAGCTCCACAAAATCACAACATTTTTCTTGACCATGTAATACTATGTTTGAGGACACCAATGCAAATCCATACCCACTTCACATCTGGAAGAATCAAAATTGTGATAAAGAACCAAACATTTTTACCCAAAATAGTGGACTGTCATAGATAAGCATCGCCATATATTTTTAAGGAAAATATATAAAGCCCTCAAATCCAAGGAACATGAATTCAAGCCATGCAAGTACAATCAACCATAAGGAAAAAGAAGGTCAAGAACTCCAGGTGCATTTGTAGGCCAACTCGATAACCACCATTAGTACATGCATCCATAGCCTCCATCAAATCATCATCAAATAATCAACTCCATAGCCTCCATGCATTCAGGGTAACAAAAGAAGCACCTTCTTGACAATACTATGAAAAGAAAGTACCTAGCATAAGCACATCACTCCATAGTTGAAATAACCCAAGATTATCCATATCACCAGGGATTTTCTCATAGACACCCAATATGAAAACTTTTTTGCAAGAAACCACAAACCATAAAAAACACACCCCATGCATTAGGAATTATTTTACTATCAAATAGGAGCTTATGATCAACATCAAAATGTGACCAGCTCTATTTTATTTGTCTTAAACATCTTTCACAATGTATTCTATAACTTGACATTGAAACAACTGTAAAATTTCCACTCACTAAGGGATCAATATTTAGTCAATTCTTTCAGACTTCCTCAAGCTTTTCAGGCTAACAAATATTTATAGAAGGAATGCCTAGAAATCGAAACACCATGGATCTTCAGATGCAAGCAATATGAAAGTACATGCAACACACATGCAAGTACTTAGAACTCACAAAAATGCACATGCAAGTAAATTGCAAATCCTGAAACATAGCTTTGATACCAAATGAAGGGAAAACATGCATCCCAAAGAAGCCATCTAAGATCGGTGGTGCAGGGCACCTAGAACTCCAAGAATGAAAGCTTTGATTTATTTCTAGGTTGTGTGTTAATTTTTGATGTAATAATGGACCAACCATTTAGGCCTTAGTAGAGCCATGGTTGAGTTGTCCAAATTTTGGTTTGAGTCAATTGTGCTCAGGATGTTGTTAGCCTGAGAAGTGAGATGCTTAGGTAGTTCACAGGAAAAATACTCCACATGAATGTATTCATATATTAGGATTAAATTGAGTAGTGTTTAGGTCTTCTATGGTGTTTGAGGACCTTTAAGAGTCTTAGAATGCAATAGAATACAAAATTGCATCTTGGAGCAAAAGTTGTCAAAAGTTGCTGAGCAACATTTTGCAATTTCTTGCAAAAGTTGCATTTTTGGTTATGGGCGTTAGGAAGCTGGTTGAAATGACTGAAACAATTGGATATAAGACAAATTTAACTTCATTTTATGGGTTGGAGGATTGGAAATGCAAGAGAATTTTTTTGGTTTGTGAAGCAACCTTGTTTCCACCGGTTTTTGACAGTTTTGTCTTGTCTTTTCCTTGCTTGTATGGTCCAATATGCACTAGATGGTGTACAATAATTTCCATATTTTTAGGTTTATTGTATTTTATTTCCTTAAGGTTGATTTCCAGGATTGTAGATATTTCTTTCATTGTTTTCAACTAGGAGTAAAACCCGTGCAAGTAGGGTTTAAGAGCAAGAAATGGCTCTAACCTGAGCATCGTTTGATGGAACCTATTGAAACTAATAAGAATTATAGGTTAGGGTCTATACACAGCTTAGGAATAGGGTGTGTGATGTTTCAGGTCATGGAGGAGGAGAAACAATGAAGCCCTAGGCTCACTACTAGGAGTAGGTGAGTTAGGATAGGAGGAAAAGTGCAATTTGTGAGCACATCAAGATTGTTGAAGGTCCAAGTGGCATAGGAATGGAAATAACTATGAGTCCCCTTGAAGGTTCCCAAGGTGTTTGGAGCACAAGGTTTGACTTGTGAAGATTTCTAGACCTATCTTTCCAATCCACCATCTAGGTCTAAAACCCCTCAAAATAGTGCAACATTGGAAACCCCACTTGTACGGATAACCCAAATTCACTTTTCTAGTATTGTTTGTATCTTCAAAAAGGGTACTCAAATCCATGATTTATTTCTAGGCTTGTTTGGGACTTTTGCAAATTAAACCCCTAAAATCGCCTAGGGAGGGCTAATGCAATTAGGCCTAATTAGGTGCCGGTAGAGACCTAGAAGGGTTAAGAAGCCAAGGCGATGGATTTGGTGAGTCTTAAACCTCAAAAAACATTGAAGACCCCTTGTTGATGCATTGGGAAAACATAGGAAGAGATTGTGTGTTAAGATCCTTCCAGGAGTGTTTGGAGCCTAGGAGAGGAGTGTGGGAGTAACTGAGGTGACAACCTCAAGTGGAGAAGTTGATTGTATAGAAACCATTGTATATACCTAGGATGAAAGTCAAGAAGGTTTAGACTTTGGAGGTCTAATTATCATAACCCCTGCCATGTGCCACATGAAGGATTTGAGTAGTTATGGGGTTAAGTAGGACAAGTCACTCAAGAAGGTGTAACAAACAAAGGCTCCAAGACTCTGCATCAGAGTGGTATCAAAGAAATTCTTTGAAAGATTTGGTGTATGTCAGATTGTGAAGAATTAGAAGCAATTTCAATGCCTGCAAAGGCAATGACTCCAAAAGCCATCCGAAAGATGGTGGGAGAGATGATAGAGAGATTGAAGGATGCAAAAGGAAGAAGAGGAACTAGAGAGGTAAAGAAGGAGAAGGGGAAGATTAAGACAAAATGGGGTGATGAGACTAACGAAGAAGTGGAAGATGGAGAGGAAACAACAATAGTAGCTATGCCTCAAGACCAAAAAATATTCCTAGATGCAGTCAAATCCATTTCTAAAGATAACCTAGATTGATTACCCACATATGGAGGAAACCTTAATGGAGAAGAGTTTCTAGATTAGATAGAATCTCTCAATAATCACTTTGATTACAAAGAAGTAGCAGAAGAGAAAAGAGTCAATGTGGCCAAATCAAGAATGAGAGGATCAACATTGGTTTGTGTTGGTATTTTAGATATGTTGATATGGTTTTGTCATTGATGTCAACACTTGTCAACACTTGTTAACACTTGTCAACACTTATCAGCACTTGGAGATCTTTGGTTTTTTCCACTGCATGTCAGTGACTTATACATAGTCATCGGTATTTGGTTCACCGATAGGTTATATTGTTCACTGGCACTTGGAATGACTTGGAGACTACTTGGTTATGTCAAAGACATGATTTTATCACTTGGTTTTGGCAATTTGGTTATTGATCTAATCGGGTTTTCATATTTGTTGTTACCAGCAAATAGGTCCATGATATGCACCGACAAGCATATCTATTCCAAATCAGCATGACACATTATGGAGATGATTTGTTATTATTGTAAACGCATTGAGCCGACATGATGCATCACATATTGATTTATTTGTAATTTATTTTATTGTAATATTATTTGTAAGCCGACCTACACATTTGGTCTTAGGCTTCGGTATATATGTAAGATCTCATTTGTGAGATTGATATGGGAATGTAAGTAAGTGTGAATAAAGTATATGCAAAAATAAGCAGAGCTATACACGCAGACACCATTTGAAGATTGAAGGAAGGTTTGTAGAAGGAATATTAGAGCTTAACCGATACTAAATCCAGCATATGAAGATGCTATTTTGAGTAGTACATTATCATTGGATTTAACCATCTAGTTGTAGTCAGTGTGAATCCCATTATGTGATTGAGCAATGAGCTCTAGGAAGCTAGCCTTTCTGCATGTGTAGACTCCATATTATACACACATACTATCTGTAGTAGTATCATTTGATTGTGGGTAAGGCTTACCAAAGTGGGTTTTCCCCTTACAGGGTTTCTATGTACAAATATCTGTGTTATGTGTTGTGGATGTTATTGTCTTTCCGTTTCATGCGTTAATCTTTATCGGTATTGCAGTTAACTGATAAAATTGTCTACTGACATTAAGCATTAAGTTTTGGTTAAGTTAATTTTGATTTGAATTTATTGGAAACTGATTCACCCCCCCCCCCCCCCCCCCTCTCAATTGTCTCTGGGACCTAACAGTTTGGTGGAATATGATGCAAGAAGAAAGGATACAAGAAGGCAAAAAGAAGATAACTTCATGGGAGCATATGAAGATCGGACTTAAGGCACAATTCCTTCCAGGAGATTATGAAGTTAAAATCCATAAGAGACTGCAAAATCTGAAACAAAGGGAGTTAGATGTCAATGCATACACTGAAGAGTTCCATAAGCTCAGTCTGAGGGCTAGGAAGCATGAGAATGAGGTGGAGAAGTTGGCCAGGTACATGAATGGCCTTAGACAAAATATACAAGATGAGATAAGTATCCTCACACCAGACACCATCCATAAGTGTTTTCAGTTGGCCCTAAGGGCAGAAGAGAAGATCAAAAGGAGGAGTGAACAAAATTAGAAACATAGGGGAGGTAAGAATTTCAGAGGTAGAGGCAACTTTGGAAGAGGGCAGAAATCACCAAGAAGTGAAGGGCAGCAAGGCCAAGAAGGCAGTGGAGACTCTCTAAGAAAATCCTTTAGAGGATCCTATAGAGGAAGGACCAATTTTAGGGGCAGGATTGGAAACTCAGGTAAAGGAAATACAAGTTTCACCGGTAGGTGTTATCATTGCAATCAAGTTGAGCATACCATGAGTAAGTGCCTGGGAAAGGCCTCAAGCTCCATAAGCTCATACATGGGGGAAAAAGAACTCAATTATTACAAGAGGAGGACACTCAGAGTGTAACTTCTTCAATGAGCAAGGTAGGGCCAGTGACACATGGAGAAAACTTGATGATGAGGAGAACAAGGCTCAAGATACCCCAAGCTCAAGAGCCACGACAAAGGAAAAGCTTTTTTAGAACCACTTGTAGGTCACATGGGAAGATTTGTAAAGTGATTGCAGATTATGGTTTCACTGAGAATATTGTCTCAGTTGAAATGGTGGACAAAATCAAAGTGAAAAGATTGCCTCACCTTACTCCCTATAAGGTATCATGGCTCAACCGGGGTCAACATGTATTGGTTGATGAACAAGCATGGGTGGATTTTGAAATTGGTGAGTACAAGGACAAATTATTATTTGACATATTGCCTATGGATGCTTGTCATTTTCTGTTGGGCCATCCATGGCAATATGATGTGAAAGCTACTCATGATGGGGAGAAGAACAACTATCTTATCACCAAGAATGGGAAGAAGTATCAAATGGATCCACTATCTGAACCAAGGGAAGAAAAGAAAATAGGCTCAAGTGTGATGCTATTGAGTGGAAAAGACTTTCTCAAAGTGCTGAGACAAGAAGGACATGAAGGCCATGCTATAGTGTTGAAACTTAGAGAAGAAGATAAGGCAGATCCAATGAGTGAAGTGCCTCAAGAGGTGCAAGGTCTACTCAAATAATATGCATACGTGATAGGGGATGACTTACCTGATTCTTTGCCTCCAATGAGAGATGTAAATCATCAAATAGAATTAATACCAGGGACCAATATACCAAACAAAGCTACCTACAAAATGACACCTAGTCAAAATGAAGAGATTGCCAAACAAGTGCAAGAACTCTTAGACAAAGGGTTTATCAAGAAGAGTTTGAGTCCATGTGTTGTTCCTACTATGTTAGAGCCTAAGAAGGGAAGATAATGGAGAATGTGCACAGACTCTAGAGAAATAAACAAGATTACTATAAAGTACTGGTTTCCCATGCTAAGGATTGAAGACCTATTGGACAATCTAGGAGTTGCAAGCTACTTCACAAAGGTAGACTTAAAGTATGGTTATCATCAGATCAAAATCAGACTTGGAGATGAATGGAAGACAACCTTTAGAACCAATGCAGGCCTATATGAGTGGTTTGTGATGCCATTTGGCCTCACCAATGCACCTAGTACCTTCCAAAGGCTCATGGATGAAGTCTTAGTTGAGTTTATTGCTAGATTTTTAATTGTATATCTTGATGAAATTTTGATTTACAACAGTTTCAAGGAGGAACACCTCAAGCATTTTGAGATTGTTTTGAAGAAGTTGAAGGAGGCTCAACTCAAGATTAACCTTGAAAAATGCAAGTTTTTGAAAACAGAGCTTGTATACCTTGGTTTTGTTATTTCTCATGGATGTTTAAAAATAGATCCAAGTAAGGTAGAAGAAATACTTAATTGGCCTATCTCTAGGGGCATAAGTGAGGTTAGAAGTTTCACAGAATGACATCTTTTTATAGGAAATTTGTGAGAAATTTTAGCCATGTTTGTGCTCCTATTCTTAATACCATTAAAGGAGGAATTAAATGTCACTTTAAGTGGACAAAGGAAGCCAATAAGGGGTTTGAGATGTTGAAAACCAAGATAGCAAATCTGCCAACCCTTAGATTACCTACATAATTTTAATCAGTTGTTTACAATATAATGTGATGCAAGCCAAAGGGCCATAGGAGTAGTTTTAATCCAAGAGGGACATCCTATAGCTTTCTTCTTAGAAAAGTTAAATGAAGCTAAGCAAAGGTACTCCACATATGACTTGGAGTTGTATGCAATGTTTCAAGCATTGAAAAAATGGCATCACTACCTACTGCCCAAAGAATTTGTAGTCTTCACTGACAACCATGCCCTTAGTTTTCTCAATGGTCAAGAGAAGTTGAAGCAAAGACACCTAAAGTGGGTTGAGTACCTACAATCTTATACTTTCACTATCAAACACAAGAAAGGGACAGCCAAAAAAGTTTTTGATACACTAAGTAGGAGAATCATGACCATGCAGGAGATTCAATTGCAAAGTGTGTGTTTGAGTGAGTTAAAAGACCTCTAGAAAGATGATAAGGATTTTGCAGAGATATATAATATTTGTTCTGATTTTTCTAATACCTCACACGTCTCTTATTCAGAATACATGATACAAGAGGGTTTGTTATTCAAAGGTAATCTTCTTTACATACCTCAATGTTCTATGAGGCAAAATATTATTCAAGAGAAGCATGAAGGAGGTCTAGGAGGTCATTTTGGCATAGATAACACTTTGGAGCAGGTTGGTAGGTTTTATTATTTGCCAAAGTTGCTATCAGAAGTGAGAAGATTTATAGAGAAATGTACCATCTGCAAAAGAGAAAAAGGAATGTCAAGTAATGTAGGTCTATATTAGCCCTTGGTCATACCTCGGAGGCCTTGGGAATGTTGAGCATGGATTTTATGTTAGGTTTGCCTAGGACACCAAGAGGATTTGATAGTGTGTATGTGGTAGTAGATAGGTTCAGCAAAATGACACATTTCATACCTTGTAAGAGTACCAATGATGCTACCTATATTGCACGCCTCTTCTTCAAGGAGATAGTCAGAATTCATGGTCTTCCAATCAACATTGTGAGTAATATAGATGTGAAGTTTTTGAGCCACTTTTGGAGGACACTTTGGAGGAAGTTGGGCACCAAGTTATCTTTCTTGTATGCCTATCATCCTCAATCAGATGGTCAGATAGAGGTAGTTAAACGGTCATTAGGTAACTTGCTAAGATGTCTTACCAAACAACATGGGAAAACTTGGGATCGAGTACTTGGACAGGCCAAATATGCATATAATGACTCAGTGAACTGTAGCACAGGTAAAAGTCCTTTTGAGATAGTATATAGATTCCATCCTAGGGGCATATTAGAGCTCAAAGATCTCAGTTCAATGGCACTCAAGAGTGCACAAGGGGAGAACTTTGCAGAAGGCATTAAAGAGGTGCATGATAAGGTAAGGTAGTCCTTACAACAAAAATCTGAGCAGTATAAGGTTCAAGCTGATAAAACAAGGAGGAAGCTGCAATTTCAAGTAGGAGACTTAGTGCTGGCATACCTTAGGAAGGAGAGGCTTCCAAAAGGGCAGCCTATCAAGCTCATGATGAAGAAAATTAGACCTCTCAAGGTGGTGCACAAGCATGGGCAGAATTCGTATGAGGTTGAACTTCCACCTACCTTGGGGATATCTCCTATTTTTAATGTATGTGATCTCTATCCATACAAGGGAGAGACCAATAAATCAGATAGACATGCCATTTCTGATTCATGAAGATTGGGTAAAGGATTTGCCACCTAGTCAACCGGTTGAGTTAGAAAGTATCTTGGATACCAAGATAGTAAAAACAAAACAAGGAAAGGAGTCTACAAGCATTATCTTGTTAAGTGGAAAGGGTTACCTGATTCAGATGCCATGTGGATGTCAGAGGCATATATACTTCAGAATGGAGAGGAGATTTTAGACCTTATAACTCAAGGGATTCTTTGACCTAGGGGAGTATGGTGCATGACACCTAGCATTCCAAGAATGAAAGCTTTGATTTATTTCTAGGTTGCGTGTTAATTTGTGATGTAATAATGGACCAACCATTCAGGACTCAGTAGAGCCATGGTTGAGCTGTCCAAATTTTGGTTTCAGTCAATTGTGCTAAGGATGATGTTAGCCTGAGAAGTGAGATTTTGAGGTAGCTCATAGGAAAAATACTCCACATGAATGTATTTATGTATTAGGAGTTGATGCTCTGCAATAAGGATTAGAAAATATAGAATAGATAAACTATACTCTTCCAAATGCTAATCAAGATGCTCATAGTTGCTCCTCTCTTGTTCCTCTCCTCTCCAAGTTCCACATGAGTGTAGCTCTCAACTTTTAGCACTAGCCATGGATGCCATATGGAGATTCAAGATGGTTGAATACGATAAACAAATTCTATGCAAGTGTAGATAGTGATGCTATGAAAAAGATCTATGCTAATACTAGTATAACAATAATACTCTAATGCTTCCTTCTTTGCTTGAGGAGAAGGATTCTATTTATAGAAGAAATGGGGAAATGAAGGGTTAAGATTGAGCAATCTTAACAAGGGTTAGGATTGAAAGATATTCAATCCATGTGAGAATTTCAACCCAATCCCATGTTGATAAGTGTCACCATGAGGAGGCTTGAGAGGAGAAATAAGGAGCATTAAATGCTTGAGGGGACATGATGGTTACCCTAGGGGGTTGGGCTAGGGGTAGGTTAATGGATATTCTTTTTATCCAAGGGATAAATGAATGTGCAAGGGTTAAATGGACACCTTAGTCAAAGAAATAAATTCTTTGAAGAGACCCATGAGTCAAAAGGATGGTTAAGTTAGAGGAAAGTCTCTAACCAAAGGTAAAAGGTGAGTTAACCATAAATGGTTATGTAAGAGCCTTTAATGGTTTGGAAGACTTTAGAGGTTAACCATTTGAAGACATAAAGCCTTTAATGGTTATTGAAGACTTTGGAGGTTTTTGAGAAGTGACTTCCTTTTATTTAGGAATGTGACAATGATTAAGATAGGATTAGGCTAATTTGAAGGAGTTAGAAGAATCTAGAAGGGGTTTAGGCATGCAAGTGGATTTTGTAGGAGAATGCAAGTGGGAGGAATTTTGAGATTTTTAATTAAAATACAATCATTTATTTCAATTAAATGGTGTAGTTTGCATTTGGATAGATATTTAAATAAATATTAATTTATTTAAATGTGAATGTGAATTTTGGATTTTATTTAAATAAATCTTAATTTATTTATATGAGAAAAAGGAAGATAAAGCATTAAATACTTGAAGAATTTAACAAAAACCATTAAAGGCTTAAGAAGACTCTAGAAAGAAGCCATTAAGTTTGAAGACTTTAAGGGAAACCATTAAAGGCTTAAGAAGACTTTAGAAGGAAGCCATTGAATTTGAAGACTTTAAGGGAAACCATTAAAGGCTTGAGAAGACTCTAGAAGGAAGCCATTAAGTTTGAAGACTTTAAGGGAAACCATTAAAGGTTTCAAGTGGGCAAGGATAAATAGGATGTTAAATAAATAATTTATTTATTTAAAATAGTTGTGCAACTTGCATTTGTAGGAAAATGCAAGTGGGTGGAGGATAAAGGTGATTTAAATAAATGTTAATTTATTTAAATGTGAGAGATGGGATTTTGGGGGATTTAAATAAATATTAATGTATTTAAATGTGAGAGAAGATTTAAATAAACAAATATGATTTATTTATTTAATTAATGGCTTGAATTTGGTTAAGTGAATTAAATCAAATAAATTGAATAATTTATTTGATTAATAGGAGAAGAGGGTTAAGATGAATTAATTTAATTAATTATTGATCGATGGTTAAATAATTAAATAAATACTAAGTATTCATTTAATTAAGTGGATAGATTTATGTGACTATATTTGCCCCTCTTTGAGATGGTGCAGTTTTATCGCGCCGTTTCAAAGAAAGAAAAATAGGTGTGAAATATACCCCAAAAATGTTAATTTAGTGGGTGGTATGCCCCATCGAGAGATGGGCCAATTTTTTTGAAAAATCAGGCGATCTCTTGAAAAAGAACAAGTGGAGGGGAGGTAGAAGAGAAGAATTTAGCAATAATGGTGAAAGAATGGAAGAAAATAGAGTGAATACGGAGAAATGGCAAGCCAATGAGTACCCGTAGGTTATGCAAGAGATACAGTGCAAATGTGGTGTTGTGCTTTTGATTGATGCTATATAATTGATCAAAATGCTTGGACAATCTGGTGCAATTGGTTAAACTACCTTGGTCGAGTCAAAGTGTGATATTTGATGTCAGTTGTTTGCTTGGACAAGATAAATTTTGAGTAAGTGAATCAAAGTGACCTAATGTGACTTCGACAATTAATGTAATTGCCTGATGAAGTCAAGGTATATGAAGCAAAATACTCATTGAGACTTAGACAATTGATGTAATTGTCAGATGTGATTGTGTTTAATTGGTTGATCAATTGATAGTGTGTGTATGTGATGAATGGTTGTGGTGAATCATAGCAGCCCCGTTGAGACTAGGTCATTATGAGAAATGCCTATTGTAGTCTAGGATACTTGATACTCGATCAAAGTATCTGTTGATAGTCTAGGTGTGTGTGAGTCGATGTGCCTGTGCAGATAGAGTAACTGGCTGGATTGTGTGGTGACTAAGGATGGGAAGCACAGTCCCTCTTTTTAGAGATGGATGGTGATGAACGTGGCTTGATTGGGTTGATTGGGACACGATGAAGGGATTATGATGATGTTGATGATCAAGATAGGGAGGGTGAGGGGGGGATTCAATATTAGATAGAAGATATGGAGGACCTATGAACCATTCCTATGGACAAAGAGCGAAATAGAGTATGCACCCATTGTCATTACTATGTATGAATGATATGCAGTTATTTATGAATGTATGGATGGATGGAATGCAATAGAATGCAATATATACAGATGAGATGAAATGATGATCCATAGTGCTTTTATTTTCATCATTGAGCATGGTAGTATCAATCTTGGACGAGGTAGTAGGAACCAAGGATGGAGCTTTGTACCTGCAAACACGTAGCATAAATAAAGAATAAAGAATATGGACCCTCCATAATGATTCATGCTCATATGGTCGAGGCATATGCTATAGTCAGCAAGCCATAGTGATCCATGATTGTATGTTGAATATGATCACGTAGCTTAGTGAACTTCCCATGTAGACACCATTAGTACATGCCCCAGAACTTCATTGGAATAATTCGCAGAAGACATACAAACAATGCTTAGGAACCATCCCGACCACTCTAATCACTTGTGGATATCCCGGAGTAGTGTAGGAACCTGATATAAATGAATAAATAAATCAACCAAGTACTTGATAGCTTAAACATAATTTTCTTGTCAAAGAAAATGTCATCTTGTCTTTGTTTTGGGTAAGGAAGGATGCATCCTTGTTAAGACAGTTTGCATGTTGATGTTGATTGTTTGGTTGATGTGATAAGTGGTCATCATTTGAGTATTTCACAATGTTTGTTTGGTATCTTCTTGGATTCGTATGTACACAATGTTGTCATGTTTTTGATTGATTTTTGATATTTTTTGATGTTTTTGGATTTTGATTGGTTTCCAATGTTTTTGGTATTTTGATGATTGTTTTGAATGTTTTGATATTTTGTGAGACAATTTTGAATGAAGAACTCAATGAATCATAAGTAATGTAGAATCCACTTCCATCAATAAGTTAAGGGCATTGCCCCCAGTTTAGTCATGACTATGAAAAAACAGGATGTTAGATGCATGAAGTACTATCCTTGATTGTAGATCAATAACAAGCCATGGGTTGGACGGATGGATGACTGGATGAAATGAATGCGATTGTAACAATTCTAAAAGACAATGGAGCCATAAACATTACAAGTGGCACCTATTTGCCAGGTTTTCACCATTGCACTTACCCAAGGTGCCACCAGAGTGGTTGTTCACCATTTGGATATATGGTTTTTCTATACTATTTTGATTGTTTTTGTATTTTCTTCTTTAGGACATTTATCATAATGTTTTTGGTGTTTTTTTTGATATGTATGAGAGCCTAATAAAATCATTTATGCATCTTATGTATAAAACCATTTGAGGTGCATGCTGTTGATCGGATTTGCTAGCGATTCTCCTTCTGAAGTAGCCAACTAATATGCCCTAGACCCAAATACAGCAGTGATAATATATGGACCCAGTCGGTTTGATTCAAACTTCCCTAATGTTCTTTGTTGGGTTGGTTACGAGGATTCTATCTTAGAACAAGATCACCTACCTCAAATGTGCGAGGTCTAACTTGATGATTATAGCTTCTGCTCATGCAATTCTGATATGCTTTGAGGTGATTGTATGTAGCTTGTCGTTTCTCATCAAGTAGTTCCAAGTCTTGAAGATGGGATACTCTGTATGCTTCATCATCTATCAGATTATGCAAGGAAACCTGTAGAGATGGTATCTTGACCTCAATAGGTAAGATAACTTCTGCACCATAGACCAGTGAGTAGGGAGTTGTGCCTGTAGGGGTTTGAATGCTAGTTCGATATGCCCATAGTGTTGGATTTAATTGAACATGCCAATCACGGCCGGTGTCATTGACTGTCTTCTTGAGGATTCTCAATATGTTCTTGTTTGATGCTGTGACCTGACCATTTCCTTGTGGGTAATAGGAAGTGGAAAAGCGGTGTTGGATGTGAAACTTCTCACAGAGCTCATGGACATCCTGATTTTTGAAAGGAAGACCATTATCTTTGATGATGGACATGGGTACACCATACCGACAGATGATGTAATTGAGGATGAATGAGGTGATCTTCTTGCCGGTGACTTGGGTAAGTGGAACAGCTTCGATCCACTTTGTGAAATATTCAGTAGTGGTAATGATGAACTTGTGGCCATTAGATGAAGATGGATGAATTTTACCCATAAGGTCAAGTCCCCATTGACAAAAGGGCCATGGTGTTGTGATTGGTTGCAATTCTTGTGCTAGTGCATGTATCAAGTCTCCATGAACTTGACATTTCTTGTATTTTCTGACAAAGTAGTAGGAGTCTTTTTCCATGGATGGCCAATAGTATCCAGTGCGCATGAGTTTCTTGGCTAGTGATAGACCGCTTGCATGAGTTCCACAAATTCCTTCATGTACCTCTTCTAAGGTCTTTATTATCTCATCCTATTCCAGACATTGAAGGAGAGTACCATCAAGACTACGTCGATATAGGGTTTCAACAATAATGGTATATCGAGCAGTTTGGCGAATGAAAGTTTTACGTTGGTTATTCGATTGGTTAGGAGGAAGTGTGTGATCGCGGAGGTATGTGTAGAACTCACCATACCATGGGGATTTAGAACCAACAAGGTGACATATCATCACAGATTGAGGGATATCATAAGTAGGTATCCAAAGCTATTCTACCAAGAACTCGTAGCATGTTGAATTCTGTGGAAGATCTAGGAGAGATGCAATGGTAGCCATAGCATCAACAACTCAATTATGATCTTTGGGTATCTTCTCAAAGGTGATAGTAGTGAATGATGCCTTTAAACTATCCACCATTTGTTTGTATGACATGAGTTTGTCATCCTTGGTCTGATATTCATCAGTTACTTGTCAGATGACCAGTTGGGAGTCACCATATATCTGTAGCTCTTTCAATTTCCATTGGACGACTACTCAGTGTCCTGTGATCAAGGCTTCATACTCTGCTATGTTGTTTGTGCATGTAAATGTGAGCCTATAAGACTTCAGGATGCTGCCACCTTGAGGTGTGATAAACAGAATGCCTACCCCCGAGCCATGCCTAGTGTATGAACCATCAAAGTATAGTTTCCGGGGTTTTGCTACTGTGATCATGAATATCTCTTCATCTAGAAAATTGGAAATGAGAGGATGATCACCTATGAGGGGAGCATCAGCCAACTGATCAGTAATAACTTGACCCTTGAGAGCCTTACGGTCCACATACTCGACATCAAATTCACTTAGAATCATCACCCATTTGGCCAAGCGGCTTGTCAGTGCTACTTTTCTAAGTAAGTACTTTAGTGGATCGGTCTTTGCAATGAGTTGTACTTTATGTGTTAACAGATAGTGCCTCAGTTTAGTAGCTGCCAAGATTACTGCTAGGCAAGCTCGCTCAATAAGTGTGTAATTGAGTTCATAGCCAACTAGTGTGCAAGATATGTAGTAGATAGCACATTCGTTCCCTTCTGCATTATGTTGTTCCAGTAGTACTCCCAATGTTGTACTTGTTGCTGAAATGTAGAGCAATAGAGGTCTGCTCGGATCTAGTGGAATTGGTAATGGTGTATTCATGAGATAGTCCTTAAGCATTTGGAATGCTTGTTGACATTTGGCATCCCATTGAAAGTGGATGTTTTTGTGTAATAGGTGTGTAAAGGGGCGACACTTATCTGCTAGTTGTGCAATGAATCTTTGGATGGATTGTAGCCACCCTTGTAATGTCCTTAGTTGACTGATGTTCTTCAGAGGTGGCATGTCCATAATTGCTTTGACTTTGGTAGGATTGACCTCAATGCCTTTACTTGAGACAATGTATCCTAGAAGCTTCCCCGAGGTTAGTCCACAGACACATTTCTTTGGGTTGAGTCGAACATGATATTGTTCTAGTCTATAAAAGATTTGCTCTAATATGTCTAGATGACCTTCTCTTGTGAGTGATTTTTCCAATAAGTCATCAACATAATCTTCCATTATAGTATGCATCATGTCATGGAAGGTGGTGGTCATTTCTCTTTGATAGGTCGCTCCTGCATTCTTTAGACCAAAAGGCATGACATTCCCATAGTAGGTTCCCCATGGACATGTGAAGGCCATCTTATGTTGATCCTCTAGTGCGATCTTTATTTGGTTGTACCTTGAGAATCCATCCATGAGTGAAAGCATGGCATGTCCTACTGTTAGATCCACTATTATGTCAATGTTTGGTAGGGGGAAGTCATCTTTAGGACATGCCTTGTTCAGATCTATGAAGTTAGTACAGGTATGGATGCCCCCATTTGGTTTGCCGACAGGCACAATGTTGGATATCCAGTCTGCATAATTAATTGGTTGAATGAAACCAACATCTAGGATTTTCTTAAGTTCTACTTTGACTAGTACTGCAATCTGAGGATGCATCTTAGGAAGCTTCTACTTGATAGGCTTAGTTCCTTCTGCTATGGCGAGATGATGCATGACTAAATCAGGATCAAGATCAGGCATGTCTGCATAGGACCATGTAAAGTTGATCTGGCATTGTTTGAAGAATTCAACAAACTTAGGTTGTTCTTCTTGAGTTAAAAGAGATGCCAGATGTATGTGGTGAGGAGTTTCAGGTGTCCCCACGTTGTATTCTTTTTTTTTCTCCATAAGGATTGTTGACCATTCCTGATGTGTACTAGAGGGGAGAATGTCAAACCTTTCATCCTCACGCACCTCAGAGAGGTTTTCACCATTGGATACGCTCTTTCTTTTTACTTTGTGAGATCAAATAGTGCCACAATGTGGTTTTCACTGGAAGATCCATGTTTTATTGTTATATTTTTGGAGCTGAAAGGTTTGGCATCCACTCCAAAGTATGCTGTGCTATTAAGTTCAATGGTGAATCCAACTTTGTGATCCCTTCTTGGTATGTTATCCCGTAGTTCCAAAAATTCAATGATTGCCTCATCATTTTGGAAGTGGTCAAGGCATGGGGGATTAGGTTGGTTCCATTCAATGAGTTCAGGATGGATAATGGGCATTACTTCATTGATTAGGTTAAGTTTGTTAGATGTATTAGTGAGGGTTAAGATGTTATGGTGAAGGTCATTAATGGTACTCTCCCTGTCAGAATCAGGCATAGGATGCGATGTAGGGTCTGTGGAAGATTTTTCTAGTTCAGGAACCCAAGAAGTCTTTATCTGTGCTTCTCCGTAAATAGGGATGTCTTTGCAAGGTAGAGGTAGTGATGTGTCTTCTTCATTTGAAGTATTAAGCTGTACAAAATCAAATTCCCACTCATGTGAGTCAGTCTCTAAGTCACTTTCCAGTAGTCAATTACTGTACCATACTAGGATATCTTTTGAGTTAAACATTGCAGGTGTGATCAGCTGATGTACCATTGTAGATGAAATGATCGGTGCTACAGGAAGGATTATGGGGATCAATGAATCCGATATAGGGAGTATTGGTAGTGTTGAATTTGCTACTTCTGATGGAATTGCCAGTGTTGTTGATACTGCTAGGAATTCTGATATAGTTGCCACTGCTAAGGGTGCTAGTGATGTTATTGCTGCTGCTGATGGGGTTGCTGGTTTGATTGGTGGGATGATTGGTGATGCGGATGGTTTTGCTGGGATTTTTAGCCTCAATGGGGAAGTTTCTATGGTGTTTGATGCTAATTTTATAATCAAAGGTGGCCTCTTTATAGTAGGTTGATATAGAGGTTTGCTGGGTTTATCTTTAAATCTGAGCGTAGGAAGGATCTCCTTTTGAAAGCCTAAGCATGTGTTATCTTTGGGCTTTAATCCCAGCTACAGTGGTTCATGTCTTCCTTGCTTGCAAGGTCCCAAAGCACTTTGACCATCATAACCCATTCTTTTCATAATGAGAAGGCCTTTTCCATATTGATTTGTGGGAAGCTTAGCTTGTGGGATTTCTGTGGTGATAGGATCTTTATAGATCCATTCTGCTAAGTCCTCATCTCTAGTCTCTTCCTCTTGACTCTTTCCAAGGATGAATGACATCAAAGTACATGTTGGCTTGATGAGTGGTTGTTGAAGTAATCGTTGAGGTTTACCATGAGTTCTAGGAGAAGTGGGCATTTGTCCAACACAAAAGAGTTGGCTTAGATTGTACTCTCCAGGACCTTCCTCTGCTATTTTCATCTTGAGCTTCTCTTGCTTGGGTATAGTGGTGTTTGAACTGGAAAGAGAGGCTGGACTTACATATGATGTGGAGGAGATGGCTTCTCTATTGTTGGGAACGGTAATATTTGGTTGATGACTTCTATTATGACAATATGCAAAGGGATTTGCATCGCCTAGGATTGTAATTTCTACACCATTATGAGGGAACTTGATACACTGATGGTAGGTGGATGGAACGGCTTGCATGGCATGTATCCAAGGTCTCCCTAACAACAAATTATATGGTAGAGGAAAGTCCAGAACTTTACAAATGATGTGTTTTAGCATTGTACCTACTCGGATTGGCAACACAACAACTCCTTTGGATGAATGCTTAGCATCATCATAGGCTTTGATTGTTATCTTCTTGCGGGGATCCACTGATTCAATTGCATATCCCAATGTCATGACCAATTGTAATGTACAGATATTTAGGCTTGCTCCATTGTTGATCAAGACTCGCTTGATCCTATATTGGTTGATAAACCCTTCAATGTGGAGTGAGGCATTATGAGGTTGTTGGAAGGATGTGTTGTCACTTTCAAAGAAAGTGAGACACGATGATGATCTTAGATTTCCAACAATGGCTTGGAACTGATCTGTATTTAAGTTTGTAGGGACTGATACCTCTTGGACAGCTTGAGCCAAGATGGTTTTATGAGATGGAGATAGGCACAATATCTCTAAGATAGATATTAGTGCGGGCATTTTATCTAATTGTTTCACAAGGTTATACTGCTTTAGGATAGTTGTGGTGCCTTGTGGAGCTGCTTTTATGGTGATCTTGCCGTGACATGTAACAACATTGTAAGTGGAGCTGGGATTTTTGATGGCGATAGTTGCAATTTGTTCATTGACATCATATAGATGATTCACATTGTAATTATACGCGGCTTGCATATAATCAGTGGTGTCTGTGTTTCTCCCTAAAGTGGAAGGACCCCTTTGATCTTGTGATGGAAGTGGATTTTTGAACATGATATGATCATTGTTTATTGTTTTTGGGTCATGTCCTTCGATTTTAATCTCACCTGAGTCAATAAGATCTTGAATAAGGTCTTTCAATCTATGACAATTGTTTGTCTTATGCCCTTTCCCTTGATGGAAATCACAATGTTCAATATCCCTCTACCATGAAGGTTTGACCTGAGGTTCGTAATTTGATGTTTTGGGTAAGGTCAGCAGATTTTGAGAAACTAGCTGATGTAACACCATTTCAATAGGTTCCTCTAAGAGAGTGTATGTTCGTTTTGGTTTAAATTTTGCTAACGCTGTTTGGGTTCCTCTTGAGATATATTATGTCTTTGATTTGGAGGAGCAACTGTGTTATTCTTGGGTGGGGGGTTCTGTCCTACAAATCAGACCACAAGTTGTGCACTTTTGATAGTTCTTGCATCCACAATCCCGTCATTGATGACGTTTTTGTTTTTGTTCCAGAAATTAGGCTTATCACTATTGAAGCGTGGGCGAGGGCCATCATTTGGCTCATTGTATATCTTGATAAGCCCTTTTTTTATGAGAGCCCGCTCATATTTTAAACCTTTGGTGATCATGTCATTGAAAGAGTCTGTGTCTTTGACGTCTAGGTGAAATTCCATTTCATCATTTAAGTTGGAAATAAATATTTCCACTAGTTCTTGTTCAGGTAACTGAAGAGAACGTCTGCTAGACATTTGACACCATCATTGCAGAAAGACTAAAAATAACTCACCTGGTTTTTGATTAGTGTTACATAGATCAGCCATTGTGATATCACGTTCAATGTTGTGTGAGTAGTGTGCCAAAAACTTCTGGACTAGTTCTTCAAAGGTCCTAATGCCACCTGGTAGTTGGGAAAAGCATGATGTGGTTGTTCCTCCCAAACTTTGGGGAAAAAGTCACGTTAGGTATGTGTCCTCGTATGCCACTTCGAGGCAAGCTAAATGGAATTCTCTAACATAATTGCAAGGATCTCCTTTTCCTTGGTACTTTTTGAACTTGAGTGTTTCAAACCCTCGCGGAAAAGGTGGCATATGAATATTCCTATCAAAGGGATAGGGACAAATGTCATTAAGTGAAAACTAATTAGTTTTTACACCACTATGTAGTTGTTGGGTGAGATTTTCAACTTGTTGCCGCAACATTTCTATTTCATTTGGAGGAGGAGGAGGTGAGGGATTACCTTGATGAAGGTTGTATCTGATGTGTTCTCAACCTCTTTCATCCTCATTACAACTTTGGTGTTTTGATGCTTGTCTTAGTTGTGCAACATCAAAGTCAGAGGGTAGCTTAGCCCCTTAAGCAAGTCTTAAAAAGTGAGCATCAACATTGCTCCTGAGTATTTCATCAAAAAGTCTATTAAAGAGAGGGTTGTGTTGTGCCCTTTCTATTGCCTCAGGTGTAGGAGTACTTGGATTTTCATCATTTGCATTTCCTCCAAGGGCTTCTTGGAATTCATTAATATTTTCCTCTTCTTCCTCAATTTCTTGTTGTCTAGACCTTGATCTGGTTTGAGCCATTCTGTTTATAAGTTTTTGTTGAAGTTTGATGAAAATGATGATGAGTTGGTGATGGAATGAAAGATTGATGTTTGGTGAATTTTTTTGCATATGGATCTCTAACACTAAAGGTAGATGTTACCAAAGTTTTTCTTTGAATTGCTTGTTGTGTTTTTTTGACAATGTTTGATATGATAAGGTTTAGAGAGGTCTGAGATGTGTTCCAGATTCAACTACCTAGTAATGAGAGGATTCACTCATAGACTAGTTTTAACCTATGTAGAAATACCTCTTAGGATGAGTTTATCCTAGATGTAGAGACACTCTAAAAGTGATGTGTTTGTGTTTGATTCAAGCAATATCGAAATAGAACTTAGGACAAGAACCTCTTAATGTTTTGAGAGTTGGAATGGATTGATGATGTGTGGATGTGAGAACGGATGAGATGCTAACTTCAATAAAAACTCTGTGTTACATAGGGGAAAAATTCTTCCTCTTCTCTTTCGGGAGTTGGTGGTTCTTCCCGAGCTATATTATATGTTATGCAAATGTCTCGAAAGAAGTCAGGATTGATTTTGCCTCCTTTGTTTTTGTGATAACTCAAAGCTCTATATTGAGTAAAAGCTCTACAGTTTAGAGACTCTTGATCAAATTCATTTGATTTTCCTTGAAGATATAGACGCATGTGATGTAAGAAAGCTCTATGAGAGACAAATATTTGTCTATTAAGATAGAAGAATTTCCTCCTTTTGATAAAATCCTTTGAGCTCAATGGTCTTCTCTTCAAGTTGACATGTTGATGAAGATTCTTCTTTCTTAAGATGTGAAGAATGGTCATATAGTTTGATACTTTTTCTATTTGCACTTGTTTTTGATCTCTTATTTTTGAAAATGTTTGTGTTGGATGAATACTTGTTTTGGATTTGGATTTATGATGTTTATTTGACAAGAAAACAAAGCAAGCACACAAACACAAGAATGTTGCCTCAAAAGGCACAAATAGGTGTGGGTCTAGATCAACCCAATCTTTTGAACTTTTTATGACCCTTTCCTTTAAATGTATTTTAGTTGTTTCCCAAAGCCTGAAGTCAGCTCAATTTGTACTGGTCTTGACTCAAAATGAAAAAAACTTTAAACACTTTTTATCTCTAAGGTCAAATGGCCAGTTGCGATAATTTCAGCCCACATCTTGATATTTCTTCAACTTTGGTACTACATACCTTATGAATCCCACTGTGGTAGGTAAGGATGTGATATACTAAGTCTTGTACGAGTATAAAAAATAGATGATCCCTATGATGGGGGAATCACCACTTTTATCAAGCTACAAGTAATGTTTCAAAAAGCTATGTTTCTACTCAAGGAAATATGTATGGTGAGTATCTTGGGAGCAAAACTTTCTATGCTCTTGCACTGAATTTATCACAAATATCCTCAATCAATAGAACGGGTGGGCTACTACATAAAGGTGTTGAGTAATTTTTGATGTCTTTGGACATAAGTTCATTCTGGAGTGACTCACTTAAGAGCCTTGTAACTTGTGGTGGGGCCCATTTGTCCTTTTGGCAAGTTACACTGTAGGAACAACTATACCCAAGGCTACAACTTTCGCTCACACCTGATTTCAATAGCGGCTCGAAGGATTTACCGCGCGAGGTCGTTCCCAAGAGTGATGTGTCTCTTGACAGGCCTCTCTTAAAAAGATAAACTTTGAGTGTTACTAACACTTTTGTCTTGCACCTAGGACCATGAAAGCCAAGGGAGAGGATAGTGTGAGTTAGAAGTAGGACCACTCTACATATTTTGCACAAGCGTGCCAAACACAAAAGAAACTTGTTCTTTTTAACTCATCATTTGCAATGTGATCTAACTATTTGGAGATGTTGCTCCAACAGTCGTGGTGTTCTTTTTATCCTTCAATGGCAAAATGTGTTGTAATCTAGGAATTGGAAATCTTGGTCAATTGAATTAAGAGCACGTTTTGCTTGAAGTAAATCGATTTGAGATCAACTTTGAAAAATTGGGGATTCTTTTTAACTTGCACAAAATGAAGTCTTGATTGTGAATTTTAGTTTGATGCAAGAAATAAAATTTTCTTTGTTGATTTTAAGCACCAAAAGAATTTGTTCCTAACTTTGCAAAAAATAATTTTGTGTATTTGTTTTGGTGATTCTTTTTAACTTTGAACAAGTGTGATTCTTTTTTAGAGCTCCAAATGAAAGATGTGGTTCTTTTTAAAAATCCAAATGAAAGTGTAGTTTGTTTTAACCGAAAAGGAAAATGAATTTATTTTATCCTAACTTGAAAGACAAAGTTAGCAGTATGAACAAATTTATTTCCTAAGCTAAAAATACTAAAAAAATCCTATTGTAGGGGTTAGTTAAAACCTGCACAGAAGATAATTAGTTAGAAAAATCTGCATATTTTGGTGGGCTTCTACAAGCCTAAAAATTTTGGTTTTCAATTACAAGAAATTTTCTTACAACTCTCTGTTACAATAGCTCTACTCTGTGTGAAAACAGAAGCACTATTTAACATGAAAGAGCAACAGTATAGACAATAGTGCTAAAATATCAATTTGTGAAGGCGCTAAACTGAGAACAAAAGCACAAGAGCATGACCTATGTGTCAATTAAAACATTCAAAAGTTAGTAGTCTTCAAAATGGTTGCTCTTTGATTCACGTCGGGTTCACCAAATGATGCTCTGCAAAAAAGATTAGAAAATATAGAATAGATAAACTATAATTCTCCCAATGTTAATCAAGATGCTCATAGTTGCTCCTCCCTTGTTCCTCTCCTCTCCAAGTTCCACATGAGTGTAGCTCTCAGCTTTTAGCACTACCTATGGCTACCATATGGAGATTCAAGATGGTTGAATATGATAAACAAATGCTATGCAATTATAGATAGTGATGCTATGAAAAAGCTCTATGCTAATACCAGTATAACAACAATACTCTAATACTTCCTTCTTTGCTTGAGGAGAAGGGTTCTATTTATAGAAGAAATGGGGAGATGAAGGGTTACGATTGAGCAATCTTAACAAGGGTTAGGATTGAAAGATATTCAATCCATGTGAGACTTTCAACCCAATCCCATGTTGACAAGTGTCACCATGAGGAGGCTTGAGAAGAGAGATAAGGAGCATTAAATGCTTGAGGGGACATGATGGTTACCCTAGGGGGTTACTTTAATGGATATTTTTTTTATCCAAGGGATAAATGAATGTGCAAGGGTTAAATGGCTACCTTAGTCAAAGAAATAAATTCTTTGAAGAGACCCATGAGTCAAAAGGATGGTTAAGTTAGAGGAAAGTCTCTAACCAAAGGTAAAAGGTGAGTTAACCATAAATGGTTATGTAAGAGCCCTTAATGGTTTGGAAGACTTTAGAGGTTAACCATTTGAAGACATAAAGCCTTTAATGGTTATTGAAGACTTTGGAGGTTTTTGAGAAGTGACTTCCTTTTATTTAGGAATGTGCCAATGATTAAGATAGGATTAGGCTAATTAGAAGGAGTTAGAAGAATCTAGAAAGGATTTAGGCATGCAAGTGGATTTTGTAGGAGAATGCAAGTGGGAGGAATTTTGAGATTTTTAATTAAAACAAAATCATTTATTTCAATTAAATGGTGTAATTTGCATTTGGATAGATATTTAATTAAATATTAATTTATTTAAATGTGAATGTGAATTTTGGCTTTTATTTAAATAAATCTTAATTTATTTATATGAGAAAAAGGAAGATAAAGCATTAAATGCTTGAAGACTTTAAGGAAATCCATTAAAGGCTTAAGAAGACTCTCGAAAGAAGCCATTAAGTTTGATGACTTTAAGGGAAACCATTAAAGGTTTCGAGTGGGTGAGGATAAATAGGATTTTAAATAAATAATTTATTTATTTAAAATAGTTGTGCAACTTGCATTTGTAGGAAAATGCAAGTGGGTGGAGGATAAAGGTGATTTAAATAAATGTTAATTTATTTAAATGTGAGAGATGAGATTTTGGGGGATTTAAATAAATATTAATGTATTTAAATGTGAGAGAAGATTTAATTAAACAAATATGATTTATTTATTTAATTAATGGTATGAATTTGGTTAAGTGAATTAAATCAAATAAATTGAATAATTTATTTGATTAATAGGAGAAGAGGGTTAAGATGAATTAATTAAATATTAATTTAATTAATTATTGATCGATGGTTAAATAATTAAATAAATACTAAGTATTCATTTAATTAAGTGGACAAATTTATGTGACTACAGGAGTCAAATGAGTTGTGTTTAGGTCTTCTAGGGTGTTTGAGGATCTTTAAGAGTCTTAGAATGCAATAGAATGCAAAATTGCATCTTGGAGCAAAAGATATCAAAAGTTGTTGAGCAACATTTTGCAATTTCTTGCAAAAGTTGCATTTTGGTTATGGGCGTTATGAAGTTGGTTGAACTGATTGAAACAAGTGGATATAAGACAAATTTCACTTCATTGTATGGGTTGGAGGATTGGAAATGCAAGAGAAATTTTTGGTTTCTGAAGCAACCTTGTTTCCACCGGTTTTTGATAGTTTTGTCTTATTTTTTCCTTTCTTGTACGGTTTAGTAGAGATTAGATGGTGTAAAATCATTGCCATATTTTTATGTTCATTGTATTTTTTTTCATTAAGGTTGATTTGCAAGATTGATTGTTCCAGGTTGTAGAGATTTCTTTCATTCTTTGCAACTAGGAGCAAAACCCTTGCAAGTAGGGTTTAAGAGGAAGAAATGGCTCTAACTTGAGCATTCTTTGATGGAAGCTATTGAAATAACTAAGAATTATAGGTTAGGGTCTATACATAGCTTAGGAATAGGGTGTGTGATGTTGCAGGTCCAGGAGGAGGAGAAACAATGAAGCCCTAGGTTCACCGCTGGGAGTAGGTGAGTTAGGACAACAGGAGAAGTGCGATTTGTGAGCACATGAAGATTGGTGCAGGTCCAAGTGGCATATGAATGGAAATCCCTCTAAGTCCCCTTGAATTTTTTGAAGGTGTTTGGAGTAGGATATTTGACTGGTGAATATTTCTATACCTATCTTGCCAATCCACCGGCTAGGTCTAAAACCCATCAAAATAGTGCAGCATTGGAAACCCCACTTTTACGGATAACCCAGATGCAATTTTCCAATATTGTCTGTAACTTCCAAAAGTACTCAAATCCATGATTTATTCCTAGGCTTTTTGGGGACTTTTGCAAATTAAACCCCTAAAACCGCCTAGGGAGGGCTAATGCAATTAGGCCTAATTAGGTGCCAGTAGAGACCTAGAAGGGTTAAGAAGCCAAGGCAATGGATTTGGTGAATCTTAAACCTCAAAACACATTTAATACCCCTTGTTGATTCATTGGGAAACCATAGGAAGAGATTGTGTGTTAAGATCCTTGGAGGAGCGGTTGGAGCCCAAGAGAGGAGTGTGTGAGTAAATGAGGTGACAACCTCAAGTGGAGAAGTTGATTGTCTAGAAACCATTGGCTATACCTAGGAGGCAAGTCAAGAAGGTTCATACCTTGGAGGTTTAATTATCATAACCCCTGCCAAGTGCCACGAGAAGGACTTGAGTAGGACAAGTCACTCAAGAAGGTGTAACAAACATAGGCTCCAAGACTCTCTATATTAATCAATATGCACATCCAACATCCAATACAAATACACACTACTATGCCATAAAGTGGAATTAGGCATATTTTATTTCCCACATTAACCCTTAGAGGAAATTGATTTCAATTTAAGATTGTGCTAGATTGAACAATAGTTTCAACAACATGCATACATTTAGATTCAAAAACATAGAATCATAAATCACAAAAGATGGATAAAATAATAGAACACAAATTTATCACGAGGAAAACCCTTTAGGATAAAAAACCCCACACTCCAAAACTAGAGATCCATAAAGTATTATTCAACAATAGATAAAGGTTACAATGCAATCTTAGAGCTCTAGGCCTTTACATGAAGATTTACATCCTAGTCCATCTTGGAGTAAATTTGGCAGAATAACCCCTATGAAAATGAACTCCTCTATTTTTTAGTTACTCTAGCAATCCTTATAGTTATAGAACCTACAATGAAAAAATTATAGCTTCCCAAAAGTATCCACATTCAATGTATGATCTACGAATGTAATTAGAACCTTCCTTTTGCATAGCTCTTGCATAAGTAATATTTAAATATAAATGTTATTTATCCTATAAATACAAATCATTTAAGATGAGATAAAAAAGCCTTTTTAAAAAAAAAATTTGGATCTTTCCATTTTACTCTAAGTATATCCGGGTAGAAGATTTGGTCCCACTGAGAATCTTTTGAAACTCATGCACAAAGATAGGAAGCAATTGCCACATGTTGCTTAGAGGGGGTGTTGAGGAGCCCTTATGAATTTCACTTCTCCAAATTTCTCTCCTTCTGACAAGTGTCACAATTTTCTTTCTCCTTAATGCTTGTTGCACCCAACTTGCCATCGGGCCCCGCAATTAAGCTTTGCATTTTGGAAACTTAATATATTCCTTTAAATAAATAAAATCAACACACAAGACCATTTAATTAATCAAATAATTATTCTTGGGACTCCCATGGTTGAGAAACCTTAATCCCAACATTTACTCTTTTGATCCTTCTTGATTTTTACAATAGATCTCCTTTGATGTCCACCTCTTGTGTGGACTACAAGAAGCGAAGATCTGCAACAAATTGCCATCCTTTTTATTAATAATAAATGAATCAATTTTTTTTTTCTTACATACTTCCTCGCACTTGCACTATCACCTCGAATAGGTGTAGAAACTTGGTCAACTTTAGAAGACTAAGAGTTAGGCATCAACAGACCCGCCATGTTGCTTAGGAAGCCACATCAACCTACCATGATTTTTGCACATTTTACATACGTTCGAGATTAGACTGCTATCTTCATGGTCTACTAGAGGTATCAATCCTTATGCATTGGAAATCACACACAACATAAATGGTGGCTCTATCACCATATGAAGATGAAATCTTGATTTAAAAAGGAGGAAATACATGTTGACATTGCAGTTGTCATTGATGTCAACATGTATGTGTACATGGCTGAATTGATGAAGTTGTAAAAGAGATAATTGTTGCCATTGATATCAACAAGGCCATGTTGCAAGTTGTAGATTAGATGATGTAGGAGGATGAGTACACTAGAAGAAGATGAAGATGAAGCTGCAACAATTATGGTTATCCAAAAGTAAAGTTCAGATTGGCTTATATGACCTGTTGCATTGGGTTAGAAAAGTTGTGCAGGATGAATGAATATGCATTGAGGTTGCATGGAGTCAAAGATCACAAAGAAGATTGAGGATAAAATTGAAGTTATCCATTGGATCCGTAATTGCACAAAGAAGACAAAGGACACTGAATAGACGACACATTAAGTAAACAGGTTTGACTTAGAGAAAGTGCAGTTGCAAGTGTGTATAACACACCGTGTTAATCACACAAGGGGATATAGAAGGAAAGCATGAAGTACATGAAAATGGATAAATTAGACATAGGTCAAAGTGTGGTGAATGCATTGGGTGGTTTGATCTGACTCAAAAAGATATGGTTGTTGTTTGACTAACACGTCGTGTTAATTGCTCTATGTTGCAGTCGATATGCACATAACACATTGTGTTATCGCTACCACTATATCACAGGGAAGGACCTCATGCAGATTAAGTCAGTCGTGAAACAACAAACATGCATAACACACAAGGTTAGTTGCATCACCATTTTGCAATGACAACATATCATGCAAACCAAGGTAGGCATGAAATCGTGAAATGTGTATAACACACATGTTATTAACTGTTTAATCTTTTCTCCATTTCATGGGTAAAATTC
This sequence comes from Cryptomeria japonica, assembly GCF_030272615.1. Classification (NCBI taxonomy): domain Eukaryota; kingdom Viridiplantae; phylum Streptophyta; class Pinopsida; order Cupressales; family Cupressaceae; genus Cryptomeria; species Cryptomeria japonica. Next base: position 132,037,136 of record NC_081409.1, read on the forward strand.
CTACATTGATTGAGGGCTCTCTAAGTATACAAAATGCATATAACATAAATGCTATTAACAACTCATCTTTTGTTATTTTGCAATCTACATTTTTCGTTGACTTCAACTCTCTGTGAAAGTGTGGAGCCCACCTCATCTACATGAGTAACTGGCATCCAGGTGGATCATCATGATTGGTTCATTAAAATGATACGTTTATGTGGGGCCATTTTTGGTGACATGTTAGATTTAAATGTGAGAAGGATTTTGCCATTTCACGGTCAAACATCTTGTTTGACCTTGACCCTTTGAAAAATGACAAAAAAGTCATAGAGATCGCGCGGTAAGGAGAAGGTGACCATAGGGTGATAAAAGATGTAGCAGTAAATGTTTGGGTGGTGGTTTTTTCCATTTCGCAAAGGTGACCGCCAAGGGTTGGAGACTGCTAGCGAAACTGCAAAAGGCTCGAGGATTTTTCTATTTTGTGGAGCCCACTGCCAAAGGGGTTTGGCCGCTAGCGATAGAGTGAAGGGTGTACAACCCTCATGTTAGTCACATTGTGGATCATATTGGTTCTGTGCAGCCCAATAGTTGACTTATCCAAGTGGGCATTTGATGATTGTTGATTGGAGGCTATGGATGAATGATTGAAGAGTTTTGAGGCCACATCTGCATGCTGATAGGGAAGAAGATGCACATGGAAAATTGATCAAAGTTTGACTAGTGATTTTTGGATGCAAATAAGATGATTTTAATTCCATGCTTGCATCCCGAAAGACACATAGGTCCTCATGGCAGTTGACCACACTTGACCTAGTGATTTGGATGATGATTAGGATGACATGTGGATTCCAGGTGATCGAATATAAATGTTGAAATGCTGAAGTCAGTGTTGGTAGTATTTTTTCCATTCAAACAAGGTAGTTGTTGATCCAATTAGCATAGAAGGATAGAGAATGCATTAATGGAAGATTTGTTGTAGTTAGGTGTGGGGCTCGAGAGGATTCTCAGGAAGATTCGATAGACAGGGATTGCTAAATATAACAATTTAAACATAGAGATAATAAAAAGAAAAAAATGGGTCAATGAGTTTGACTAAAAATATACATAGTTGAACCCTGATAGCAATATCATAGATGAAATTAATACTGACAACTATGAAGAGAAGAAAAAATTTGATAAGCATGCAGTTATGATGTTTTTAGAATCTTTTTCAAATTGAATTTTTGGAGGGAAAACAATATTGATCATATGTGTAGAGGCGGATGATAATTTTTGTAAGTAGTTGTTACCAAGTTTGTAGAGGTATAAGCATAAGGAAAACAAAAATAGAAAAGTGCAAAAGAGTTGTAGAAGTTCAGATAGGAGAGTAGCTAGTTGCAGAGAGAGTGAAAGAACAAAAAATATAGCATTTAGTAGAGACAAGGTATTGAACAGAGAAAGGAAAAAAGTCAGAAGGCATAGAGAATTTGTAAGTGTTACAAAACACATTTGTAATAAGGTTGCTCATTGTATTATTTTAATTTGATATCATTGTGAATCTCCGAGTGGGTGCTCAGAGCAGGGGTAGGTGCTCCTAGAGTAGGTTCTTAGAGAAAGGGTAGGTGATCCTAGAGTAGGTTCTTTAAATCATCAGGGGTTGGTTCTCCTTGGGTTGGTGCCCTAAAAAATTTTGTAATCAATGAAATTTTTGTGAGGCTGGATTAGAGCAGTAGACTCCAACATCTATTCTCACTGAGTTTTTTACCACATTGAGTTTTCCTCATAAAATCTTGTGTTGTGTGATTTGTCTTTCTCTGTGTGTGTGTGTGCATTTCATCTATTTGCATTGTCTTATGTGTATGCACATTTATTTTAAAGTTTTATAATATCACTGATTCACCCCCGCTCTAAGTGATCACTTGTATTCATCAATTGGTATCAGAGCCTTAGGGTCCCTTAGAGTAGAAGCTTTCTCTAGCTTGGGTAGATCCTATCTTGTGATCACAATGGCTAGAAATGATTCCTCCTTTTCCAAGGTCCCATTGTTTGATGGCACAAGCTATGCCTTTTGGAGTAGAAGAATGGAGAGATACTTGTCTTCCCTTGGGTATGATGTTTGGATGTCAGTAAAGAATGGATATATAGTTCCATCCACTCCTCCTATTGATCTTGATGCTAAGAAAGAATATGAGAATAATGCTAAAGAAAAACATGCTATTCTTAGCAAATTATCTGACATTGAATTTTTGAAGGTTATGCACTGCAAGGTAGCCAAAGAAACATGGGATAAATTACAAACAATATACGAGGGAGATTAAAAACTCAAGGAAGCAAAGCTAGAAAACCTAAGAGCACAATTGGAGAGCCTCAAGATGAAAGAAGAAGAGAAGATTGTTGATTATCTACAAAGGATAGATGAAAAAATTAATGCTATAAGAGGACTTGGAAAAGATATTTCAGATGAAGTCATTGTCAAAAAGGCAAATAGGTACTTATATCTCTCACTCAAAAGTATGACAACAAAGTTTTTTCCATTGAAAAAGCCAAGGATCTGTTAACATTCTCTATGGATGAGTTATTTGGCTCCCTCTCAACTTATGAGATGAGAACAATAAATGGGAAAACATCAAAGAGAGAGGAAGCCTTCAACACAGCCAATAAAGGAAAGGAAGAAGCTGTAGTAAATTTTGTAAGGAAGCTCAAGAAAGGATTAGGGAAATACAAAGGTAAGCTCCCTTTCAAACGTTTCAATTCTGGCGAGATTGGACACTTTACCTGTAAATATCCTTATGGAGAAAGGATGAAGATGAGAAGCAAAATATGAAGGCCTTGGGTAAAGAGAAGATGAATAATTCCTACAAGCCAAGGAGAAGAAATTTTAGGAGAAAGAATAGCCTTTACACTTTTGAAGATGATGCCATTGATGAAGAGAGTGCCTCTAAAGAGTTCTACGATGAGGATGAAAGAGAAGTCAATATCTTTATGGGACAAGGAGAGTTGCATGTTGAACATGTTGTTGATGATGAGGAAGTTGAAGCTAAGGTAGATATTGGAGGTGAACTTGCAAGTGTACTTAAAGAACTTAGAAAGGCGAAAAAAGAATACAAAAAGGTTAAGTATGTTGTTGCCAAAGAACAAGACAGATTGAACAAATATCTTGAGGAATCTGAGAAAACTATTTCAGATCCAAGAACAGAATTGGATGAAGCTAAGAGATTGTATGAGGTAACAAAATCAAACTTAGAAAATAAGGAGGAGTATCAGAAGATGGAGTAAGAAATTGTGAATCTCAGAAAGGAAATTGAAAAGTACAAAGATGAACTCAAGGTAAGAATCAAGTATGAAGGCAACACTGAGGCATTGGATAAAATGTTGAACAAGCAGAAGCACTCCAAAGACACAAAGGGTGTTGGATTTGGTGCTGGTCAATTCTCTAAAGGTGAGGACTCATCCAATAAACAAATACACTTCACCTCATCAAGTGAAAATAGAAACAAACAATCATAAAACCCATTGAGAAGAAGACATATGCTGCTGCTACTAAGAATGAACATGCTGATTTAAACAGAAAAACCAAGGTAGATGATGGAGGCTTCTTAAAGGTCAAGGACACTAGGAAGAGTTCAAGAAGACTGAGCTATGCTGCTCCAAGGAGATAAATAAGAAACAACTTCAACCATGATTGGTATGTACCTTAATTTCATGGCTATTGTTACAAGTGTAATACTTATGGTAATAGAATTGCTGATTGGAAGTTTTTAGAAGATTGGTTGAAAAAGAAAGTGGGTATAAGCTGAAATGTCTGAGATAAAACCAAGGAGGTGAATTCATATCAAAATAATTTGAAAACTATTATGAAATACATGGAATCAAAAGACAATATTCAGCCCCTAAGACACTACAACAAAATGGTGTTGTGGAAAGGGAAAACAAGACAATTAAGGAGATGGCAAGTGTAGCATAGAAATTAGGAATCATCAAAACAATAGATCAATCAAAAGAACACTCATTGAAATGAACCTAATTCCAAAGCACATTCAATAGAGGCATAAAAATAAAGCATCTAAAAGAAAATATCATGCAAACCATATAACAATTCGGATGCTTCTTCCATGTGGCTCCATTTTTGTTCTTTCCTCTTCAATGGATTTGTGGATCTCACCTACAAGTGCACATATAATTGAAAGCAAGATTGATGAAAATGCTCAAGATTACTAGAAGCATAAGTTCATTAGTCTGATAGGAATTAAGGATTTGATTGTAGAAGATCATCCAATTTATAGAGAAATTGGAGAAAGATGAGACAAGAATTCGACGGATGAGATCGATTCAATCTGACGGTTGACATTGCATGCAAAGGGGAGTCTCTTGGGAAATTGCCATTTTGATGGCAAGTGGAAGATGAGTTAGAAGGACAATTCCATTTTCAACACTTGGTTGAAAATGGAAACTTTGCCTTTGAGAGAGGAGACAAGTGATTCACTTTTTAGAAAGTGAATCACTTAAGTGAAGACATTTGAGTGAGGTGGAAATTAATAATTAATAATTATTAATTTCACTCATAAAATCAAATTAGCCAATTAATATTAAAAAAAAATATTAATTGTGACATGGACAAAAATATGGTGAATAAATAAATATATATTTATTTATTCAAAAAGGGACATGTTAGTAAGAAAGGGGATTAATTAATTATTTAATTAATATGATTTGAATAAATTAAGATACCAACCTTAATGATGAATTAAGTCCCAATAGTGATTATTGATTGGCTAATAATTGATGAAAATTAATGACAATTGACTGAATTTGACAACAAAATAGGACAAAGGATTGAAAAAGACCCAAAATTGATAATGATTTTGATAAGAGACTGATAAGATTGATTGATAATGACTTGATAATATTAATTGATATTGAGGTTGATAATTAATGACTGATTAATTATCAACAAAGAGGGAATTAAGTATAATTGTCAAGATGATACCAATTCGAATGATTTAAAAAAATGCCAATTATAATGATTTAGGACCAAATGTGATTGAATGAGATTGATGAGGGTTGGATTTGAAATGAATTGAAACCAGAGGAATGACACAATGCCAACATATGATGAAAATCAAATGTGACATAGAAGACATGCTAAGAATTAGGTTAGCAATGTAAGAGTGATGACCAATTTTGAGTGACTACAACAAGAACAATGTTAAATGAAGAAAATCTTCTTGATGTATATTGGAAAGAGGCAGTCCATACAACTACATACACATTAAACAGAGTACAACTATGAGTGAGTAGAAAAATGACACCTTATGAGCTATGGTATGATAGGGAACCCTCAGTCAAGTACTTCAAGGTATTTGGTAGAAAATGCTTCATAAAAAGAGATGAAGATCGTTTGGGTGGTTTTGAGTCTAGGTGTAATGAAGGGATCTTGTTGGGGTATTCAACTCATAGCAAGGCCTACAAGTGCTTCAACAAGAGGCTGAATAAATTTGTTGAGAGTGTTCTTGTGAGAATAGATGAGGACATGCATAAAGGAATACAAAACTCAGTAAATTAGATTGAAGAACCATATGTAAAAGATGAAGAGCAATCTGAAAGTGAACAAGAAGAAGAAGCACCTAGAAAAGCCCCAAATAGGTATGTACAAAAGAAGCATCCTGAGGATCAAATCATTGACAATAAAAATGAGGGTGTGCAAAATAGAAGACATGCAAGAAATAATGAACAAATGAAATTTTGCCTTAATACTGAAATGGAGCCAAGAAATTATAGTGAGGCCAACAATAGTGAAAAGTGGATGAAAGTAGATCGAGGGACGGAGGTGGGTGCCCCCTCGAGCGATTTTTTATGTATGAAAGGAATGACTGATCTCTCGAAAAGAAGAGAAGAAATGTTAGAAAGTGAAAATATGATGAAAGAGAAGAATACTTAATTGATTAGAGATAAAGAGTTGAATGAATGATGCTGATACTAAACCAAGATGACTACAAGGACTAATAGAAGAAATGTTAGTAAGAGGAAACTAGATGGAGAAATGTTAATGATAAAGAAAAATATTGCTTTCACAAATGCACAAAGAGTAGGTGAGAACCTTTATTTAATGTAGCAAAGCGGAGGCAGAGCATCATGGCATTGAAGGCTAGAGCTGAAATGCAACCCTTTTTGCAAAAGACAGACACATCGCAGACAAACAACAATCACAACCAAAAAAAGAAAGGGATCATGAGCCATCCCGGTCACTCTAAATCACTCAGTGACATCATCGAGCAACATAGGAACATGATCAAAGCCCAAATCAATAAGAAAATAAGATGCACAAATTCAAACATGTCAAACAAACATCTTGATCTTCATTGTCAAAAGTTGAACGTGCAGATAGGACGATCATGCTGTCTGGTTTCAGGATATGCGGTACCCCGTCTAAGACAGGACACAGTCTGGTTTCGAGTATACCACACCCTGTATAAGACCCATGAGAGAAGTGACAAAGGACAAATGATTTTGATGCTGATGTGCGATTGATATGACAGTTTTGGATCAATTTGAATGTTTGATTTTGATTGAAACAGTTCATCTATTAACGCATGATTTCATTAAAGCACAGTGTTTGATTGCGAGTCATTGGAGGAATGCTCAGTGATCTGCCAATGCATAAAGGGGATAATTTATTGCAAAATGTTTGTTTTGTTTTTGAAGTTTTACAATTTTTTTGTTCTTTTTTCAGGACTTTATTTGATTTTTATGGATTTTTGTCAGGACATTTTTCAATTTTTAAACTTTTTTCAAGACATTTTTCAAATTTTTTTTTTCTTTTTCAGGACATTTTTCAATTTTTAAACTTTTTTCAGGACATTTTTCAATTTTTTTTTTTTTTTTCAGGACATTTTTCAATTTTTAAACTTTTTTCAGGACATTTTTCAATTTTTATGACTTTCTTCAGGACTTTTTGGATTTAAAATGCTCCAGTGATTGATCATGACGAGGGAAAAGCACCCAATGCGCACTTGAAAGACACATAAACCAGGACCAAAACATATGTACAAGACACTGGAGTAAGCAAGACAGTGATGTTGACCAAGAATAGGCCTGGAATAAAACATTGGGTTGAGACCAAGATGGGCATGAGAAACTAGCTGAGAGAAAGCATATCCAGAAGTCATGATAGATGACGGAGCAATAATCTCATTACTCATGGCGCCTGATTGCTAGGTTTTCACCATGGTACTTGCCCAAAGCACCTGTTTGCCAGGTTTTCACTAGAGGGCGAATCATTTTTTTGCTCTTTACTTTTTTCTCTTTTTTGATTCTTTTTTGCTTTTTTTCATTTTTTTTTTTTTTTTTTTTTTTTTTTCAGGATCATATTTGAAGAAATATCTGACAGCAAACTATGCCCAGTATTTGCGAAGATGCATGCTATTGATAGGATCAGACAAAGGTTCACCTTCTGGAGTCGCAAGATGATATGCCCCCGAGCCATAGGCGACAGTTACTATGAAAGGCCCAACCCAATTAGGTTCAAACTTGCCCTTGATGATGTCAGTAGACTGTGCATTCTTGGGATTTGCCTTTAAAACCAAGTCTCCCACTTCGAAGTGTCGCCCTTTGACCTTCTTATTATAAGAGCGACGGAGACGGTTTTGGTATGCTTGCAAATGTGTCAGAGCTATCTGACGTTTTTCATCTAACATCTCAAGCTGATGCAGCCGAGAGACTCGGTGTGTCTCATCATCAATCAGGTCTTGCAAGGAAACCCTCAAGGAAGGAATCTCGACTTCCAAAGGTAAAATGGCTTCCGCACCATACACCAAGGAATAAGGTGTGGCACTAGTAGGGGTGCGGATAGAAGTGCGATAGGCCCATAGTGCTGGATTTAACTGTACGTGCCAATCTCGACTAGCATCATTGACAACTTTCTTCAGGATTTTGATAATGGTTTTATTTGATGCTTCAGCTTGACCATTACCCTGTGGATAATATGGGCTAGAAAAACGGTGTTGAATATGAAATTTTTCACAAAGTTCTTTGACATCTTTATTCTTAAAAGGTCGACCATTATCTGTGACTATGGCAAGGGGAACCCCATATCTACATATGATATAATTTAGCAAGAATTTTGAAATTTGGACACCAGTGATATAGGTCATGGGGATAGCCTCGATCCATTTTGTAAAATACTCTGTAGCTGTAATAATGAACTTGTGTTCATTTGCAGATGTTGGGTGAATCTTGCCAATAAGATCCAATCCCCACTGAGAAAAGGGCCACAGAGATATAATAGAATGAAGCTCTTGAGCTGGTGCATGAATATAATCTCCATGAATCTGGCACTTGTAGCATTTTTTAACAAAATCATGAACATCTTTTTCCAAAGTGGGCCAGTAATACCCAGCACGAATCAACTTTTTGGGTAAGCTTAGACCATTGAAATGGCCCCCACATATACCATCGTGAACCTCGTGTAAAGCCGTTTGTGCTTCGTTAGAATCCAAACACCTGAGGAGGGTATGGTCAAAGGAACGATGGTAAAGGGTGTCAGCGATGATGACATATTTGGCTGCTTGTCAGATAAAGGCTCGGCGTTGGTTAGTGGAAAGGTTAGATGGTAAGGTTTGAGATTTCAAATACTGATATATGTCCTTGTACCACGGGGAGTTGGGACCAACAAGAACGCTCATCACATCAGCTGTCGAAATGTCAAAAGAGGGGACCAGCAATTGTTCAACCAAGAATTCACACTTGTCCATATTATGAGGCATATTTATCATGGAAGCAATCGTAGCCATTGCATCTGCCGACTTATTTTGCATTCTTGGCACTTGACTGAACTGGATAGCTATGAATTTTGTCTTGAAGAAGTCTACCATATGCTTATAAGGAATAAGCTTTTCATCTTTTGTTTCGTAGTCATCATTGACTTGTCGGATGACTAGTTGAGAATCTCCATAGACTTGCAAATGCTTGATATTCCAGTGGACTGCCACTCGAAGTCCTGTAACCAATGCTTCGTACTCTGCAATGTTATTGGTACATTGGAAAGTTATTCTGTAGGACTTTGGAATAGCATCACCTTGAGGGGTGACAAACAAGATGCCTGCTCCGGACCCGAACTTAGTATGGGACCCGTCAAAATATAACTTCCATTCATTAGATGGTGTGATAGCAAAGACTGATTCATCTGGAAAATCGGTCAACATGGGATGATCGTCAGAAATAGGAGCGTCTGCAAGTTGATCTGCTATGACTTGGCCTTTTATCACCTTTCGCTCCATATACTCAATGTCAAATTCACTAAGGATCATGACCCATTTTGCCAAGCGCCTTGTTAGCGCTGCTCGGCTAAGCAAGTATTTTAAGGGATCAATTTTGGCAACCAACAATGTTTGGTGGCTTAACATATAATGTCGGAGCTTTTGTGTCACAAACACCACCGCTAAACATGCCCTTTCAATAGTTGAATAATTTAGCTCATAGCCTACTAGTGTCCGGCTGATATAGTAAATAGCTCTTTCTTTGCCGTTCTCATCTTGTTGAGCCAAGAGAACACCTAGTGCTATTTCAGTTGCCGAGATGTACAATAAGAATGGCTTGTTGTCGATAGGAGGCATTAGGATAGGTGGCGACAACAAATAGTCTTTAAGAGCTTGAAAGGCTGATTGGCATTGCTCAGTCCATTTAAAAGCGACACCTTTGTGCAATAGATGCTGGAATGGATGACATTTGTCGGCCAACTGAGCTATGAAGCGACGAATTGACTGGAGCTTTCCTTGTAGACTTCTTAATTGCTGGAGGTTGGAAGGTGGAGGCATATCCATGATTGCTTTGACCTTGGCAGGATCGACCTCAATGCCTCGGTGAGAAACAATATATCCGAGTAATTTGCCAGCTGTAACACCAAAGACACACTTCTTTGGATTGAGCCTGAGTTTGTAGGTCTCCATTCTGTCAAAGATTGGGCCCAAGATGGTTAGATGACTATCTCTAGTAACAGATTTGCATAACAAGTCATCCACATAATCCTCCATCAAAGTATGCATGAAATCATGAAAGATTGTCGTCATTGCTCTTTGATAGGTTGCACCAGCATTTTTGAGGCCGAAGGGCATCACATTCCAGCAATAGGTGCCCCAAGCACAGGTGAATGCAGTCTTATGCTGATCTTCAGGTGCAATGCGGATTTGATTGTAGCCGAAGAAACCATCCATTAGTGAAAGCATTTCATATCCTGCCGTCATGTCCACTATGATGTCTATGTTTGGCAATGGAAAATCATCCTTAGGGCATGCTTTATTGAGGTCCTTGAAATCTGTGCAGATTCTGATGCCCCCAGTTACTTTGCTAACTGGTACTAAATTGGAAATCCAATCTGCATAATCAATAGGTCTGATGAAGCCCACATCTAGCAATTTTTTTAGCTCCACTTTAACCAAAAGAGCCACCTGAGGATGCATTTTTCTAAGTTTTTGTTTGACGGGTTTAGCACCTGCTTTCAGTGGCAAATGATGAAGGACTAACTCTGGATCGAGGCCAGGCATATCTGCATAAGACCACGCAAAGCTGATCTTCTTCTCCAGAAAGAAATTGGCAAAATCTATTTTCTCTTGTTTTGACAAGGAGGCAGCAAAGTGAATGACCTTAGGGTTATCAGGTGTACCCAAATTGATTTCCTCGGTCATCTCAACTAGCAATGTGGATTTGTCCTGAATTGATAGGGGTACGTCCACTCTTCCACCTTTGGGCGCCTCAGAAAGGTTTTCACCCGCAGGTACGTCTTTTATTTTTACTTTTGTATGATCAGAGAGTGCCTTACGGTTTTCACTCAAAGATCTATTCTTTTGATTTTTTTCTTTTTCTTTTTCTTTTTCATGACTGGAAGAGGGAGTTAATTCCCCAAAATATGCTGTTGAATCCAGGTCAATAGCAAAGCCTGCCTTATGGTCGCCTTGTGGTATGCCTTCCCGTAGTCCCAAGAACTCCGCAATTGCTTCGTCATTCTGAAAACAGTCCAATGTGAGCGGTTCTTGTTGGTCATATTGGATAAGTTGGGGATATATGAGGGGCATGTCATCATCAGTTGTAAGGATAGAGAGCGCTGATATGGTGAAAATGTGAACGTCTGTGGTGTCACTATCCGAACTGCTTGTATCAGATTCGGAGCTTGGATCCCAGAATGATTCTATCCAAGCATGAGGACATGTTTTAGGAAGATGAGTTATTTCATGTTTATCCTCCATAGGCAAGTTATCAGGGTCAATGAAGATGTTGTCAAGGGCATAGGAGCTGGACAAAAAGGAACTCCACTCCCATTCATTAGAATTAGTCTTAGGTCGGGTATCCTTAGGTGTTATTTCATCGTCAGAATCACGCCCTTTTCGACACGTGGACCTTTTGGTAGATGTGGATCCAATTCGTAACGGTACAAAACCTAACCCTAAAGTTGGGGGTTGTCTCGTGGGTATGACAGGTTCTAGCCTTCCATCGTTGTTCAGGCCTAATCCACTGTAGCCATCATATGTAGATGACATTCTATTTGGAGGTAATAAAGATGTCCTATGCAAGGAGTTTGTAGATCAAATGCAGTCTGAGTTTGAAATGTCTTAGCTTGGTGAGATGTCATACTTATTGGTATTATGTATGATTTCATCATGTGTTGCATTGGTTTTATTATTGATGTCAACACTTATCTTCTTGGAGGTTTACATTATGTTTGCCGGTATGGTTAGTGGCTTATGCACAGTCATCATATGTGTTCACCAATAGGATATATTATTCACCAACAACGATGATAACTTGGAGATCATTTGGTTATGTCGAAGACATGGATTGGAAGTTTGGATTTGGTGTTTTATTTATTGGTCTAATCAGGTTGATAGATTTTCCTTTATCGATAGATAAGTCTAGGTTATGGACCGGTACACCAGATCAACACGACACGTTATGGAGATGGTTTATTGATTGGTAAAATGTATTGAGCCGACATGTTGTATCGTATCAAGACTTATTTGTAATTGATTTTAATTGTAATATCTTTAGTGAGCCGACCTATACATTTGGTCTTAGGTTTTGTATATATGATTGTAAAATCTTATTGAAGATCAGGATATAGGATCATGATGAGTGTGTTCAAATATTGAAGATCGAAAATAAGCAGATCCTTTTGCGAATCATGCAAACATTATTTGAAGATTGAAGGAAGGTCATGAAGGTGTTTGACACTCATGGTCAGAGCTTAAACTGGTACTGAATCCAACATTGCAGATGCTATTTTGAGCAATACATTATGATTGGATTTAACCATCCAATTGTGTAGTCAGTGTGACTCCTATTTTGTGATTGAGCAGTGAGCTCTAGGCGGTTGGCCTTTCTGCATGTGTGAACCCCATTTGTATACACTTACTATCTACAGTAGTATCATCTAATTGTGGGTAAGGTTTCCTACCATGGTTTTTCCTTTACCAGGTTTCCACGTCAAAATCTTTGTGTCATGTGTTGTGGATTTTGTTTCTCTTTATGTTTCATGCATTAAGTTAAACCGGTACTGCTACAACTGTTAATTTGTTTTTACCGGCACTTAAGCTTGGTTTACCAGCTCTATATGGTGAAAATGGATAACAATAATAACAATATTGAAAGGCTAAATGAATTCAACTACAAAACCCTAGCCTAACAACAACAAAGATCCACCATAACATATGAAGATTACCTAAGACAATGCAAATCAAATGAAATCACAAAGATTATACCATCACATGTCCAATAGGGTTTTGATCTCCATTCTTCCTATCTCCATTGATCTTGCTTGATATATTTGCTCTCAGATTTTATGTGCACAAGAGCTCAACAAAGAACAGAATGTGGTTGCAAGTAGGATCACATATGTCAAAAGCGTAGTGTAGTCAAGTGCATAAATTGATTCATTAGGGTTTGATAATGAAGGAAGCATCTCCTTATATAGAAGACACTATAAGAAATGGAGGGATAAGATTGAGAGGTGTAAAAGGAGGTTGGCTATGATTAGAGGGTAGGTAGAGGAAATAATAAAATAATGAAAGGGGTAGGTAGTGTATGAATTAAGAGATGAATGACATGTGTCATGGGTAGAAAAAGCTAATGAATTAATTAAATAAATAAAGATTTATTTAATTAATAGAAGAAGTGGGATAATTAAATAAATAAGATATTTATTTAATTTAGGAAAAGGATAATTTAAATAAATAAAGGTATTTATTTAAATGAGAAATAAGGCTAGAAGAGGATAAATGAATTACTTAAATAAATAAAGATTTATTTAATTAATAGAAGAATTAAGATTAGATAATTAAATAAATAAAATATTTATTTAATTAGACTAGACAATTTTAGGTGTCTACATTTTGCCCCTCTTTGAGACAATGCAGCTTGTCGCGTTGTTTCAAAGAAGATAAGATGAACTGATACAGAGTTGCCCCAAGATGGGAATGATATGCCCCCTTGAGAGATTGGATGAAAATGTTTGGAAAGATTGCAGACAATCTCTCGATAAGAAAGAAAGGCTAGAATGGACTGACTCGATAAAGTGACGGAGTCACGGGATAATGAAGACTGACTCGGGAAATGAGGGCTAGGGGTAGGGTAGGCTATAAGATAGACCACGGGGGAAAATACATCCTCATTGTCATCTACACATCCATGAGAGCAGATTGCAGAGAGAGAAAAGAGTAGTAGCAGTCAATAGCGATGGCTTTTGTTCATAGATTTGACCGCATTCGCCGATTTCAGAGGCTAACAGAGGCAGGAGAGCCGGTAAGTACCACCAAACCTCCTCGTACTTTGACGCATTTAATATTGTCATTAATGCATGGTAGATAGGGCAATAAATATGCTTAGAATAGGGTCCCAAAAAATGTCAAAAATGTCCAGGCACGTTTGCGTTGGTGCTAGGCACGTCTATGCTCGCCATTTGCATTTGCATTTGTGCCAGGTGCATATGCGTTTGAAACTGCGTCTATGTCAAATGTGGCCATGTTTGTGATGTTTAAGCACGTCTGTGCCAAGAAGGCACGTCTGTGTCGCCTAGGTGCGTCTATGTAGAGCATAGGCACGTCTATGTTGGTCAGGCACGTCTGTGTTTTTCAGGCGTGTCTATGCAGTCTTCAAGCATGTTTATGTCAGGTAAGCGCGGTTGTGTTTAAAAAGTGTGAAGTTTTTGTCTTTTAGGTCAAATCAGTAGTTTTGTGATGAACATACGCTGTCGATTGGATAAGCTACTGAGAGGATACACTCAAGCAGGTCCTCTAGGGAAGACTAGGATAAATCAAGGCACTTTGTGATGAACAGGGAGTGCAAATGTAAGCAACACTTTGTGATGAACAGGGAGTGCCACACACGTAGTACTTTGTGATGAACAGGGAGTACCACACACGTAGTACTTTGTGATGAACAAGGAGTACCACTAGGATAGAAGAAACACTTTGTGATGAACAGTGAGTGTCACTAGGATAGATAGCCATATGCATTCAGATAAAAAGTAGCATTTTGTGATAAACAGGGAATGCCACGATGACTGACATGATTGATTTGCTTGACTGCAGGAGTATTTGCCAATGTTGGAGTCACGAGAGAGATTCCCGTCTACTCAGAGATTGTGACTTGAGCTGACAGCCGAGGAGCGAGCTACTATCGAGGCTATGGGATTGAGACATGTTCTATATGTGCTTGAGTTTCGGGCAAACATGGGACTGTTGACTGCATTGGCGGAGAGATGGCACTTTGAGACATGTACTTTTCATTTGCTGATGGGTGAGATGATAGTCACCCTTGAGGATGTATACAGGATCCTACGGATTCCGATCGATGGGGAGCTGATCCCATATGATCAAGGTGGAGATAGGGAGGCCCTGAGATGAGTGTTCCAGGACCCAGGACTAGAGATGAGGGCTGGACATGTGGCTTGGGATACTATGACAGCTACAGGGCTAGCGCTGCCAGCAGTTATAAGAGGAGCCATCAGTGGGTTCCTATGTCCAGATAGAGCGACACGAGTGTTGGCTATGGGTTGGGGAGGTGCATTGGAGACACTGGTGACACAACACACCAGATATGCCTGGGGACTGTGTGTGCTGGCACACCTCTACTATGAGCTGCATCAGTTTGTGTACTATGGATCAGTGGGATTGGGCTGCGGGGTGACATTGCTGTAGGTGTGGGCTTATGAGCATCTGCCAGTGATGAGGCTGATACACTTCAGAGGCAAGGGTCATGGATGCAATTTTGTTCACTTGTATGATATGATCACGTTGCAGCCACGGATAGGCAAGTTGGAGCACTGGCGGCGAGTGATAGATGATATTGATGTGGTCATATGGAGGCCATACCTGGGATGCAAGTAGTGGGAGGATGATGCAGTTGAGCTTCCTTACACCTTCCAGAGCAGGTACCTGATTGGGCGGATGCCCTATGTGCTGGAGAGGTAGCTAGTGGACAGGGTTGGCTGGCAGTTTGGTAGGATCTAGAGGATGCCACGGGGCTCAGGCATGTATGCACGAACTATGAGAGATCAGGCGCAGTTTGGGCCCCTGCTATCATATGATTAGGTGGTTACGTAGCTAGTAGAGATGATGCCACTACCCTAGGACATGTGGCCAGAGATTGAGGATGCCGACATGGATGCCGAGTACACAGCATACTGGGCGGAGCATCCCTTCCCATGCCTGACAGATTCGGGAGCGCAATTAGATGGAGATGGTGGTGGGAATGATGATGATGGTGGATGTGATGGGGTAGAGGCTGATGGAGGAGGAGGGGAGTAGCTGGAGAGAGGAGGGTTGCACCTTGGAGGGAGGGTGGTGAGGAGAGGCAGGCTTGGGTGGTGAGGGGTCGTGGTGGATTGCCACTATAGGTGCCAGTAGCACAAGGTCCTTGATAGGTACAGGTATAGGGATAGGGATAGATATAGGGATAGGTGAAAGTACAAGCACCAGGATAGGTATAGGCATAGGCACAGGGGCAGGCACCCATACAGGGGGAGCCATAGGCAAAGGCGGAGGGGGATGATGCAGAGGAGGATGAGCTGATAGAGATGAGGGAGATCTGCTAGGGATAGGCAGATGAGATCCAAGAGTTGGAGAGGGAGAGGGATCGGCTCAGGAGGAGGCTCAGAGATACTAAGCAGGAGTGGGATTAGGCTATTCAGCGTTATACAAAGGCTAAGACAACACTGAGGGCCGGGAGACAAGCAACAGAGGACACAGGGGCAGGATATGCTTATGTCTTGTGGGAAGGGGAGGAGATTTCCTACTGGCAGGATCTCTATTATGGTGTAGTGCTAGTAGATCAGTGGGCAAGGAGCTTCCATAGACCATCGCAGACAACGACAGCTACAGGAGGGAGCCGAAGGAGATAGGCATCGAGTGGTGGGGTTATGGGTCCTCCACCACCACCAGATAGAGGAGACAGGAGGGATGATCCTGGGATGGGTCCTTCAGGGGCTCAGATTCCATCGAGGCTAGGCGGGTCCGAGGGAGGGAGTTCATCATAGCCATAGAGGGCTCCCTATGTATCAGTATTGTACCATTTTTATATGATGATGTAAACACCTGCGAGTGCTTTTGTAGCCATATGATTTTGACATCATTGTATCATGACACTTTATATATATATATATATATATATGAGATGATTCATCTTTGTGGTAGCTATATGCATGTGTACCTATGTGATGAGATGTTCTTATGTGATGTTTATAATGTGTATGCAAATATGTATATGATGCAATGCAATATTTTTTTGGTCTTTTATGTTTTATATATGTATGCATGATGCAAATGTGAATGTATGTAATGCAGATGAATATGATAATGCAAATGTAAATTGTGCTAACAGATGTTGTGTGCAGGATGTGATATCTATATGTATGTATGAAATGCTTATATGTGGTAATGCAGGTGCAACTACATGAAATGCAAATGTTTTTGGTGTGTCATTATACTCAGTCATGTGATAACGGGCTACACAGACTCGAGAAGGACAATGGACGTCAATCAAGAAAGGGGGATGGAAGACAGAAGATATGAAAGTGAAAGAGCTTCTTGTGCATTATCATCATTGAGCTTTATTATGGCAAAATAGGTTATGACAATCGAGGCATATGTTCGACCCAGAAAGTCATTGTACCTATTTGCATGGAGATAAGATAGTCACAAACAAGGAATGCCCCAGTTTACACTTGACTCTCAGTGTCCTCGTATCCTTGGACAAGTCATAGCATTACTAAAAGACAATCCATAGACAACAAAAGAAAATAGGTGATGATACCCCATCCTCACCTTTCTAGTCAAAGACATCCTGGAGATAGAATCTCTAGTCAGAGACATCCTGGAAAAGCTAAAAGACATGTCACCAAAAGATAAAATCAAATAAAAACCAAGACTCGACACCAACATCCACTGTAGTCCTCAAATTTAGTGTCTCTTGTCACTTGTATAAGTCTTATCTGATTGTGGTCATAATGTTTACTTTCACAGAAAGGATAGATAGAACTGAACCATAATGTTGTCTGAGTCTGTTGAAAGATTTGATTTTGTTAAAGCGCATTGTTGCTGCTGTCTCATCTGAAACTGACTGAATCCATGAAACTGATACTTTATTGCGGAGAAGACAAGACTTTATTACAGATTGGCGATGCAGATGCTGCTTTATTGCAGATTGTGCGTGGATAGACTGAAGGAAGCTGGAATAAACTGTACTCCTCGAAACATGTGATGTTCTTAGTTCCACACCCATCAGTAGATGTAGGATTTGCCTTAGCCATAGATAGGATCTGATTTATTATGGATGGAAAGGAATGAAAAGGAATGTTTATTATGAATGGCGAACCAATCTTGGGTAGATCAATAACAAGCCATGACGGGAATGGGTAAGTTTATTATGGATGAATTGGTCGTGAGTGTGTGCAAAGTGGAAGGATGAAAGTGAATCCTAAAGGAGGGAGGAGCAGTGTCTCTACACATGGCACTGGTGACCCAGTTTTCACCATGGTACTTGCCTAGGGCACCACCGAAGTGGTTTTCACCATTGGACGAAATTATTTCTCTTTACTTTTTTTGATTTTTCAATGTTTTTTGTGTCACAAGGCGCCTGTTTGCCAAGTTTTCACCAAGTAACAATTTTTTTGTTTTATGATTTTTTTGTATTTTTGAATTTTTTGATTTTTTGTATTTTTGAATTAGGATATTCCAAAGAGCTATGTGTAGAACCTGCGAAGGTGCATGCTGTTGATAGGATCCTCCAAAGGTTCACCTTCTGTAGTTGAGAGCTAATATGCACCAGATCCATATGCTGCTGTAATGATGTAAGGACCAAACCAATTTGGTTCGAACTTGCCCTTCTTCTCTCTGTCTTGCTGATTTTTGGGGTTTCTCTGAGAACCAAATCACCTACCTCAAATGTGCGAGGTTTGACCTTGTGATTGTAGCTGCGACTCATTCATTGTTGGTAAGCCTTGAGATGATTAAAAGCAGTTTGTCTTTGTTCATCTAGTAGTTCCAGCTCTTGTAAGCGAGAGACCCTATAGTCTTCGTCACTGATGATGTTTTGCAAAGAGACCCGTAAAGAGGGTAGCTCGACCTCAATAGGAAAGATGGCTTCAGCACCATAGACAAGTGAATAGGGTGTAGCTCCTGTAGGTGTGCGGACACTTGTGCGGTAGGCTCAAAGTACAGGATTAAGCTGGATATGCCAATTACGGCCAGCATCGTCGACTATCTTCTTTAGGATTTTAAGGATTGTTTTATTAGATGCCTCAGCTTAGCCATTACCTTGGGGGTAATATGGTGTGGAGAAATGATGGGAAATATGGAAGCGCTCACAGAGTTCACGAACATCCTGATTTTTGAAGGGACACCCGTTATCAGTGATAATGGAAACAGGAATACCGTATCGGCAAATGATATAGTTGAGGATGAATGTAGCAATATGTTTTCCAGTGACTTGTGTGAGAGGCATAGCTTCAATCCATTTTGTAAAATACTCTATGGCAGTGATAATGAATTATGACCATTGGAAGAAGGAGGGTGAATCTTGCCTATGAGATCGAGTCCCCACTAACAAAAGGGCCAAGGAGACGCAAGTGGCTAAAGTTCTTGTGCTGGTGCATGTATGAGGTCTCCATGAATTTGGCATTTCTTACATTTCTTGACAAACTGATATGAGTCTTTTTCCATATTGGGCCAATAATATCTAGTCCTGATGAGTTTCTTGGCCAAGGTAGGACCACTAGCATGTTGACCACATATCCCTTCATGCACTTCATGTAACGCAATATGAGCTTCGTCACTTTCTAAACATCTAAGAAGAGTGCCATCTAAACCTCACCGGTATAGGATATTAGCTAAGATGACATATCGAGAGGATTGGCAAATAAAAGTGCGACATTGGTTATTTTATAGATAAGGAGGTAGAGTATTGTCACAAAGGTATATGAAAATAGAACCATATAACTGGGACTCGGGACCAACAACACATATCGTCTCAGTAGGCATGATCTCATATGAAGGAACCAAAAGGTTATCCACCAAGAACTCATAGCGGGTCTCATTTGGAGGTAAATCAATCAGTGAAGCAATTGTAGCCATGGCATCTGCGACGCGATTCTGCTCTCTTGGTATCTGCTCAAAGTCTATCTTTGTGAAGTGTTGTTTCAGGTCATCCACCATTTGTTTATAAGGCATTAATTTTTCATCTTTTGTTTGGTAATCATTAGTTGCTTGATGGATGACAAGTTGAGAGTCCCCAAAAACATGAAGTTCTTGGATCTTCCATTGAACTGCAATTCGTAATCCTGTTGTTAATGCCTCATATTCTGCTATATTGTTAGTGCAAGGAAATGATAAGCGATATGATTTTGGTATAGAATCCCCTTGAAGAGTTATAAAGAGGATGCCAACTCCTGCCCCATGCTGTGTGTATGAGCCATCGAAGTATAGTTGCCATGGCTTTGCATGTGACATTGTCAAAATAGATTCATCTAGAAATTCTAAACTTAGAGGAACATCATCTATCATCGGAGCATCTGCTAATTGATCGGTGATGGCATGTCCTTTTATTTCTTTTCTATCCACATACTCGATGTTGAATTCACTCAAGATCATTACCCATTTGGCTAGTCACCCAGTAAGTGTTGCTTTATTGAGAAGATATTTCAATGGATCTATCCTTGCAACTAACTTAGTCTTATGAGTGAGCATGTAATGTCATAATTTCTGTGAAGCAAAGACCACGGTGAGACATGCATGCTCAATTGGTGTGTAGTTTAGCTCATATCCCACCAATGTGCGGCTGATATAGTATACTGCTTTTTCTTTGCCCTCAGCACTTTGTTGTGCTAAGAGTGCCCCCAGTGCTATTGAAGTAGCTGATATGTATAGTAACAGAGGCTGATCTGGAACTGGTGGCATCAGAACTGGTAGATTTAGAAGATAATCTTTGAGCGTCTGGAAAGCCTGTTGATAGTTATCATCCTATTTGAATTTGATGTTTTTATGTAGCAGGTGCTAAAAAGGATTACACTTATCTGCAAGTTGCGCTATAAATCTTTGGATGGACTGGAGTTTTCCTTGTAAGGATCAAAGTTGACTGATATTTCTTGGTGGTTGTATCTCAAAGATGGCTTTGACTTTTGCTAGATCAGCTTCAATTCCTCTTTTGGATACAATGAATCCTAGGAGCTTTCCAGAGGTTACTCCAAAGACACATTTCTTGGGGTTTAATCTTACTTTGTATTTTTCCAACTGATCAAAGACGACTGAAAGAATGTCCAAATGTGTATTTCTGTCTATTGATTTTCCCAAGAGGTCGTCGACATAATCTTCCATGGTGACATGCATGAGATCATGAAAGATAGTAGTCATGGCTCTTTGATATGTAGCACCTGCATTCTTTAGCCCGAAGGGCATGACATTCCAGCAGAAAGTTCCCCACGGACAAGTGAATGATTTTTTGTGTTGATCCTCGAGCGCAATCCTTATTTGATTATAACCAGAGAACCCATCCATTAATGATAACATTTCATGACCTGCTGTGAGATCAACAATCAAGTCAATATTTGGTAATGGGAAGTCATCCTTTGGACAAGCTTTGTTGATGTCTCTGAAATCTGTACATATTCTGATGTTGCGATCTAGTTTACTAACAGGTACTGAATTAGAGATCCATTCAGGATAATCAATTGGGTGTATGAATCCGACATCCAATAATTTTTCAAGTTCTGCTTTGACCAGTAATGCCACTTGTGGATGCATTTTTCTTAATTTCTGTTTCACTGGTTTTGCCCCCGGTTTAACTGTCAAATGATGCATTACCAAATCCGAGTCTAATCCAGGCATATCAGCATATGACCAGGCAAAGTTGATTTGTCGTTCTTTGAAGAAACTTATGAATTTTGACCTTTCTGACTCTGTCAATGATTGAGCTAGGAATATGTTGTGTGGAACCTCTTCTGTACCAATGTTTGTTTTGATAGTCTCCTCTACCAACATGGATGACTTTTCCTCATATGATGCTGGGAGAATATCGAGCCTTCCATCTTCGAGTGCCTCAGAGAGGTTTTTGCCCTCAGATACGTCCTTTCTTTTTACTTTTTTGG
The DNA here is from genome assembly GCF_030272615.1 of Cryptomeria japonica. Classification (NCBI taxonomy): domain Eukaryota; kingdom Viridiplantae; phylum Streptophyta; class Pinopsida; order Cupressales; family Cupressaceae; genus Cryptomeria; species Cryptomeria japonica. The sequence goes on from NC_081409.1 coordinate 132,058,719, forward strand.
GGTCAGATAGCGCCACAATGTGGTTTTCGCCATAAGACCTTTGGTTTGTTCTTATTTTCACATTTTTGCGACTGGAAGGTCCGACACCCTCACCAAAATATGCCATGCTATTGAGTTCTATAGTGTATCCCACTTTATGGTCCCCAGGAGGAAGATCATCTCGTATGCCCAGATAGTCAATAAAAACTTCATCATTTTGGAATGTGTCAAACTGTGCAGGTCCTTCATGATCTCAATCAATGAGTTGGTGGTGAACAAGGGAAAGGCCATTAATGTCTTCGAAGTTAGCAGGGCTAAGAGTGAAGATGCAGTTATATTCGGGTATGTTAAGGTAATTATCGAGGTCATCAATGGCACTCTCCTCATCAGTCTCGATCATGAATGAATCTGAATTATCATCACTAGTAGCGCATTTTGGGACAGGTGTTCTCATCCTATGTGATTTCAACCTAGAACCTTGAGACAAGGACTGTGTGGAGTCCTCATGGGTTGTTTCTTGACCAACTCTGAACTTGTTATAAAATTCCTCTTCTTCTGTTGGTTCATCTGGCTCTCGGAATATCTCGGTGAGCTCGTAGTCACTGGAAGACTTGTCGGAACCCCATTCCCATTCATTGGAATCTATGGAATAGCAATCCTCTTGTTGAATTTTGGTAGCTTTGATTTGTAAGGCTTCTTCTGTCCTTTGGGTGTGGACCTTGGAAGTAAAGAAACCAAGTCCTTTTGAGCGTTCCTTTTTGAAAGTTAATTTAGGTTGTAAAGGTTCAATGATGCCTTCCTTTCGTAACCCGAGAGGGCTTTTTCCATCATACCCAAATTTTTGTAGAATTTTGAAGCCTTTGCCATATTTTTCACATGGTAGACTGATGTGATCTTGTGTGTCATTTTCAATGTCTTTGTAAAGCATTTTGTATAAATCTTCCTCTTCTAGTTCACCCCATCTTTGAAAGGTAGTAGGGTCCCATTTGAGTATCATGATGGATACTTGCTTGTTAGGATGTGGTCTTCCATATTCTTTTGGGGAACTCATGACTTGTTGTAAGTACATGGTCTGATTTAAAGTGTATTCCCCCATGCCTTTGTCCTGAAACTTGCCTTTAAGCTCACCTTGTTTTGATGTCAAAGGTTTTAATGACTCAGGATCAATGTATGCTGAGGAAGGAACAACTTCATGATTACTAGGAATGATGGTCTCAGTCCTTGATCTCAGGTTATTGTAGTATATGAATGGATTAGGATCACCGTTAACTGTTACTTCCACTCCATTATGAGGAAACTTAACGCATTGGTGATATGTGGATGGGACTGCTCTCATTTCATGAATCCAAGGGCGTCCTAGTAATATGTTGTAAGTGAGATCTAAGTCCAAGACTTGGCAAACCACATCCTTTGTAACTGGTCCAACTCTGAGAGGTAAGGTGACTGTGCCCTTGGATGAGCACTCTTCGTCATCATATGCCTTAATGGTGATTTGACTTGTCTAATTCACAACTTTATTAGAATATCCTAGTTGTTTAATAGTTCTCAATGTACAAATGTTTAGACCTGCTCCTCCATCTATCAGGACTCTTTTTATTTGATGTTTATGTATGAAGGCTTCAACATGTAGCGGTGCATTATGTGGCTAACTTACGGAGGCATCATCGACTTCTGTGAATGTGGAATGGAAAGGTATCCCACCATGGCTTGAAACTGGTCCACATTCAGATCAGTAGGAATGGCAGTATCTCTCAAGATTTTGTCAAGAATGGCTTTATGAGCGGGGGATATGTGTAATAGCTCAAGGATGGAGATGAGCACTGGTGTCTTCCCTAACTGTTCTACAAGGTCATACTCAGGTTTGGTTGACGAGGAAGCGGTGTTTTTAGTTGGAACACCTTGCAAAGTGATTTTACCTCGGCTGGTTGTGACATTACATTTAGAGGTAGGTTCAGAAGAAGATCCAACACCTTTTAGGACAATCCTGGGTCTCCGAGTAGAATTCTCAGACGTTTTGTCCTTGATGATAATGGTAGAGACATAATTGTCCATCGAGATGTGATTAATGGTTGAATCATAATTGTAGGATGTTCTGGTATAATTGGTCTGGTCATCTGTGGCTTTAGCTTTTTCCTTGTCATGCTTTGGGAATGGTTCCTTAAACATCTCATGTTCTTGATTCCAGGAGTGTCCCTCAATCTCAATGTCACCTCTATCAATGAGATCTTGTATGATGTTCTTCAGTTGATGACAATTTCCTATCTTATGACCCTTGCTCTTATGAAATTCACAATACTCATCATCATTCCACCAATTTGGTTTGACCTTTGGTTTGTATGCAGGAAAATCTAGAACTGTGATTACCTTGTTTGCCACTAGCTTCTTAAAAACTGACTCAAGTGGTTCTCCAAAGGGAGTGTATTTCCTTCATGATCTGGAAGTTGTTTGAGTATTCACTTGATTGTTTGTAGAACTTGATCCCAAAAAGATGAATTTGGGTCGCACTGTGTTGGCATCAACAACACCATCATTGACTGTGTTCTTGTTTTTATTCCAAAATCTTGGCTTGTCTTTTCCTTTAAAGTCATCTTTGTTTTCTTTGAATATCTTAATGATGCCTTGCTTAATTAGGACCTTCTCTATTGCTAAGCCTTTTTCAATGATGTCCTTGAAGGTGGACAAACAAGCTTTCCTTAAATCATAACCAATCTCTTTGTTAACATTCTTGGTGAACATCTCTACCATTTGTTTTTGTGGAATTTCACAAGAGCATCTGTTGGCTAGATTTCTCAATCTTTGTAAAAATGATGCGAAAGACTCTCCCTCTTTTTGCTTAGTTTTGCACAAAGTGGTGACTGATATGTCTGTCTCTATGTTGTAGGAGAAATGTTGAATAAATGTTGTAGGAGAAATGTTGAACCATTCCATAGCCTGATCACCTAGGCTTTGTGGGAATAATCTCATCAAATATGTCTCTTCTACTACTACCTCAATGTAAGCTATGAAAAACTATCTTATGTGTGCCTTAGGATCCCCTTTTCCTCTATACTTATCAAATTTAGGCGTCACAAAGTGTATAGGAAATTGAGGCATGGAATGCTCTTGTCAAATGGATAAGGACATATGTCTCTCATTTTGTATGTTGGCTTCGGTGTATTTATGTCCTCCATTTTCTTTTGTAAGTCCCTGATTTGTTGCTCCAAATTGCTCCTAGGTGGAGATCGACTTCTTGGACCATACCCCATGCTTGAGGCACCAATTGGAGGAGGAGCATGTTGCATATATGGATGATATTGATCATACACATGTTCATATGGAGGAGGTCTATAATGATGCTACGTATATGGACCACTTGGTATAGATTCATGTTGAGGAACACCATATCTATTTTGTGCATGTATACCATACTCTACAGGCATGTCATGTTCTAATGTGTTGCCCCCAAATTTGACACGGGGTTTCCTTGTGTCCAAATTTTGAGCATGCCTTTGAATATCCAATTGCTTTGGTGGTTGATCCTTAGCATTGGTATGTGATTGAGCATATCTGTCTGCATAAGACTTCCATAATGGTCTACGGAGGTGAGTATCATATTCTTGACCATATGTATGTGGGACCTCTAGTTTTTGAAACAAAGATGATGGTGATTCAAGTACCATATGTGGTCCTCTGTTGCCTCCAATATTAGGCCTCCTTTGATCCATGTTGGAGTGAGGTTGTTGCAAAGGTTGATTTTCCATTATTTGAGACATGTCAAAATCATGAGGTATCTTGGCTCCACTTTGTGCCATCATTTGTAAGAAGTATTGTCTATCCCTCCTCATTATTTCCTCAACCAATCGATTGAAATGGGGATTCATAATGGATTCTTCCACATCTGCTGAATGTACGGAAAAGTTGTCTATATTGTCATTTTGTGTAGCGTTGTTGTTTGTAGTGTCCATGTTCTCAACATTTGGATTGTTTCTATAGGCATCCATGTCAAGTAATGTAGTATGATCAGAAATGAAAAAGATATCATTGTCATACTCATAAGAACTCATGTTTGCGGACTCTTGAGCCTCTTTAGTTTCTCTCCTAGATTTTTGAAGGCGGGTTTCAACCATGAACTAGGTATTGACCGAGATATGTTAGACTAGATGAAAATGGAAAAAGTATGGAAGATCAAGAGTTGGATGTAAATGAATCTAAGGTGTACTTTCAATGTCCAAAGTGTAAGACCAAGTATGTATGTAGTAGAGTAGGTGTGACTTCCAAAGAGAGGATAGTTTCTCTTGATGAGGTAAGTTAACCTTGACTCTAAGTAAGACCAAATGAGACCCAAAAGTAAGAAACCTTGATGAGGGACCACTTAGCAAAGTGTTGTTGTATGTAGTGTATTGACAAAGTATGTTGAGGACAAGCAAGTGACCTTTTGACTCAAGTTTAGACAATTGTGAATGTAAAGTGAGATGTGAAGCAATGATGGACTTTGTGAGACCCAAAGACAGGTTGAATGCTAAATGAAACCCTAAAGAAATGACCTAGGAAGCTCAAGAATTCCGAAACTGACTGTGTTTGTTTGCTGGATTGTAACAGTTTTTCAATTCTGAACACAAACGCACCTATATACTTCATAGACGTGGTTTCCCGACATAGACGTGGCTCTGTTCAACACAGACGCTCTTCTGAGATTTTTTTTGCAAAGATTAATGTTTATTCTGGGAACACAGATGCGATTCTATCGTTTACAAACGTGGTTATACAACACAGACGCGTTTCTGCAAAATTTGTGCAATTTTTTCCAATCTGTGAAGTTGTTTTGTTGTGACCAAATCTGACTGTTTGACTATTTTTCGTGACAAGAGGACACATTGTTGATGAAGACCCAATGTTTGCAAGTGTCGAGACTCAAAATGACTCCAATAAAAAGTGTGTTGTTTTGATGTAAAATTGTTTTGCATACACTTGAAGACACAAAAGACACAATGTTTTGCTGTTTGGTCTTGAATGTTTTTAATGTTTAAAATTTGTCAAGCACAATTCTTATGGCTGGCCAAGACAATAGTTGTTTATCCCACATGGGGTTTTACCCTCGAGGCTATGCTATTCAGAGTGGATACTTAGATGCTTGACCTCACTGGCTCCACCCTCAGCACTCACTTCTCGGGTCAGCCAAGCATCAGTCCCCACGAAAACTCCCCGTGGTGAACTTTGTATCTCTACTAAGAACCGTATGTGTGTGGGCCACTACCAGAGGTCCGATCTCCTGCCCCAACAACTAGAAGGATTTGGGATTCTAAAACAAAAAGGTGCTAGTAAGGTCATCTTCTCGTGTGGCCATACATGCGGCACTTTCAGCTCTGTAAATACAGAAGGCTCCCAGCCAGCAGGGGTTACAACCTACAAATGATCAAATAAATTTGATCAAACGGGTTTATGGGGAGACATTGTGTTGGTATGAACTAATCAGCACACGTTATTCATAGTTTTCACCATGAATACATTTGTTTATAGTGGTTCGGAAGAGGTGGGTTTTCCTCGCTACCACTTGGGTTGTTCTCTTCTCACTAGTAGTCCTAATGACCACATGGGAAGATAGGCCCTCTAAAGACTAAACAAAAAGAGCCTATTGCTCAAGACACAAAAGAAAATGATTCAATTTTAGTGCACCAATTGAAGTGTTTTGCTAGTCTATGAAAATAAGGCACACAATAAAAATCCAAAAACTCTTGCCAAGGACCTGCAACAAAGAGTTGTTAGTAGTTTGGATTGTTTCAAATAATCACCCCTTCTTGCAAGCACACAAGTTAGGTAAATTTTAAATCCAAAAGACTTTGTGAAAATAGGGGCCTTCAACAAAAATGATTTTTCTTTCAAGATAAGCTGCACCAATTTCGTTAGCTAGATCTGAAAATGTTAGCTCAAAATAAACCAGATCTGCAACCCTAAATGCAAAATCCGAAAACTGAATCAATAAAAACCCAAAATTTGAAACTGGTAAACATAGACGCGACTTTGTGACACAGATGCGGTTCTTTGAGACACAGACGTGACTATAGAACGTAGACGTGGCTTCTGGACATAGACGCGGCTAAAAATAGCGCAGACGCAACTTTATAACACAAACGCGCTTTCTTGGAACCTGCAAAATAAAATACTGCCAATAACACAGACGCGATTCCAGATGTCGTAGACGTGCCAGAAAAACAAAAACACGATCCGAAAGTGTACAGATGCGAAAATATCAAAATGCTACCGAAAATGTCAGATCTGCAACTTCAAAATACAAAATCTGCAACAAGGATGTTAAATGCAAAAGGGACAAGAGTCCCACCGGGCATGCCAAAATGTATATGGTGAAAATGGATAACAATAATAACAATATTGAAAGGCTAAATGAATTCAACCACAAAACCCTAGCCTAACAACAACAAAGATCCACCATAACATATGAAGATTACCTAAGACAATGCAAATCAAATGAAATCACAAAGATTATACCATCACATGTGCAATAGGGTTTTGATCTCCATTCTTCCTATCTCCATTGATCTTGCTTGATATATTTGCTCTCAGATTTTATGTGCACAAGAGCTCAACAAAGAACGGAATGTGGTTGCAAGTAGGATCACATATGTCAAAAGCGTAGTGTAGTCAAGTGCATAAATTGATTCATTAGGGTTTGATAATGAAGGAAGCATCTCCTTATATAGAAGACACTATAAGAAATGGAGGGATAAGATTGAGAGGTGTAAAAGTTGGTCGGCTATGATTAGAGGGTAGGTAGAGGAAATAATAAAATAATGAAAGGGGTAGGTAGTGTATGAATTAAGAGATGAATGACATGTGTCATGGGTAGAAAAAGCTAATGAATTAATTAAATAAATAAAGATTTATTTAATTAATAGAAGAAGTGGGATAATTAAATAAATAAGATATTTATTTAATTTAGGAAAAGGATAATTTAAATAAATAAAGGTATTTATTTAAATGAGAAACAAGGCTAGAAGAGGATAAATGAATTACTTAAATAAATAAGGATTTATTTAATTAATAGAAGAATTAAGCTTAGATAATTAAATAAATAAAATATTTATTTAATTAGACTGGACAATTTTAGGTGTCTACACCAGCATTAATTTTAAGTTGGAATAATTTGCATTTGGATTATAATGTATTGATAACTAGTTTGCAACTGATTCACCCCCCCCCCCCCTCTCAGTTGTCCTTCTCGGGTCCTAACAATTGGTATCAGAGCTAAGTCCTCTTTTTGCAGAAGCCTAATAGCTTGAGGAGATCCTATGGCAACAAATATTTTGAGGAAGGACAATCTAAAACTTGATGGAACTAACTATGGTATATGGAAGATCAGAATGGAAACACATCTGAACTGCATTGGAAGAGATATATGGGATGTTACAAAGAATGGCTATGTTGCTTCTATTCCGAATCAACCTCATTCACCAATATTGGTTAAGGACTTGGATAATGATTTCAAAGCAAGAGATGCACTTCTGAGCACATTATCAGATCAACAAATCATGGGATTATCAAATCGATCTATTGCTAAAGCTATTTGGGATAAACTAGAAACACTGAATGAAGGAGATACCACTATCAAAATTGCAAAATTAGAATATTACCAGGTCAAGTATGAAAATTTTAAAATGGAAGAAGATGAAATAATTTCTGCATCTATAGAAAGAGTTAATGAAATTGTTTTAGGAATACAATGTTGTGGAGGGTCCTTAAGTAAAGATGAAATTGTGTCTAAAGTTTTAAGAGCTTTGCCACCGGCTTACAAAATGAAAGTGACTGCTATTAATGAGTTCAGAACAATGCCTAATACTTCAGTTTGTAGAGATACTTTTTATTGGAGAACTTTCAATATTCTAGCCTAAAGAATTTGGTCTTGTTGCTACAGTCAGGACTGATTTAGCTTTCAAAGCATCATCATCATCATCAACATCATCACCATCTGACAAAACTAATTGGAAAGCACTTTATGCAAAAGAACTTGAAGATATGAGGAGAGAAAATGAAGAACTTGAAGCACTATTTGCAAGGAAAATGCCTAAAGGTCCAATAGGAAGTAAGTATGAAGGTAAAGAACCTTTCAATTGTTTTAATTGCAATAAAGTTGGTCATATAGCTTCTAGATGTCCTGATAGACATGCAAGACTAAGGGAGGAAGAAAAAAGAACATATAAGCCTAACCCTGAATATCAGAGATACACATTTAAGAAAAATAGAGATAAGTCATGTTACTATGTAGATGAAGGTGTTATATATGATTTAGATGAAGATCTAGCAGATAATGAATGGGCTTTTGTTGCAATAAAAGAAGATCATCCGACACCTATTTTCAAACCGGTAAAGTAGGCACTGGCAACAAAAATTGAAGAAAAGGATGAATGGATAATAGATAGTGGACGCTCTCACCATATGACTAGTGATAAAAGCAAATTCTTATCATTTCAGGATATTCATGGAGGTATAGTAAGGTTTGGAGATGATAAAGCTTGTTTAATCAAAGGAAAAGGGACTGTATCTTTGGATGGTAAGCACAATACTGACAATGTTTATTATGTAGAAGGCTTAAAGAATAATATTTTGAGTGTTGGTCAGTTAGTTGAGAAAGGATTTCAATTACAATTCAAGAATGGGAAATGCAAAATCATAAACAAAACTGGATTAGAGATTGCAACCGGTAATCAAACTAAAGGTAATATCTGTATGTCAAAAATGTGGTATCAACCTCCAATAGGAGGAAACAATTCAAATACACACATGAAACATTGCATTAGAGGTTAGAAATCCAAACAAAGCAAGTTAAATGAATCTAAACTCTTTAAATCATTCCATGCTCCTGTATCCCCAAGGATCTTCAAGATTCAAGGTGGCTCTTAGCTTGGAAGAGAATTTGATTCTTTAAGATGACAACCTAAAGAATGAGATTTAAATGATTCTAAGATCTAAATGGAATCCAACCAAGATCCTAGTGATGATTTAGATATGAAACTAGATGATGATAGGATGCAAGATATTGATATGAAGTTTAAACTAGTATTAAAATGATACTAAGATGAAGCTAACATGATATGAGATTAACATGATATATCTAAGATTATAATGCTATCAAAATTATCTAACATTGTATTCTATCAAAGAGAGATAATATGCTTAATGTTATGAGACTATAAGTTTGATGCACAAAGACTTGATTGTTTTGAAGAAGGAATGGGCTGTATTTATAGGGAAAATAGGGCAATGGATGGTCAAGATTGGATGATCATATCAATGGCCAGGATTGAAAGTTAATCAATCCATGTTTATAGTTCTCACCAATGAAATGGTAAAAATTGTCAACAAGGGACTACTTGAGAGGAGATGAAAGAAGCATTAAATTCTTGAGAAGACCTCATGGTTACCTTAGGAGGTAAGGGTTAAGGTTAGGTTAGGATTACCCATTAGATAAAGCTTTTACCCAAAGGATAAACTCTTGTGCAAGGGTTAAAGGGATAACCAAGGGTAAAGCCATGAGTACTTGATGAGACCCCTGGGTTAGATGAAGGTTGAGTTAGGCAAAATGTCTCTAACCATGCAAGAGGGTTGAGTTAACCATTAATGGTTTGGAAGACATTCAAGGTTAGCTTGTTGAAGACATAAAGCCTTTAATGGTTTTCAAAGACTTTGAGGGTTTGAGAAGTGACTTCCCTTTGCTTAGGGATGTGACAATATTTAGGAAATGAATTAGGCTAATTTAGAAGTGATTAGAAGAATCTAGAAGGGGGTTTAGGGAAGCAAGTGGGAGATGTAGGATTTTGCAAGTGGGTGGGGAAAATAGAATTTAATTAAAATAAAATCAATGTATTTCAATTGTGGTTGTGAATTGTGTTTGTAGGATTTTGCAGGTGGGGGGGATTTAATTAAATGTAAAATTAATTAAATGGGCTAATAGGGGGATTTAATTAAATGTAAATTTAATTAAATGGCTTAGATAGAAGAAGGGTATATTAATTAAATCTTAATTTAATTAATAGGCAATTAAAAGAATAGGGATATTAATTAAATCTTAATTTAATCAATTAGAAGAATTAAGAATAATCAAATGAATAAAATTCACTTAATCCATTGTGCAAATTTTAGGTGTACATTTTGCCCCTCTTTGAGTTAACATGTGACCACATGTTGATTCAAAGAAAATCTTGCTGGATATGATGCTTGTGTTGAGATGTCGATATGATGTCCTAGATTTGATGATTGATATTGATGATGCTCCAGATACGAAGAATTGATTTGATATGAAAAGTTGATATGAGATTGATGTTGATATGAAATTGATGTTGAGATTTGATACGATAATTGCCCTCTCGGGAGATCATTTGTGCACTAAAGGCATGAATGATCTCTCAAAAGAAGAAGAATTCTATTTGAAAGGTAGAAGAGTGGATAGGAATGACATGCATGAGTTTGATAAGATTGATTAGATTGATTGGATTAAGATTAAGATTGATCAAATTAAGATAAACTCAGCTTTCAGGTATGACACCTCCTATATAAGACATGGATGATCGAGCATCTGGTTTTAGGAATGATACTGCCTATATAAGACATGGATGATTGAGCGTCTGGTTTGAAGAATTATACCACTTGTATAAGACATGGATGATCGAGCATTTGGTTTCAAGAACAATATATCCTGTATAAGAGCTGATCAAAACATCTAGTTTCAGGAATGATATATCCTATATAAGAGTTGATCAAAACATCTGGTTTCAGGAATGATATATCTTGTATAAGAGCTGAACAAAACATTTGGTTTCAGGAAAGATACATCCTGTATATGACATGATAGAAGATAGTTTGGAAGAATGATAGAAGATAGTTTGAAAGAATGATGAAGATAGTTTGGAAGAATGATGAAGATATGAAAGTGAAGAAAGATTCCATGATGATGCGATAGATATGCATGCGAGGGATGCAATGATGAATGTGACTAGATGATGATTATGAGATAGATCTTGAGAATGGGATGTATGATAATGATAATGATGTGCAACTAAATGCAAGAAAAATGATGTGCAACCTAATGCAAGATTAAGATGATAATGATGTGTAGCTAATGCAAAGCTTAATATGCATTCTCGTTCTCAATGTTGCCATCTATTGTGATCAAGTGCCAGTGCTTCCTTTGTTTTCATCATCGAGCCTTGATTTGTTGAATGTTGATACAACCCTCATGGTATAATTCAACATAATGACCTGAGTATAACTTACATGGATTTTGATATTGAAAGACGACACAAGTGTCGAGGTATAATTGAACCAAGACAACCTAAGTGTTCCTTGCATAAACAGACAAGAGTTAATCTTTGTCCCATACAAATCCGAAATGTCCTCGGCGATATGCCACCGAATTGTTTCGTATGAAAAATTTGCATGGTTAAAGACTTCACTCCCAGATAGAAGACAAATAAAGCATCACATTCCTTCCATGCTTCTCTAGTTGTAAGACATCCTTGAGTCACTTAGGAGATATGATAAGCAAAAGTTAACAACCATAAGTAAGCATGCATTCTATTTGGAATGTATCCTTGTCAATTAAAACATCTTGTAAATAGATCTTTGTTTAGTTATAATCATTTCAAAGAGCCTTGATGTCTAGTCTTCTTGCAATGTCATTGTCATTTGTTGGTTGTTCTGATCCTTGTTGTCTTGCTAAGTGTTTGGTTTGGTGTTGAAAATATTGAAGGCGAAATGCCCCCAACGAGTCCAGAATTTTGCCCCTTGCTGTTGATACTAATTCAATATGGATATGTACATTGATCACCAAGCCATGGTGGGATATGATTTGGATAATTGATTTAGATAAACCAAGGACAATGACTATGCTAAGTATGTCCAAGATTGATAAGCATTTGTGAATTTATGGTGATGTCTCAGATGGGTGGATATGATATGTACAATATGATTTGTGAAACATGTACTACCATAAATTGATAAAGATAAGGCCAACTAGAATAAAAGCTAGTAGTCATATTGATCTATGTCATTTTTTTGATTGGTTCGATGATTGATAGGAATGTCTGGTTTCAAAGAGTGAGCATCCCGTATAAGACCTATCTGTTTGGTTTCGACTGTACCTATCCTTGTATAAGACATGTTGATGTTAATGTTGATAGATGGATTGATTATCAAGACTCGATGATTGATAGGAATGTTTTCTTTCAAAGAGTGAGTACCCCGTATAAGATCGATATGTCTGGTTTCGAGTGTACCTATCTCTATATAAGACATGTTTGATGTTGATGTTGATTTCGAGTAATGAATTGATTAACAAGACATGTGATTAGTTTGATTGTAGATTTTTAGGGTTTGCCTATTGTTGATCTGATTTGATGGATGGGCCATGTGTACATGCTTTGATTTTCAATTTTTATTTGATTTTGTCGATTTTTTTTATTTTTTATTTTTTGGATATTTTGATATTTTTTGATATATATATATATATTTTGATTTTTTTGGATTAGAAGAAATATGTATTTGTTTGCCCCAATGTATAGCAAGATAAGGAACATTATGAATGAACCATTGAGGTGGAAATGGATTTTTTGTCCATAGTTTTTATTAAGATCAAGGATGGAAAAGGGGATATGGATAGCATTGGATGATGGAAGAAATGAATAGATAGTATAAGGGATATGGATAAGAGGAAATGAATTAGAGGATATGCATGAGGTGAGGAAAGATCATAGATAGCACTGGATGATAGAAGAAATAAATAGATAAGATAGATGGTATGGATAAGAGGATATGGATTAGAGGATATGGATAAGGTGAACCTAGATTATAGATAGCACTGGAGGATAGAAGCAATGAATAAATAGGATAAGGGATATGGATTAGAGGATATGGATGATGAACTTGATTAGATTTTTAATGTTTCAAGTTGATATGAATTTGATTTTGATATGGATTGATTTGATGAGGAAACTCATATTGGACATGTTTTGTTTATGATAGGAGCGACTTGGGGTTGTGTAGTCGCGAGAGTGATTTTTTGAGACTGTGGTCATTGATACCATGATTGACACAGGAAGACAGGGATATCATTGAGATGTGTGGACTATCCTCTTTGTTAGAGATGCCCAGTATATCATTAACCAGGGTTTATTGACATCATTGGCTAAGAGTTGGCATAGTGACACCAACACCTTTTATTTGGTGACTAGTGAGATCACAGTGAAACCTGAGGATTGCTACTAGATTCTGCGGATTCTTGTGGTAGGTGCACTTTTACCATATGAATAGACCGAGGAGGGTGGGATAGAGGCTCTTTGCCAAATATTAAAGGATGATGCGGTTTGCAGATATGAGATCCTCTGGCAGGAGTTCATTGATTTGGATTACGCCCCTCTACCATCAGTGCTGGTAGGATTTACAGGTGGTTTCTTATGTCTCGACTATAGGTCAGAGGGACTGGCAGTGGGATGTGGGTTGATCTTGGAGGACATGGTGACATAGGGTCACCAATTTTCATGGGGGTCGGCCATGTTGGCTCATTTATACAAGGATCTGCATCAGGTGGTCTACTTGGGATACAAAAGTCTATCAACTAGGGTCACACTACTACAGGTATGGGTGTGGGAGCATATTCCCGCAGCTAGGCCACTTGTAGATAGAGATAGGCCAGTTGGTCGTGCATATGCTTATGGATATAGAGAGATAGTTGTCCAACGTAAGCTGGGAAAACTAGAGCATTGGAGGCGAGTGCTAGATGATATTGATATGATCATCTAGAGACTGTATACGGATTGCAAGGTGTGGGCAGAGGATGGGATGGAGATAATGTAAAGACCCAAGATGGATGGAAGGGATGGAGAGTTTGATTGTGGAATAAAAGGACCTAAGATAGATTTGGAGGATGAAGAGTTTGACTTTGGAATGAAAGGACCTAAAATTGATTTGGAGGATGAAAAGTTTGACTTTGCAAAGAAAGGACCTAAAATGGATTCAGAGGATGAAAGGATTCCTTGATCTTGATCTTGACTTGGAGTAGGATCATTTGAACTTTTTTCTTGATTTTGAATTAGATTAGTGGAGGAGATAGAAGGGATATCATGCTTTTGTTTAGAAGATGGATGTTGAATGGGACTCTTCACTTGAGATGAAAGGGGATCATCGTGGATGGAATACCAAAAGATTAGGGGATCATCATAAGATTTTTGACATGTGGGATCTTGATCGAAGATGGGATCAAGTTGGGAAGTCATGATATTGTGATCTTGATTTATGCTAGGACTCATTTCCTTCGACTGAGTTTCTTTTGTCTTGGTTTGATGATGAATGATCATATGAATGATCAAGGTTGATGTTTTTGATAGGTTGATGTAGAGAAATTTACTCCTTTGGATAAGGGTCCTAGGACTAGGTTGTCTATTCTTTAACTTAGTTTTGTGATGAAGATTTGTTCTTCACAAAATATGAGGAGTGGTCATACATGAATGATCAATGGTTTCCTTCGATGTTTAGATTGAGTTACTTCATTTGAAAAACTCAAGCTTACTTCATCAAGTAGAGGTTTATATTTGTCCCCATGACAAAGTGTGTCAAATGATATGAATAAAGTCTCCTGATATGGAAACTTGATTTGACAACTTAAGGTTTAAACTCAATATGTTGTTTGTTTGATAGAATCCATTTAGATGGCAGACCTTTTCATCAACGTGATGGTACTACCTAATTTTGGTTGGATGAAGTCTTACCTCTAGCTAGTTTAAGATTGACAAATATATTTTCAGGATGCTTTCTTGATTTGGAATTGTTTTCTCTGATAATTGGATTTGGATTCTGACTATTGAGTTTGACAAAAGACCTAAAAGGGTACTCAAGACTGTTGATGAACATTTCCTTAAAGACCTGATTTGCTCTCTGTTTTTCTTGGTTTTTACCATGCGCTAAAATAGAGATTGGATGTGCTAACGAATGTTCCAGATGCGCCACAGAAGGCTCTCTATGCGCTAAGCTTCCTTTCCTATGCACTGACTTAGATTGTTTGAAAATGACTACTCTGGATGGGTTACACACTAATATGTTCCGGTTATGTGCTATTGTTTGGACTGAAAGCGCAATGATATGTCTTGGATGCACTATGCTGATGCTTGAATGCGCTACAATGATGCTAACAAGCGCTACCTAAAATTTCACCAGTATGATACTGGTTATGTGCTATTTTGACTGATGAAAGCACTAAGATTCAGCTGGTATGCACTAGAGAATGTTCCAAATGCGCTAGGAAGTTGCTCCTATGCGCTAAATTGCCATGATTGCTCTGTTTTTGTTGTTTTTGAATTTTAACACTTGTGATTTTGATGGATGATTTTGTTTAGGACACTCAAGCTTACTAAGTCGAATAGATAAACTCTTGATCACTTGGTTTGATATTCCCCTAATCTTGTTGGATGAAAGTCTTTCCTAAAGATAGTTGAAATGTTGATAACCATCTCAAAAGATGCTTTGTTGGATTTGGAAATATTCTCCACTTTATGATTTTTCCTTGTTTGAATTGACTTTTGAGTTTGATTGTTGGATACTTTGCAAGATATTTTAACATTTGTGACAAGAATACATAGCACACATGAAGACAATGGTCATCCTAATGCTAAACATTGAGTGCATGTTCTTTTAAGGATGTGTTAAAATCCCTGATGTTATCAGTGGTTTGATTTACAAGAAAAGACACATCAGATAGACTCTTTATTCGAAGGTCATTGACAATATCATAGCCCACTAGTCTCAATACTCCGTCAGCTCAAACAACCTTGTAACCCCCTAGGGGGTGCCCATTTTTTGGCCTTTTGCCAGAAATTAACTCAAACTGAATTGCTTCACAATTGAGTAGTTATCTTGGGAGATATATGGTGAGTAATCTTGGGGGCGAATTCTTCCCCACCCTTGCACTATGATATTGCCAATGTTTGGCAACTAATGCCTGCTCAAAGTCTCTAATGCTAAAGTTTGTAATCAGGCTTCGCGTTCGACCGTCAGTGATAAAATCCCTTAGGAGGCTTCCTAACCTTTAGGACAAAGGATTTACATATCACAAAGATACTGGGGGAAGGATAATCATTGCACACAACCATTGAAAGGGACTTTCATCACCCTCCACTTTTGATTATAGTGGGTTGGAACACTTGGCGTGAAAAGTGTTTCCCACTTAGGTAGTTCCCCTCACACTAGCCAAAGAATGGATTTAAGAATTTTTAACTCCTTGAGAGGGAAAACCTGCTAAAGGATTTACTGCTTAAACACTGAAAGCGTAAGAGTGGTCTGGCTTTTTGATCACCTAGTTAAGGGGAGAGCATATTCCTTCCACTTTCGAATCAAAGCACACAAGTGTTCTTTTTAACCTTGTATTGCAATGATTTGGTAAAATCTATATGGAGATATTGCTCCACAAAAACATGGTGTTCATTTTATCCCATCAAATTAGTGATTATCTAAGCTAGTAAAGGAACGTGGTCAACAAAGAAAAATCTCAATTTTGGTGGTCAACAAAAGAAATCGAAAAAAGGGGAAGAACTTCCTTCTTTAACTTGAAAACAAAATTTAGACAAGTGTGATTCTTTTTTCCTTGCAAAAATTTAAAAGATTGATCCTTTTATGCACCAAAGGATGGTGAGGTTTTTTTGCAAGCTCTTTTTGCCAAAAAAGTAAAGTTTGTTGGTTCTTTTTAGCAACCCAAATGAAAGTTTTCTCCTATGAAAGCAAGGAAAGATTTTTTTTGTAGTTCTTTTTAAGTGCCCAAATGAGGCATGAGTTCAATTTTAGCTTTAAACAAGAATTAAAAGAATTCAAAATTTTAACTAACTTAGCTAAGTTAGTAAAAACTTCAAACTACTTTAAATCCTAACTTTAAAATAAAATGAAATCCCAAACCTGCAATGAAACTGTTAGAAATCCTGCAAAAATAACAATTAAATCTATTAGCAAAATACTGGCTTTGTGGACTTTCACAAGTCTAATTATGATCTCGGTTACAAAGTATTTCTTGTTTTCTCTCTATGATGCGCTACAAAATACTCTGTATGTGCTACAAAATTACACAGATGCACTATCAGACAGACCCGACGCGCTGAGCTATTTTCCAAATATGCTATACTATTAAGTTCCCATGCCAAAACGTATAGGAAATTTTTTAAGAATGCTATGTGCTAAGTGAGGGTCTCCACACACTAGGATATGAGTCCCACGTGCCGAACAGTATACCGGATGCACTGGAATATTAACCAATTGCACTATTCTGGCGTTTTAGCGTGATTGTTGTCTTCTACCTGCATGAAAACCAATGTTATTTTTGGGGACATGCCCCACTGTGGGCGCTAAAAATGTATGTCAAAAATGTGGTATCAACCTGCAATAGGAGGAAACAATTCAAACAAACACATGAAACATTGCATTAGAGGTTAGAAATCCAAACAAAGCAAGTTAAATGAATCTAAACTCTTTAAATCGTTCCATTCTCCCCTATCTCCAAGGATCTTCAAGATTCAAGGTGGCTTTCAACTTGGAAGAGCACTTGATTCTTTAAGATGACAATGTAAAGAACGAGATTTAAATGATTCTAAGATCTAAATGGAATGCAACCAAGATCCTAGTGATGATTTAGATATGAAACTAGATGATGATAGGATGTAAGATATTGATATGAAGCTTAAACTAGTATGAACATGATACTAAGATGAAGCTAACATGATATGAGATTAAAATGATATATCTAAGAGTATAATGCTATCAAAATCATCTAACATGCTATTCTATCAAAGAGAGATAATATGCTTAATGTTATGAGACTATACGTTTGATGCACAAATACTTGATTGTTTTGAAGAAGGAATGGGCTCTATTTGTAGGGAAAATAGGGCAATGGATGGTCAAGATTGGATGATCTTATCAAGGGAAAGGATTGAAAGTTAATCAATCCATGTTTACTATTCTCACCAATAAAATGGTGATAGTTGTCAATAATAGACTGCTTGAGAGGAGATGAAAGAAGCATTAAATGCTTGAGAAGACCTCATGGTTACCTTAGGAGGTAAGGGTTAAGGTTAGGTTAGGATTACCCATTAGATAAAGCTTTTACCGAAAGGATAAACTCTTGTGAAAGGGTTAAAGGATAACCAAGGGTAAAGACATGAGTGCTTGATGAGACCCCTGGGTTAGATGAAGGTTGAGTTAGGCAAAATGTCTCTAACCATGCAAGAGGGTTGAGTTAACCATTAATGGTTTGGAAGACATTCAAGGTTAACTTGTTGAAGACATAAAGCCTTTAATGGTTTTCAAAGACTTTGAGTGTTTGAGAAGTGGCTTCCCTTTTCTTAGGGATGTGACAATATTTAGGAAATGGATTAGGCTAATTTAGAAGTGATTAGAAGAATCTAGAAGGGGGTTTAGGGAGGCAAGTGGGTGGAGAAAATAGAATTTAATTAAAATAAAATTAATTTACTTCAATTGTGGTTGCAACTTGCATTTGTTGGATTTTGCAAGTGGGGGAGATTTAATTAAATGTAAATTTAATTAAATGGGCTAGAAGGGGGATTTAATTAAATGTAAATTTAATTAAATAGCTTAGATAGAAGAAGGGTATATTAATTAAATCTTAGTTTAATTAATAGGCGATTAGAAGAATAGGGATATTAATTAAATCTTAATTTAATTAATTGGAAGAATTAAGAATAATCAAATGAATAAAATTCACTTAATTCATTTTGCAAATTTTAGGTGTCTACAATATCTTTCACTTGAATACCAGTGATAAGACATGTTTGATTACACACATTGGTGAAAGTTGGTTATGGCATAAAAGACTTTGTCATGTGAATTTTGATTGCATTGTAAAGACCAATTCAACTAAGGCAGTAAGGGATTTACCTAAAATTGTGAAACCTCATAATCCGATATGTAAGGAATGTCAAAAGGGAAAGCAAGTTAGAACAACATTTAAGAGCATTACTGAGAAATCTAATAATATTCTTGATTTAATTCATACTGATTTATGTGGTCTGACAAGAACAAGAAGTCTAAAAAGTGATAAATACTTTATGCTAATAATTGATGATTATTCTAGAATGTGTTGGGTTACTTTTCTTAGGGAGAAATCAGAAGATTTTGAAAGATTCAAGATATACAAGGCAATGGTAGACAATGAAACCGACAAGAAAATCAAATGCTTAAGATCAGATCAAGGAGGAGAATTTACATCTAGATAATTTAATGCATTCTGTGAAGTGAATGGAATCAAAAGACAACTATCAGCACCCCAGCAGAATGGAGTTGTGGAAAGGAAGAACAAAACTATTCTAGATGCAACAAGAACCATGTTAATGGAAGAAAATATACCTCATGTGTATTGGAGAGAAGCAGTGCATACAATAGTTTATTCTTTCAATAGAGTTCACATCAAACGTGAAACCGGTAAGACCCCTTATGAACTATGGCTTGGTCATATTCCTACCCTTAAGTATTTTAGAATATTTGGAAGAAAATGTTATATTAGAAGAGATGAGTATATTGGAAAATTTGATCCTAGAAGTGATGAAGGAATATTTCTTGGTTATTTATCTAAAAGCAAGGCATATAGATGTTATAATAAAAGGTTACAGAAAATCATTGAGAGTATTAATATGAAGATAGATGAACACTTTAAAGGAGATTCAAGATCTATAGAACTGACAGTTGAAATGATTATAAATGAATCAACACAGATTGTACTGGTACAAAATGAAGACCCATTCACACTGACATAATCAGAAAAATCAACTGTGACTGAAGAAAAACAACATGTAAGTGTAAATCAGAACAAACCCAGGTATGTAAGGTTGAATCATTCAGAGAATCAAATAATTGGAAACAAGAATCAAGGTGTTATGACTAGAGGAAGATTGGAAAATGAAAAGGTATGTTTAATTTCTCAAGTTGAACCAGCATCTGTTATTGAAGCATGTCAACATGAACATTGGATAAAAGAAATGGAAGATGAATTAGAACAAATTAAAAACAATAATACTTGGACATTGGTTCCCCAACCTAAACACAAAAATATAATTGGAACTAAATGGGTATAGAGAAATAAACTTAATGAAGATGGAGAAGTAATAAGGAACAAAGCAATTTTAGTTTGTAAAGGTTATTCATAGAAAGAAGGAATAGATTATAATGAAACCTTTGCACTAGTAGCCAGAATTGAGGCAGTTAGAATATTTCTTGCATTTGCAGCTCATAAGAACTATAAAGTTTATCAAATGGATGTAAAATGTGCATTTTTGAATGGAGATCTTGAGGAGGAAGTTTACATTGAACAACCTAATGGCTTTTCTTTGACAGATAATAAGGATATGGATTGCAGGTTAAGGAAAGATTTATATGGTTTGAAGAAAGCTCCCAAAGCTTGGTATGCTAGATTGGATAAATATCTTTTGAATCTTGGTTACACAAAAGGTAATGTTGATAGAAATTTGTATTACAAAGTTACTAATGATGATATTTTGGTTATTGAAGTATTTGTGAATGATATCATTTTTGGAGGTGAAGATGGATTATGTAAAGACTTTGCTAACAACATGCAACAAGAATTTGAAATGTCTATGATTGGAGAGATAAAATTATTTTTAGGTTTGGAGATTTGATAAACAGATAAAGGTATATTCATATGTCAAACAATGTACCTGAAGGAAATCTTAAAGAAATTTGGTATGGAAAATTCCAAACCGGTAAGCAGTCTTATGACTACAACTGATAAATTGACATTGAAGGATGATTTAGCTCCTATTAATCCAACAAGGTACAAATCTATGATTGGAGGTTTACTGTATTTGACACAAACCAGACCTGATATAATGAATGCAGTGTGTATTTTTTCAATATTTCAAAGCAATCCTAAAGAAAATCATGAATCAACAGTTAAAAGGATTTTCTGGTACCTACAAAGCACAACAAATCTTGGTTTATGGTATCCTAAAGATGAAAATTTTGATTTATGTGCATACACCGATGAAAATTGGGCAGGAGATGTAGATGACAGAAAGAGTACCACTAGCGGTGCATTCTTTCTTGGCAGAAGATTGGTTTCATGGATAAGGAAGAAGAAGACTTGTATATCATTATCAACAACAGAATCGGAATATGTTATAGTAGCAACTAATTGTACTCAAGTATTATGGATCAAGCAAGTGTTGAAGGATATAAAATTAAAATGCAAAGAACCAATAATTATTTATTGTGATAATTCAGAAGCAATTGATATATCAAAGAATCCGGTATTTCCCTCTAACACAAAGCGTGTTTCTATTTAGTACAATTTTCTGAAAGAGAATGTTGAAGCAAATGAAGTGAGATTGGTTTATGTGAATACTAAAGAGAAAATTGCAGATATCTTTACAAAGCCTTTGCCTAAGGAAACATTTGAATATCTCAAAGAGTAGCTTGGGGTAATCTCCCCACTGACAGAGACTTGAATGATCAAGATTGGCATCAAATCAACAGGGACTAACAAAAAAATATTTTTCTGACTTTGATGGAGGAGAGCTACTTCTCAAGGGGAGTAGTTGGCTGAAAGATATGTTTTTGAATTCTTATCTACTTTGTCATTTGATGTTAAAGGGGGTGAGATATCTATGGAAAAAATCTGTATTTCGGGAGAGATGATCATTCTACTTGGAGAGATATACTCTTTGGATATATGTATTTCTGGTTTTGGTTTCTGATTCTATTACAGAACTTTGTATTGATCTATCTTTGGGAGATTGTCGATTTATTGGTTTTTGGCATTATGTTTGTGGCACTTAGATGTTTTTCCATGAAGTGTTTCCATCAATGCCAAAGGGGGAGATTGTTGGTATTATGGATGACTTCCTTGTGTGTTACATTGGTTTTGTGATTGATGTCAACACTTATCTTCTTGGAGGTTTACATTATGTTCACTAGTATGGTTAGTGGCTTATGCACAGTCACTGATATGTATTCACCAATGGGATATATTGTTCACCGACAATGATGATAACTTGGAGATCATTTGGTTATGTCGAAGACATGGATTGGAAGTTTGGATTTGGTGTTTTGCTTATTGGTCTAATCGGGTTGAAAGATTTGCCTTTAACGACAGATAGGTTTAGGTCATGGACTGGTATTCCAGATCAGCACGACACGTTATGGAGATGGTTTTTTGATTGGTAAAATGTATTGAGCCAACATGTTGTATCACATCAAGACTTATTTGTAATTGATTTTAATTGTAATATCTTTAGTGAGCCGACCTATACATTTGGTCTTAGGTTTGTATATATGATTGTAAGATCTTATTGAAGACTGGGATATAGGATCATGATGTGTGTGTTCGAATATTGAAGAGAGAAAATAAGAAAATCCTTGTGTGAATCATGCATACATTATTTGGAGATTGAAGGAAGGTCATGAAGCTATTTGACACTCATGTTCAGAGCTTAAATTGGTATTGAATCCAGCATTGCAGATTCTATTTTGAGCAGTACATTATGATTGGATTTAACCATCCAATTGTGTAGTTAGTGTGACTCCTATTTTATGATTGAGAAGTGAGTTCTAGGCGGTTGGCCTTTCTGCATGTGTAGAACCCATTTGTATACACTTACTATCTACAGTTGTATCATCTGATTGTGGGTAAGGTTTCCCACTAATTGTTTTTCCCTTACCGGGTTTTCACGTCAAAATCTCTGTGTCATGTGTTGTGGATGTTGTTTCTCTTTATGTTTCATGCATTAAATTAAACCAGTACTGCTACAACTATTAATCTATTTTACCAAAACTTAAGCTTGGTTTACTGACATTAAGTTTAAGTTGGAATAATTTGCATTTGGATTATAATTTATTGATAACTGGTTTACAATTAATTCACCCCCCCTCTCAGTTGTCCTTCCCGAGTCCTAACAATACTTTCTTGGTTTGCATATTTCTTTCTTAGATAAAGGTATATTTATATCACAAACCAAGTATGCCAAAGATATGTTGAAGAAGTTTCAGATGAAGGACAACAAACCGATTAGTACCCCCATGGTGATAGGATGCAAATTAAATAAATATGACGAGTCAGCTAATGTAGATCAGACCTTGTATAGATCAATGGTTGGAAGTTTATTGTACCTGACTACCTCAAGACCAGACATAGTTCAAGTAGTGTGCATGGTTGCAAGATTCCAAGAAGCTCCTAAGAAATCACATGTCAATGCATTGAGGAGAATATTCAAGTATCTGCAGGGAACACTCAATTTTGGCTTATGGTATCCAAAGAAAGGAGATTTCATTTTACAAGCCTATATTGATAATGATTGGGCAAGATGTGTAGATGATAGGAAGATCACCAGTGGTGGAGCCTTCTTCCTTGGAGATAGGTTAGTATTATGGAATAGAAAGAAACAAGAGTCATTCTCCTTATCAATTACTGAAGCTGAATACATTGTTGTTGCAACATGTTGCTCTCAAGTGTTATGGATGAAGAAGACACTCAAAGATATTCAGGTGCAAAATTTTTAGACCCCATCCCTATCTTGTGTGACGATTCAAGTTCTATAAATATATCAAAGAGCCTTATCATTCATTCCAGGACAAAGCACATTGCCATCAACCATCACTTTATTAGGGAAAAGGTTGTAGAGAAAGAGGTAACAATTGAACATGTGTGCACTGGTGAACAAGTAGCTGACATCTACACTAAGCCACTACCAAAAGATAACTTTGAGTATCTGAGACAAAAATTGGGTGTTGTCCCACACTCTTTCAGCACTTAAGTATTTTTATGGAGTTTGTGGTTCAGGGGGAGCAACCTTTGAACCTCATGCTTGGTCTTAGGGGAGATAATAAATTTTCATAAGTAGTATAGGAACTGCTTTTTATATTGTAATAATGGTTTATCTAGCATACATGCAATAGAGGTGCACACTATCATACTGGTGCATTAATCATAGAGGGTGACTAATAAATTGGTTCTACTTAGGCACATAAAATGAATCAAAGGGGGAGAACAACAAGTCTGATTGTGTTGTTTGTTAGGAACCTTTGCCATTGTTGTCTAAGGGGGAGAGTGATGACTTGTGTTAATATCAATTCCAAAGGGGGAGATTATAGGAATTGAAGTTGTGATTAATGTCAACATGTGTGTGTGCAGGGTTGAGTTGATGAAGTTGAAAAAGAGATAACTGTGTTTCCATTGATATCAACAAGACCATGTTGCAGGTTGTAAATTAGATGATGTAGGAGGATGAGTGCACTAGAAGAAGAAGAAGTTGAAGATGTAGCAATGATTATTATCCCAAAGTAAATTTTAGATTGGATGATATGGCATTGCATTAGGTTAGCAGAGTTGTGCAAGTTGAATAAATATGCATGAAGGTTACATGGAGTCAAATATCACAAAGAAGTTGGAGAATACATCTAGAGTTAGCCATTGCATCTGTAATTGCACAAAGAAGACAAAGGACATTGAATAGGGAATGCATTAAGTAAATAGGTCTAACTTAGAAAAACTGTAGTTGCATGTGTCTATAACACACTGTATTAGTCACAAAAGGGGATACAAAAGGAAAGCATGGAGTACTCAAGAATGGACAAAGGAGACATAGGTCAAAGTGTGGTGAATGCATTGGGTGGTTAAAGATCTGACTTAGAAAAAGTATGGTTGTTGTTTGATTAACACGATGTGTTAGTCACTCTCTGTTGTAGTCGATATGCACACAATACATCATGTTCTCGTAGGGAAGGACCTCATGCAGAGTAAGTCAGTTGGAAAACAACAAACATGCATAACACACAAGGTTAGTTGCATCACCATTTCACAAGGGCAACATATCATTAAAAACAAGGTAGGCGTGAAACCGCAAAATTCATATAACACACATGTTATTGACTGTTCAATATTTTCTCCTTTTCATGGGCCAACTTCTTACTTTGACCAAGGGATCTGCGAGAATACAAAAATGTGTATAACATGCATGCTATTTACATCCAATCTTTCTCTATTTTGTAGTCAACATTTTTTGTTGACTTTGACTCTCTTTGAAGATGAAAAAGTGTGGAGCCCACCTCATTCGCATGAGTATCTAGCATCTAGGTGGATCGTCATGATTGGTTCATTCAGATGATACAATTATGTGGGGCCATTTTTTGGTGATGTGGCTGATTTTGGTGAGAAGGATTTCGCCATTTCACGGTCAAATATCTTGTTTGACCTTGACCCTTTACAAAATGACAAAAAAGTCATGGAGCCCATGCGGTAAGAAGAAGGTGACCACAGGGTGATAAAAGATGTAGCGGTAAATGTTTGGGTGGTGGTTTCCACCATTTCACAAAGGTGACTACCAAGGGTTGGAGATCGCCAGCAAAACCGTAAAAGGCTTGAGGATTTCTCTATTTTGCGGAGCTCATTGTCAAAGGGGTTTGGCCGCTAGTGATATAGAGAAGGGTGTATAACCCTTGTGTTAGTCACATTATGGATCACATTGGCTTTGTTCAGCCCGATAGTTGATTTTTCCAAGTGGGCACCTGATGATTGTCGACTAGAGGTTGTTGATGAATGATTGAAGAGTTTTGAGGCCACATCTGCATGCTGATAGGGAAGAAGATGCATGTGGCAGATTGATTGAAGTTTGACCATTGATTTTTGGATGCGAATAAGATGATTTTGACGTTGTGCTTGCAGCCCAAAAGACACATAGGTCCTTATTGCGGTTGATTAGACTTGACTGAGCGATTTTGATGATGATTAGGATGACATGTGGATTCCAAGTGCTTGAATATAAATGGTGAAATGCTAAAGTCAGTGTTGGCAGTGTTTTTTGCATTCAAACAAGGCATTTGTTGATCCAATCAGTGCAGAAGGATGAAGAATGCATTAATGATAGATTTGTTGCAATTAGGTGTGCAACTTGAGAGGATTTTTAGGAAGATTTGACAGACACGGATTGCTAAATATAGCAATTGAAACATAGAGACAATAGAAAGGAACAAAGATGCAAATAATGATGATAGCTGTGACCAAAAGATTGAATCCGATAAACATGCCGCTATGATCTTTTAAAAATATTTTTCAAATTGAATTTTTGGAGGGAAAATAATATTGACCGTATGTGTAGAGGAATTTGATGATTTTTATAAGTAGTTGTTACCAAGTTTGTAGAGATGGAAGAATAAGGCAAACAAAAATAGAGAAGTGTAGAAGAATTGTGGAAGTTCAAATAGGACAGAAATCAGTTGCAGAGAGAGAAATAATAGAAAAAAAAGAGCATTTAGTAGAGACAGGTTATTCAATAGAGAAAGGACAAAATTCACAAGGTAGAAAGAATTTGTAAGTGTTACAAAACATATTTGTAACAAGGTTGCTCATTGTATTATTTTAATCTGATATATTTGTGAATCTCTAAGTGGGTGATTAGAGTAGGGGTAGGTTCTCTTAAATTAGGTGCTCTAAATCATTAGGGGTTGCTGCCCTAAAAATTTGTGTAATCATTAAAATTTTTGTGGGGTTGGATTGGAGTAGTAGAATCCAACAGCTATTCTCACGAGGTTTCTCCCACACTGGGTTTTCATCGTAAAATCTTGTGTTGCATGATTTATCTTTCTCTGTGTGTGTGTGTGCATTTCATCTATTTGAATTATCTTCTGTGTATGCACATTTAGTTTAAATTTTTTGAATATCATTGATTGACCCGCCCCTCTCAGTGATTACTTGTGTTCATTAATACATTTATAAAAGGGAATAATGAAATAGTGGTTCAATAACTATAGCAATAGCATGATAACTAACAGTTTAACCCATGTAATAACTTCTATGCTAACATTTGCTAACAAAACTTGGAAAATGTTCTAAGTTTTGCACATGGCTTTAAAATGAAGGTTTCTAATTTCCACTCTTTATCAAGATTTAGTTAAGTCTCCACTCTCCATCTTACCTCCATTGTTTCCATAATAATGTGTGTAGACACCTAAAATTGTCATGTCTAATTAAATAAATATTTTATTTATTTAATTATCTAAGCTTAATTCTTCTATTAATTAAATAAATCTTTATTTATTTAATTAATTCATTTATCCTCTTCTAGCCTTATTTCTCATTTAAATAAATACATTTATTTATTTAAATTATCATTTTCCTAAATTAAATAAATATCTTATTTATTTAATTGATCCCACTTCTTCTATTAATTAAATAAATCTTTATTTATTTAATTCATTCATTAGCCTTTTCTACCCATGACACATGTCATTCATCTCTTAATTCATACACTACCTACCTCTCTTATTATTTTATTATTTCCTTTACCTACCCTCTAATCATAGCTGACCTCCTTTTTACACCTCTCAATCTTATCCCTCCATTTCATATAGTGTCTTCTATATAAGGAGATGCTTCCTTCATTATCAACCCTAATCATTCTATGCATTCTAATCAAGCATTCTAATGACCTAATCGACAATTTGGAGGACTAGACTACACTACGATCCTACTTGCAACCACATTCCGTTCTTTGTTGAGCTCTTGTGCATATAAAATCTGAGAGCAAATATATCAAGCAAGACCAATGGAGATAGGAAGAATGGAGATCAAAACCCTATTGGACATGTGATGGTATAATCTTTGTGATTTCATTTGATTTGCATTGTCTTAGGTAATCTTCATATGTTATGGTGGATCTTTGTTGTTGTTAGGCTAGGGTTTTGTGGTTGAATTCATTTAGCCTTTCAATCTTGTTGTTATTGTTATCCATTTTCACCATACACATTTTGGCACGCCCGGTGGGACCCTTGTCCCTTTGCATTTAACCTCCTTGTTGCAGATCTTGTGTTTTTGAAGTTGCAGATCGGACATTTTCGGCAACATTTTTGGTATTTTCACGTCCGCGCACTTTCAAATTGCATTTTTGATTTTCAGGTGCATCTGCGACAACTTTATCTGTGTCTATGTTTTGTCAATAGTTCGTTTTGCAGGTTCCAGGGAGGCGCGTCTGTGTTTCTTAAACACGTCTGTGTTGTTTTCACCCGTGTCTGCATGAATAAAGCGCGTCTGTGGTTTTTAATCGCATCTGTGTCTCACAGAACTGCGTTTCTGTCTCGGAGTTGCATCTGCGTAGGAGGTAATCGCATTTGTGTATTGCCTGTTTCAAAATTTTGGAAATTTTATTGATTCGTTTTTTGGATTTTGCATTTAGGGTTTCAGATATGGTTTATTTTTGGACTAACATTTTCACAAAGTCTTTTGGGTTTTAAAATTTACCTAACTTGTGTGTTTGCAGGAAGGGGTGATTATTTCAAACAACCCAAACTACTAGCAACTCTTTGTTGTAGGTCCTTGGCAAGAGTTTTTGATTTTTATTATGTGCCTTGTTTTCATAGACTAGCAAACACTTCCATTGGTGCACTAAAATTGAATCATTGTCTTTTGTGTCTTGAGAAATAGGCTCTTTTTGTTTAATCTTTAGAGGGCCTGTCTTCCCGTGTGGTCATTAGGACTACTAGTGAGAAGAGAACGACCCAAGTGGTAGCAAAAGAAAAGCCATCTTCTTCCAAACCACTATAAATAAATGTATTCATGGTGAAAAGTATGAATAACGTGTGTTGATTAGTTCATACCGACACTATGTCTCCCCATAAACCCGTTTGATCAAATTTATTTGATCAGTTGTAGGGCGTAACCCCTACCGGCTGGGAGCCTTCTGTATTTACAGAGCTGAAAGTGTCACATGTATGGCCACACGAGTGGATGCCCTTACTAGCACCTTTTTGTTTTAGAAGCCCAAATCCTTCTAGTTGTTGGGGCAGGAGGTCGGACCTCTGGTAGCGGCCCACACACATACGGTTCTTAGTAGAGATATAAAGTTCGCCATGGGGAGTTTTCATGGGGACTGATGCTTGGCTAACCCGAGAAGTGAGTGCCGAGGGTGGAGCCAGTGAGGTCAAGCATCTAAGTATCCGCTCTGAATAGCGTAGCCTCAGGGGTAAAACCCCATGTGGGATCAACAACTATTGTCTTGGCCAGCCATAAGAATTGTGCTTGACTTATGTTAAACATTCAAAACATTCAAGACCAAACAGCAAAACATTGTGTCTTTTGTGTCTTCAAGTGTATGCAAAACATTTTTACATCAAACAACACACTTTTCTTGGAGTCATTTTGGAGTCTAAACACTTGCAAACATTGAGTCCTCATCAGCATTGTGTCCTCTTGTCACGAAAAACAGTCAAACAGTTAGATTTGGTCACAACAAAATGACTTCACAGATTGGAAAAAATTGCACAAATTTTACAGAAACGCGTCTGTGTCTGTTTTAACCGTGTTAGAGTCTTATAAACGCGTCTATGAAGGGCAGAATAGCATCTGTGTTTATAACAGCGTCTGTGTTGAATATAAACCCGTATGTGTCGGATAACAGTGTCTGTGCAGTATACAGTTGCGTCTGTGTCTAGAATTGCAAAAATCTTTACAGTCCAACAAACATAAACAAGAAAATCTCAGAAGCGCGTCTGGGTTAAACAGAGTAGCATCTGTGTCCGAAAACCACGTCTGTGAAGTATACAGTCACGTCTGTGTTCAAAATTGCAAGAAAATTTCATAGTCCAGCAAACAAAAGAAATCAGTTTCGGAATACTTGAGCTTCCTAGGTTGTTTCTTCAGGTTTCATCTAGCATTCAACCTGTCCTTGGGTCTCACATAGTCCACCATTGCTTCACATCTCATTTTACATTCATACTTGTCTAAACTTGGGTCAAAAGGTCACTTGCTTGTCCTCATTATACTTTGTCAACACACTACATACAACAACACTTTGCTAAGTGGTCCCTCATCAAGGTTTCTTACCTTTGGGTCTCATTTGGTCTTACTTAGGGTCAAGGTCAGCTTACCTCATCAAGAGAAACTATCATCTCTTTGGAAGTCACACCTACTCTACTACATACATACTTGGTCTTACACTTTGGACATTTGCAAGTACACCTCAGATTCATTTACACTCCATACAACTCTTGGTCTTCCATACTTTTTACATTTTCATCTAGTCTCACACATCTTGGTCAATACCTAGTTCATGGTTGAAACCCATCTTCAAAAATCTAGGAGAGAAACTAAAGAGGCTCAAGAGTCGGCAAACATGAGTTCTTATGAGTATGACAATGATTTATTTTTCAATACTGATCACACTACATTGCCGGACATGGATGTCTATAGAAACATTCCAAATGTTGAGAACACAGGCACTACAAACAACAATGCTGCACATAATGACAATTTGGACAACTTATCAATACATTCAGCAGATGTGGAAGAATCCATTATGAATCCCCATTTCAATCGATTGGTTGAGGAAATAATGAGGAGAGATCGACAATACTTCTTACACATGATGGCACAAAGTGGAGCCAAGATACCTCATGATTTTGACATGTCTCAAATAATGGAAAACCGACCTTTGCAACAAAATCACTCCAACATGGATCAAAGGAGACCTAATAGTGGAGGAAATAGAGGACCATATATGGTGCCTGAATCACCATCGGCTTTGCTTCAAAAACTAGAGGTCCCACATACACATGGTCAAGCATATGATACTTACCTTCG
This sequence comes from Cryptomeria japonica, assembly GCF_030272615.1. Taxonomy (NCBI): domain Eukaryota; kingdom Viridiplantae; phylum Streptophyta; class Pinopsida; order Cupressales; family Cupressaceae; genus Cryptomeria; species Cryptomeria japonica. The sequence goes on from NC_081409.1 coordinate 132,089,314, forward strand.
CAGACCATTATGGAGGTCTTACGTAGACAGATATGCTCAATCACATACTCAAGCTAAGGATCAACCACCAAAACAATGGGATATTCCAAGGCATGCTCAAAATTTGGACACAAGGAAACCTCATGTCAAATTTGGGGGCAACACAATGGAACATGACACACCTATAGAATATGGTATACATGCACAAAATAGATATGGTGTTCCTCAACATTAATCTATCCCAAGTGCTCCATATATGCAACATCATTATAGACCTCCTCCATATGAACATGTGTATGATCAATATCATCCATATATGCAACAAGCTCCTCCTCAAATTGGTGTCTCAAACATGGGGTATGGTCCAAGAAGTCGATCTCCACCTAAGAGCAATTTGGAGCAACAAATAAGGGACTTACAAAAGAAAATGGAGGACATAAATACACCGAAGCCAACATACACAATGAGAGACATATGTCCTTATCCATTTGACAAGAGCATTCCAATGCCTCCTTTTCCTACACACTTTGTGACACCTAAATTTCATAAGTATAGAGGAAAAGGGGATCCTAAGGCACACATAAGACAATTTTTCATAGCTTGCATTGAGGTAGCAGCAGAAGAGACATATTTGATGAGATTATTCCCACAAAGCTTAGGTGATCAAGCTATGGAATGGTTCTCCCAACTTCCACCTGGTATTAAGTCATGGGGTGACTTAGCAGAGGCATTTATTCAACATTTCTCCTACAACATAGAGATAGACATATCAGTCACTACTTTGTGCAACACCAAGCAAAAAGAGGGAGAATCTTTTGCATCATTTTTACAAAGATGGAGAAATCTAGCCAGCAGATGCTCTTGTGAAATTCCACAAAAACAAATGGTAGAAATGTTCACCCAAAATGTTAACAAAGACATTGGTTATGATCTAAGAAAAGCTTGTTTGTCCACCTTCAAGGACGTCATTGAAAAAGGCTTAGCGACAAAAAAGGTCCTAATTGAGCAAGGAGTCATTAAGATATTCAAGGAAAACAAAGATGACTTTAAAGGAAAAGACAAGCCAAGATTTTGGAATAAAAACAAGAACACAGTCAATGATGGTGTTGTTGATGCCAACACGGTGCGACCCAAATTCATCTTTTCAGGATCAAGTTCTACAAACAATCAAGTGAATACTCAAACAACTTCTAGATCACGAAGGAAGTACACTCCATTGGGAGAACCACTTGAGTCAGTCTTCAAAAAGCTGGTGGCAAACAAGGTAATCACAGTTCCGGATTTTCCTCCATATGAACCAAAGGTTAAACCAAATTGGTGGAATGATGATGAGTATTGTGAATTTCATAAGAGCAAGGGTCATAAAATAGGTAATTGTCATCGAATGAAGAACATTGTGCAAGATCTCATTGATAGAGGTGACATTGAGATTGAGGGACACTCATCCAATCAAGAACATGAGATGTTTAAGGAACCATTCCCAAAACATGACAAAGGAAAAGCTAAAGTCACAGATGATCAAGCCAACTATACTAGAGCACCTTACAACTATGATTCAACTATCAATCATATCTCGATGGACACTCATATCTCTACTATTATCATCAAGGACAAAGTGTCCGAGAATTCTACTCAGAGACCCAAGATTGTCCTAAAAGGTGTTGGATCTTCTTCCGAGCCTACTTCTGAATGTCATGTTACAACTCGTTGAGGTAAAATTACTTTGCCAGGTGCTTCAACTAAAAACACCGCTTCTTCATCTACCAAACCTAAGTATGACCTTGTAGAACAGTTAGGGAAGACACCTGTGCTCATCTCCATCCTTGAGCTCTTACGCATATCCCCCGCTCATAAAGCTATTCTTGACAAAATCTTGAGAGACACTGCCATTCCTACTGATCTGAACATGGACCAGTTTCAAGCCATGGTGGGATACATTTCCGTTCCACACTCCCTTACTTTCACAGAAGCCGATGACGCCTCCGTAAGTCAGCCACATAATGCACCATTACATATTGAAGCCTTCATACACAAACATTGAATAAAGCAAGTCCTGATAGATGGAGGAGCTGGTCTAAATATTTGTACTTTGAGCACCTGTTAAACAATTGGGATATTCTGATAAAGCTATGAATTCAACAAATCAAACCACCATCAAGGCATATGATGATGAAGAGCGCTCATCCAAGGGCACAGTCACCTTACCTCTAAGAATTGGGCCAGTTACAAAGGATGTGGTTTGTCAAGTCCTAGATCTAGACCTCACTTATAATATATTGCTAGGACGTCCTTGGATTCATGAAATGAGAGTAGTCCCATCGACATATCACCAATGCATTAAGTTTCCTCACAATGGAGTCGAAGTAACAGTTAACGACGATCTTAATCCGTTCATATATTGTAATAACCTGAGATCACATACGGAAACCATCATTCCCAGTAATCGTGAAGCTATTCCTTCTTCGACATACATTGACCCTGAGTCATTAAAACCTTCGACATCAAAACAGGGTGAACTTAAAGGCAGATTTCAGGACAAAGGCATGGGAGAATACACTTTAAATCAGACCATGTATTTACGACAAGTCATGAGCTCTCCAAAAGAATATGGAAGACCACATCCTAACAAGCAAATATCCATCATAGTATTCAAATGGGATCCTACTACCTTTCAAAGATGGGGTGAACTGGAAGAGGAAGGTTTATACAAAATGCTCTACAAAGACATTGAAGATGACACTCAAGATCAGATCAATATACCCTGTGAGAAATATGGCAAAGGCTTCAAGATTCTACAAAAATTTGAGTATGATGGAAAAAGCCCTCTTGGGTTACGAAAAGAAGGCGTTATGGAGCCCTTACAACCTGAATTGACTGTAAAAAGGGAACCCTCGAAGGGACTTGGTTTTCTGATTTCCAAGATCCACACTAAAAGGACAGAAGAGGCATCACAAATCAAAATTGCCAAAATTCAACAAGAGGATCGCTATTCCACAGACTCCAACAAATGGGAATGGGGTTCAGACAAATCCTCTAGTGACTATGAGCTCACCGAGACATTCAGAGAGCCAGATGAACCCACAGAAGAGGAGGAATTTTATAAAAAGTTTAGAGTCGGTCAAGAAACAACCCATGAGGAGTCTACACAATCCTTGTCTCAAGGTTCTAGGTTGAAATCACATAGGATGAGAACACCTGTTCCGGAATGCATTACTAGTGATGATAATTTGGATTTGTTCGCGATCGAGACTGATGAGGAGAGTGCCATCGATGACCTCGATAATTACCTGGACATACCGGAATATAACCACATCTTCACTCTTAACCCTGCAAACTCCGAAAACATTAAAGGCCTTCCCCTTGTTCACCACCAAATCATTGACTGGGATCATGAAGGACCTGCACAGTTGGATACATTCCAAAATGATGAAGCTGTTATTGACTATCTTGGCATATGAGATGATCTTCCCCTTGGGGACCATAAAGCAGGATACACTATAGAACTCAACAACATGGCATATTTTGGTGAGGGTGTCGGACCTTCCAGTCGCAAAAATGTGAAAATAAGAACAAATCAAGGGTCTTATGGCGAAAACCACACTGTGGCGCTATCTGATCCCAAAAAAGTAAAAAGAAAGGACGTATCTGAGGGTGAAAACCTCTCTGAGGCACCCGAAGATGGAAGGCTCGACATTCTCCCAGCATCATATGAGGAAAAATCATCCATGTTGGTAGAGGAGACTATCAAAACAAACATTGGTACGGAAGAGGTTCCACACAACATATTCCTGGCTAAATCATTGACAGAGTCTGAAAGGTCACAGTTCATAAGTTTCTTCAAGGAACGAAAAATCAACTTTGCATGGTCATACGCTGATATGCCTGGACTGGATCCGGATTTGGTAATGCATCATTTGACAGTCAAACCGGGGGCAAAGCCAGTAAAATAGAAATTAAGAAAAATGCATCCACAAGTGGCATTACTAGTCAAAGCAGAGCTGGAGAAGTTATTGGATGTCGGATTCATACGCCCAATTGATTATCCTAAATGGATCTCCTATTTAGTACCTGTCAGTAAACCAGATCGCAGTATCAGAATATGTACAGATTTCAGAGACATCAACAAAGCTTGTCCAAAAGATGACTTCCCATTACCAAATATTGACTTGATCGTTGATCTCACAGCAGGTCACCAAATGTTATCATTGATGGATGGATTTTCTGGTTATAATCAAATAAGGATCGCACCTGAAGATCAACATAAAACATCATTCACTTGTCCTTGGGGAACTTTCTGCTGGGACGTCATGCCCTTTGGGCTGAAAAATGCAGGTGCTACATATCAAAGAGCAATGACCACTATCTTTCATGATCTCATGCACATAACTGTGGAAGATTATGTTGATGATCTCTTGGGTAAATCAATAGACAGAAATACACATTTGGACATACTTTTAGTCGTCTTTGATTGGTTGGAAAAATACAAAGTAAGATTAAACCTCAAGAAATGTGTCTTTGGAGTAACCTCTGGGAAACTCCTAGGATTTATTGTGTCTAAAAGAGGAATCAAAGCCGATCCAGCAAAAGTCAAGGCTATCTTGGTCATGCCACCACCCAGAAATATCAATCAACTTCGATCCTTACAAGGGAGACTCCAGTCTATACGAAGATTCATAGCACAACTTGCAGATAAGTGTAATCCTTTTCAACACCTGCTACATAAAAACATCAAATTTAAATGGGATGACAACTGTCAATAGGCTTTCTAGACACTCAAAGATTATCTTCTAAATCCACCAGTTCTGATGCCACCAGTTCTAGATCAACCACTATTATTATACATTTCAGCTACTCCAACAGCATTGGGGGCACTCTTAGCACAACAAATTGTTGAAGGCAAGGAAAAAGCAGTATATTATATCAGTGGCACATTGGTGGGATATGAGCTAAACTACACACCAATCGAGCGTGCATGTCCTGCCGTGGTCTTTGCTTCACAAAAATTATGACATTACATGCTTACTCATAAGACTAAGTTAGTTGCAAGGATAGATCCATTGAAATACCTTCTCAATAAAGCAACACTTACTGGGCGACTGGCCAAATGGGTAATGATCCTTAGTGAATTCGACATCAAGTATGTGGTCAGAAAAGCAATAAAAGGACAAGCCATCGCAGATCAATTAGCAGCTGCCCCCATGATTGATGATGTTCCTCTAAATTCAGAATTTCCAGATGAATCCATTTTAACAATATTACATGCAAAGCCATGGCAACTGTACTTTGACGGCTCATACACACAGCATGGGGCAGGAGCTGGCATCCTCTTTATAACTCCTCAAGGAGATTCTATACCAAAATCATACTGCTTATCATTTCCTTGCACTAACAATATAGCGGAATATGAGGCATTAACAACAGGATTACGAATTGCAGTTCAATGGAAGATCCAAGAACTTCGTGTTTTTGGGGACTCCCAACTTGTCATCCGTCAAGCAACTGATGATTACCAAACAAAAGATGAAAAATTAATGCCTTACAAACAAATGGTGGATGATCTAAAACAATACTTCACAAGAATAGATTTTGAGCAGATACCAAGAGAGCAGAATCGCGCCGCAGATGCCATGGCTACAATTGCTTCATTGATCGATTTACCTCCAAATGAGACCCGCTATGAGTTCTTTGTGGATAACCTTTTGGTTCCTTCATATGAGATCACTCCTACTGAAATCATGTGTTGTTGGCCCTGAATCCCAATTATATGGTTCCATCTTCACATACCTTCACGACAATATCCTACCTCCTGATCTATCAAATAACCAACGCCGCACCTTCATTCGCCAATCCTCTCGATATGTCATTTTAGTTGATATCCTATACCGGTGAGGTCTAGATGGCACTCTTCTTAGATATCTAGAAAGCGACGAAGCTCAGATTGTGTTACATGAAGTGCATGAAGGGATATGTGGTCCACATGCTAGTGGTCCTACCTTGGCCAAGAATCTCATTAGGACTGGATATTACTGGCCCAATATGGAGAAAGACTCATATCAGTTTGTTAAGAAATGTAAGCAATGTCAAATTCATGGAGACCTCATACATGCGCCAGCACAAGAACTACAGCCACTTGCGTCTCCTTGGCCCTTTTGTCAATGGGGACTCGATCTCATAGGCAAGATTCACCCTCCTTCTTTCAATGGTCATAAATTCATTATCACAGCCACAGAGTATTTTACGAAGTAGATTGAAGCCGTGCCTCTTACACAAGTTACTGGAAAATAGATTGCTACATTCATCCTCAACTATATTATTTGTCGATACGGTATTCCTGTTTCCATTATCACTGATAACGGACGTCCCTTCAAAAATCAGGTTGTTTGCGAACTCTGTGACCGCTTCCATATCTCTCATCGTTTCTCCACACCATACTACCCCCAAGGCAATGGCCAAGCTGAGGCATCTAATAAAACAATCCTTAAAATCCTCAAGAAGACAGTTGACGACGCTGGCCGTAATTGGCATATCCAACTCAATCCTGCACTTTGGGCCTACCGCACAAGTGTCCACACACCTACAGGAGCTACACCCTATTCACTTGTCTATGGTGCTGAAGCCATCTTGCCTATTGAGGTCGAGTTACCCTCTTTACGGGTCTCTTTGCAAAACATCATCACTGATGAAGATTACAGAGTCTCTCGCTTACAAGAACTAGAACTGCTGGATGAACGGAGACAAATTGCTTTTAATCATCTCAAGGCTTACCAACAACAAATGAGTCGCAGCTACAATCACAAGGTCAAGCCTCGCACATTTGAGGTAGGTGACATGGTTCTCAGAGAAAACCCCAAGAATCAGCAAGACAGAGAGAAGAAGGGCAAGTTTGAACCAAACTAACTTGGTCCTTACATCATCACAGCAGTATATGGCTCTGGGGCATATCAACTCTCAACTACAGAAGGTGAACCTTTGGAGGATCCTATCAATAGCATGCACCTTCGCAGGTTCTACACATAGCTTTTCAGAATATCCTAATTCAAAAAATACAAAAAAAAATTATAAAACAAAAAAATCGTTACTTGGTGAAAACCTGGCAAACAGGCGCCTTGTGACACAAAAAACATTGAAAAATCGAAAAAAGTAAAGAGAAATAATTTCGTCCAATGGTGAAAACCACTTCGGTGGCGCCCTGGGCAAGTACCATGGTGAAAACTGGGTCACCAGTGCCATGCGTAGAGACATTGCTCCTCCCTCCTTCAGGATTCTCTTTCATCATTTCACTTTGCACACACTCACAACCTATTCGTTCATAATAAACTTACCCATTCCCATCATGGCTTGTTATTGATCTACCCAAGATTGGTGAGCCATTCATAATAAACATTCCTTTACCTCCCTTTCAATCCATAATAAATCAGATCCTATCTGTGGCTAAGGCAAATCCTACGTCTAGTGATGGGTGTGGAATTGAGAACATCACATGATTCAAGGAGTAAAGTTTCTTCCAGCTTTCTTCAGTCTATTCGCACACAATCTGCAATAAAGAAACATTTGCATCACAGATCCGCAATAAAGTTTCATCTTCACTACAATAAAGTATCAGTTTCATGGATTCAGTCAGTTTTAGATGAGACACAGCAGCAACAATGGGCTTCAACAAATCAAATCTTTCAACAGACTCAGACAACATTATGGTTCAGTGCTATCTATCATTTCTGTGAAAGTGAACATTGTGACCACAATCAAATAAGACTTATACAAGTGACAAGAGACACTAAACTTGAGGACTATAGTGGATGTTGGTGTCGAGTCTTGGTTTTCTTTTGATTTCATCTTTTGGTGACATGTCTTTTAGCTTTTTCGGGATGTCTTTGACTAGAAAGGCAAGGATGGGGTATCGTCACCTATTTGTATTTGCTGTCTGTGGATTGTCTCTTAGTAATGCTATGACTTGTCCAAGGATATGAGGACACTGTGAGTCTAGTGTGAACTAGGGCATTCCTTGTTTGTGACTGTCTTATCTCCATGCAAATAGGTACAATGACTTTCTGGGTTGAACATATGCCTCAATTGTCATAACCTACTTGCCATAATAAAGCTCAATGATGATAACGCACAAGAAGCTCTTTCACTTTCATATCTTTTGTCTTCCATCCCCCTTTCTTGATTGACTTCCATCATCCTTCTCGAGTCCGCATAGCCTGCTATCACATGACTGAGTATAATGACACACCAAAAACATTTGCATTTCATGTAGTTGCACTTGCATTACAACATATAAACATTTCATACATACATATAGATATCACAAATACATCACATCCTGCACACAACACCTGTTAGCATAATTTACATTTGCATTATCATATTCATCTGCACTTCATACATTTACATTTGCATTGGCATAACATTTTAAAACATAAAAGAACAAAAAAATTGCATTACATACATATTTGTATCCATATCATAAGCATCACATAAGCACATCTCATCACATAGGTACACATGCATATAGCTGCCACAAAAATGAATCATCTCATATATATAATCATAAGTGTCATGATACAATGATGTCAAAAATACATATGGCTACAATCACCCACAGGTGTCTACAATACAAAAAGAATGGTACAACACTGATACAATGGGAGCCCTCTATGGCTATGATAAACTCCCTCTCTCGGAGCCGCCTAGCCTCGGTGGAATCTGAGCCCCTGAGGGACCCGCCCCAGGATCACCCTGCCTCTCTCCTCTATCTGGTGGTGGTGGAGGACCCATGACCCCACCACTAGATGCTTGCCTCCTCCGAATCCCTCCCGTAGCTGTCGCTATATGCGACAGTCTATGGAAGCTCCTCGCCCGCTGATCTGCTGGCACTGCACCGTAGTAGAGGTCCATCCAGTACCCTATCTCCTCTCCGGCCCGCAGGACATATGCATATCCTGCCCCTGTGTCCTCTGCTGCCTGCCTCCCTACCCTCAGCACTATCTTAGCCTCTGTATAGCGCTGGATCGCCTGATCTCTCTCCCGCTCAGTATCTCTGAGCCTTGTCCTGAGCCGGTCTCTCTCCCTCTCTAGCTCCTGTATCTCATCTGCCTGGCCCTGGCAGATCTCCCTGAGCTCAATCAGCTCATCCTCCTCTGGGTCAGCCCCCTCTGCCTCTGCCTCTGCCTCTGCCTGTGGCTCCCCCTCTGTGGGTGCCTGCTCCTGTACCTGTCTCCATCCCTACTCCTGTGCCTATCCCTGTACCTGTCCCTATCTTTATACCTGCCTGGGACCCTGTGCTGCTAGTACCTATAGGGGTAATCCACCATGACCCCTCACCACTCGAGCCTGTCTCTCCTCCCCACCCTCCCTCTGAGGTGCAACTCGCCTCTCTCCCACTACTCTCCTCCTCCATCGGCCTCTGCCCCCATCACCTCCTCCATCATCATCCTCCTCACCACCACCATCTCCCTCCAGTGCCTCTCCTGGATCTATCAACCGAGGGAATGGATGCTCTGCCCAATACACTGTATACTCTGGATCCATCCCGACATCCTCGATCTCTGGCCACATGTCCTAGGGTAGAGGTAGCATCTCCACCAGCTGTGTCACTGCCTGATCATATGATAGTAGCGGCTCAAACTATGCCTGATCTCTAACGGTACGTGCATACATGCCTGATCCCCACGGCATCCTCTGAATCTGGCCAAACTGTCGGCCAACCCTATCCACCAGCTGCCTCTCCAGCACATAGGGCATCCGCCCAATCAGGTACCTGCTCCGGAAGGTGTAGGGTAGCTCCATTGCATCATCCTCCCACTCCTCGTAGTCTAGTTAAGGTCGCCATATGACCTCATCAATATCATCAATCACTCACCGCCAATGCTCCAACCTACCAATCCGTGGCTGTGAGGTGATCATATCATACAGGTGCACAAAACTGCGTCCATGTCCCCTGCCTCTGAAGTTTATCGGCCTCGTCACTGGCAGATGCTCATAAGCCCAAACCTGCAATAGTGTCACCCCACAGCCCAATCCAATTGATCCATGATACACAAACTGATGCAGCTCATAGTACAAGTGTGCCAGCACACATGGTCCCCAGGCATATCTGGTATGCTATGTCATCAGCATCTCCAGTGCTCCCCCCCAGCCCATAGCCAAACCCCGTGTCGCCCTATCTAGACACAGGAAACCACTAATAGCTCCTTCGATCACTGCCGGCAAGGCTAAACCTGTGGCTATCATGGTATCCCAGGCCACGTGTCCTACCCTCATCTCCAATCCAGGGTCCTGGAATACTCGTCTCAGGGCCTCTCTGTCGCCATCTCAATCGTATGGGATCAACTCCCCATCGATCAGTATCCGCAATATCCTATACACATCCTCAAGGGTGACTGTCATCTCACCCATCGGCAAATGGAATGTGCATGTCTCAGAGTGCCATCTCTCAGCCAGCACAATCAGTAAACCCATGTTTGCCCGAAACTCAGGCACATACAATATATGTCTCAGACCCATCTCCTCGATGGCAGCTCTATCCTGAAACGACAACTCAGGTCGCAACCTCTGCATCGACGGGAATCTCTCTCATGACTCTAACATCGGCAAATACTCCTGCAGTTAAGCAAATCAATCATGTCAGTCATAGTGGCATTCACTGTTTATCGCAAAATGCTACTTTTTATCCAAATGCATATTGCTATCTATTCTAGTGACACTCACTGTTCATCACAAAGTGTTGCTATTTATCCTAGTGGTACTCCCTGTTCATCACAAAGTACTACGTGTGTGACACTCACTGTTCATCACAAAGTGTTATTCACATTTGCACTCCCTGTTCATCACAAAGTGCTGCTTGTATTTCAGTACTCCCTGTTCATCACAAAGTACTCTATCTTGGTACTCACTGTTCATCACAAAGTGCCTTGATCTATCCTAGTCTTCCTAGAGGACTTGCTTGAGTGTATCCTCTCAACAGTTTATCCAATCGACAACGTATGTTCATCACAGAACTGTCGATTTGACCTAGAAGATGCAAATTCATACTTTTAAATGCAAACGCGCTTACATAACGCAAACGCTTTTAAAGACTGCATAGATGCGCCTGTCTTACACAGACGCGCCTGCTGGACACAGACGTGCCTATGCTCTGCATAGATGCGCCTCTTTGACACAGACGTGCCTTCTTGGCACAAACACGCCTGAACAGCACAGACGCGGGTCCAGATACAAACGTGCCTGGCACAAACACAGACGCGCCTAGCAGACATAGACGCGCCTGGCACCAACGCAGACGCGCCTGGACATTTTTTGACACTTTTTGGACCCTAGTCTAAGTGCATTTATGACCCTATTCGACATGCATTAATGACAAAATTAAATGCGTCAAAGTACAAGGAGGTTTGGTGGTACTCACCGGCTCTCCTGCCTCTGTTGGCCTCTGAAATCGGCGAACACGGTCGAATCTATGCACGAAAGCCATCGCTGCTGACTGCTCCTGCTCTATTCTCGCTCTGCAATATGCTCTTGTGAAGGTGTAGATGACAATGAGGATGTATTTTCCCCGTGGTCTATCTTATAGCCTACCCTAGCCCTCGCTTTCGTTTCCCGAGTCAGTCTTCATTATCCCGTGACTTTGTCACATTATCCGGTCAATCCATTCTAGCCTTTCTTTCTTAATCGAGAGATTGTCTGCAATCTTTTCGGACATTTTGATCCAATCTCTCGAGGGGGCATATCATTCCCATTCTGGGGCAACTCTGTATCAGTTCATCTTATCTTCTTTGAAACAACGTGACAAGCCGCATTGTCTCAAAGAAGGGCAAAATGTAGACACCTAAAATTGTCATGTCTAATTAAATAAATATTTTATTTATTTAATTATCTAAGCTTAATTCTTCTATTAATTAAATAAATCTTTATTTATTTAATTAATTCATTTATCATCTTCTAGCCTTATTTCTCATTTAAATAAATACATTTATTTATTTAAATTATCATTTTCCTAAATTAAATAAATATCTTATTTATTTAATTGATCCCACTTCTTCTATTAATTAATTATTTATTTAATTCATTCATTAGCCTTTTCTACCCATGACACATGTCATTCATCTCTTAATTCATACACTACCTACCTCTCTTATTATTTTATTATTTCCTTTACCTACCCTCTAATCATAGCCGACCTCCTTTTTACACCTCTCAATCTTATCCCTCCATTTCATATAGTGTCTTCTATATAAGGAGATGCTTCCTTCATTATCAACCCTAATCATTCTATGCATTCTAATCAAGAATTCTAATGACCTAATCGACAATTTGGAGGACTAGACTACACTACGATCCTACTTGCAACCACATTCCGTTCTTTGTTGAGCTCTTGTGCATATAAAATCTGAGAGCAAATATATCAAGCAAGATCAATGGAGATAGGAAGAATGGAGATCAAAACCCTATTGGACATGTGACGGTATAATCTTTGTGATTTCATTTGATTTGCGTTGTCTTAGGTAATCTTCATATGTTATGGTGGATCTTTGTTGTTGTTAGGCTAGGGTTTTGTGGTTGAATTCATTTAGCCTTTCAATCTTGTTGTTATTGTTATCCATTTTCACCATACACAATGTGTACTAATAATATGATGACATTTTTCACTTGCTGATTCTCTTACATGAAATTAAACCTAACCATTCATTTCTCAGGACCTAACACTAATCATGAATCTAACCTATTCAAAACCTATAAATAATTTCTAAAACCATATTTAAAAAGTAATAAGATTGGATGCTAAAGCTAAGCTATATAAGTTGAGCACCACACTCAACTTGACCATCAACCACCATTTGAAGAAATCATTTATCTTGGTCAACAAAGGCTTGTAACTATAATGATTAATTGATTTTGTCATTTTTCATTCCTTTAGTTCTAATTTGAGGAGCATGCTATTTTAGGATTTGATTTATTATTTTATGTTGTTTCTTATTGTCTTATGCCCATATTTTAGTGTCCAAATTTTGGGACTCTTAGTGTAGCCATGTACCACGTGCATCATCATAAATTGTAACCAGTCTAATTTAGACCTCATATTTGTGCTCCTACATTAGCATGTTCTATCTCCATCTGCTTGTTGGAAATATGAAGGAATTGATTATGTGTTGCATTGATGTTTTATCATTGATGTCAACACTAGCTATTATGATTGGTTACCAACAGACAAATTTTAGTTACCGATAGAAGAACTAGTGTTACCGGCAGAAGGGACTATCAATTGGATACTATTGACATGTTTGAATCAATGGAATATGTTTGGTTTGATGTTTCTGGAGTATGTTTTGGTTAGATGGTATTGACTTGATGATCAGATGCTATCATACACTCTAGTAAGCCTATACCAGTAAGGGTTTAAGGTTTTACCGACAGAGCTTTTACTGAGAATCTTTAACATGATGCATGAGTGGTGTTGGTGTGTCTTCCAGATGGAATTCAAGATGCAGAAGGTGATCCTTGATCATGCCTCGACTAATTGGAGACATCACTTTGGCATGGTGGACCCAAATTAGGTCCGATACCTATCCAGGTTATGGACCGGTATCATTTTACATGTTCTCTACACATTATTGGGATGATTTATAGATTAATTAATGTTGTTTTGGTCTAAAGCCGACATGGCATATCATTGTAATGTGGATGTATGTAATGATATTAGTGTAATATCTTCTAGGTGGCTGACCTAATTGGTTTAGGCCTTAGGGTTTGTATAAATTGATATAAGATCTCATTGTAGTTCATGGTTGTGATGGTCGTGGTCATGGAATGAAATATCATATGCGAAGGATATTTGGTTGATCATAGGTGATTGAATTGGGTTTATATAAGAGGTCAAAGGCCTCTAGTATTGAACTTAACCGAGACTATAATTGGACATGGTAGATGCTATCATTGGCAGTTCATTGTTCTGGATTATTGTCCAATTATATTGAGGTGGTTATAACCTCTTTGTAGTCAGTGAAACTCCTTTGTAATGAGTAGTAGGCTCTAGGTAGTGTGCCTTCCTACATGTGCAAGCCCCTTATTGTATCCCATACTTTCTATAGAAGTATTATCTGATTGTGGATAGGTTTCCCACCATGGTTTTTCCTTTACCGGGGTTTCCACGTACAAATCATAGTGTTATGTGGTATGGATGCATTGTGTTAATTCTCTATTTTATTCTTAAGTTTTATTGGTTACTGGTATTTGTTTCTGCTATTCTATTATTCAATGTTTAGGTGATCTGGTTAAAGGTTATAAAGCGGTTTGATTAATATAATCTATTGACAACTGATTAACCCCCCCTCTTAGTTGTCCACCAGTTATTCTAACAATTGGTATCAGTGCTTTGGTCCTCCTTTGCAAAAGATTAACTACTTGAGGTAGATCCTATGGCAACTAATACTTCAATTCCACCGACAACTATTTTTCAGAAGATATCCCTAAGCTTGATGGAACAAACTATGGGATATGGAAAATCCGAATAGAGACTCATCTTAGATGTCTTGGCAAGGATATTTGGGAGATCAATTAGAAAGGATATACACCTTATGATCCAACATCTGGCAATCCTACTCTTGTAGACTTGGACAAAACTATTGAAAATGATTGCAAAGCTAGAGAAGCCCTCCTGTGTGCACTCAGTGATCAACAAATAATGGGATTGACTGATAAATCATCTGCAAAGGTTATGTAGGAATAATTACAAAATCTGAATGAAGGTGACCCTACTATCAAAATTGCTAAACTTGATTGTTACCGGGTAAGATATGAGAACTTGAAGATGGAAGATAATGAAAGAATTGCTACATTAATGGAAAGAGTAAATTAGATTCTCATGGGAATTCAATATTGTGGAGGATCTCTAAGTGAAGATGAAATAGTTTCTAAAGTTTTGAGAGCCCTACCACTGGCTTACACGATGAAGGCTATTTCAATTAATGAATTGAGAATAATGACAAACACTTTAGTTAATAGAGATATTCTGATTGGGAAATTATCTGCTTTTGAGCTTGAAGAATTTGGACCCTTTAGAGCTGCAAAGTTTGAACCTAATTTTCATGCATCATCATCTGGCGACAAAAGTGATTGGAAAGCCCTATATGCAAAAGAATTGGAAGATATGAGGAAAGAAGATGAAGAATTTGAGCAACTTGAAGCCTTATTTGCTAGAAGAGTACCTAAAGGACCGTCAGGAAGTAAGTATGAAGGAGAAGCACCTTTTAAATGTTTTGCATGTAATAAGATTGGTCATTTTGCATCTAGATGGAGGAATGCAAGATTTGAAGAAAGAGTTAAGAAATCATTTAAGCCTAATCAGAACAAATATAGATTCAAGAGAAACAAACTATGCTACATAGAGGATGATGAAGGAGTAAGTGATGACTCAAAGGATGAATCGGTAGGAGACTCTGCTAGTGGATCCGATAATGGAAAGGAATGGGTTTTCTATGCTTTAAAATAAGATGAACTAGAATTGGCTATTAAGAATGAAGAAAAGGCATTGGCAGCAAAATTGAAGACAAGGATGAATGGGTAATTGATAGTGGATGCTCACATCATATGAGTGGAGATAGAAGAAAATTTCTATCCCTACAAGAATACAATGGTGGTCAAGTCATAGTTGGGGATGACAAAGCATGTATGATCAAAGGTAGAGGTATTATTTCTCTAGATGGAAAGCATAATATTGATAATGTCTATTATGTAAAAGGTTTAAAGCATAATCTTTTAAGTGTTGGTCAATTGGTGGATAAGGGATTCCAACTTCAATTCAAAGATAGAAAATGCAAAATCATTAACATAACTGGTTTGGAGATTGCAACCAGTACTCAGACTGGAGGTAATATCTTTCACTTGAACACTGGTAATAAGACATGTTTGATTGCTCATATTGATGAGAGTTGGTTATGGCATAAGAGGTTGTGTCATGTTAATTTTGATTGTATTGTTAAGATCAGTTCAACAAAGGCAGTTAGAGATATACCTAAGATTATAAAGCATCATAATCCAGTATGTAAGGAATGTCAATTGGGAAAACAAGTTAGAACTTCTTTTAAGAGAATACATGATAAATCTAATGATGTGCTTGATTTGATTCATATTGACTTATGTGGTCCAGCAAGGACCTGAAGCTTTCAAGGTGATAGGTACCTCATGCTAATAATTGATGATTATTCTAGAATGATGTGGGTGATTTTTATAAGGGAGAAGTCTAAATCTTTTGAAAAATTCAACATCTTTAAAGCAAAGGTGGAAAAAAAAATAGATTGAAAATCAAATGTCTGAGATCAGATCAAGGTGGTGAGTTCACATCTCATGAATTTAATAGTTTTTGTGAGATAAATGGAATTAGGAGACAATTATTTGCACCTCGGACTCCTCCATAGAATGGAGTAGTGGAAAGGAAGAATAGAACCATTTTGGATGTAGCAAGAACCATAATGATGGAAGCCAAATTGCCTCAGATCTACTGGAGAAAAGTAGTGGGTACAACAATCTACACATTCAACAAAGTTCATATCAAAGGTGAAATCGGTAAGACTCCTTATGAATTATGGTTTGGACATACACCTATTGTTAAATATTTCAGAATTTTTGGAAGTAAATGTTATATCAAAAGGGATGATTCAATTGGGAAGTTTGATCCTAGATGTGATGAAGGGATATTTCTTGGATATTCAATTAAGAGAAAAGCATATAGATGTTATAACAAAAGATTACAAAAAATTGTGGAGAGTACAAATGTGAAAGTGGATGAGCAATAAAAAGATCAATCTATATTATATGACAGAGAACCGACAATAGAAATGATCACAACTGAACCAACAATGCCTCAACCGGTACAAGACACTAAGACATTTACACTAGTACAATCAGAAAATTCAACTGTGACTGATGATCAGAACAATGAACTTAAAGTTTAGAAGACACCAAGGTATGTAAGATGAAATCATTTTGAAGATTAAAAAATTGGAGATAGGATCAAGAGAGTTATGACAAGAAGAAGACTAGAAAATGGAGAGGTATGTCTTATTTCTCAAATTGAACCAGCATCTGTTATTGAAGCTTGTAAAGATAAACATTGGTTAAAGGCTATGGAAGATGAATTAGATTAGATAGAGAAGAATAAGACTTCGACTTTAGTTCCCTAGCCTAAAAATAAGAATGTTATTGGAACTAAATGGGTTTTTAGAGATAAACTAAATGAGGATGGTCAAGTTGTAAGAAACAAGGCTAGACTAGTTTTTAAAGGATATTCTCAAATTGAAGGAATTGATTATGGTGAGACATTTACACCCATAGCTAGAATTGAAGCTATTAGACTATTTCTTGTCTATACAACATACAATAACTATAAGGTCTATCAAATGGATGTTAAATGTGCATTTTTGAATGGTGAACTTGAGGAAGAAGTATACATTGAGCATCCTAATAGATTTTCATTGACAGATGACAAAGATATGGTTTGCTGGTTAGGGGAAGCATTATATGGATTTAAACAAGTTCCCAGAGCTTGGTATGCAAGGTTAGATAAATCTCTTTTGAAGCTTGGTTTTACTAAAGGCAGTGTTGACAGTAATTTATATTACAAAATCACTGATGATGATATTCTGATTATTGAAGTATTTGTTAATGATATCATTTTTGGAGGTGAAGATAAATTGTGCATGGAATTCTCTAATAATATGAAGTGAATTTGAAATGTCTATGATTGGTGAGATGATATTTTTCTTAGGTTTGCAGATTACTCAAATTGACAAAGGCATTTTTATCTATCAAACTAAGTATCTAAGGGAATTGTTGAAGAAGTTTGGTATAGATAACTCCAAACCGGTAAGTACCCCTATGGTGACAAGTGAGAAATTATCTATCAAAGACACATCTGCACCGGTAAATTTGACAAGGTATAAGTCTATGTTTGGTGGCTTGTTATATCTAACTCAGACTAGACCGGATATTCCTAAAGAAATCAATGTAATCCTAAAGAAAATCATGAATGTGCAGTAAAGAGGATATTCTAATATTTGCAAGGAACAACAAAATATGGCTTATGGTATTCTAGAGATGATAACTTCACTTTATGTGCATATACAAATTCAGATTGGGTAGGAGATACTAATGATAGGAAGAGAAATTCTGGTGGAGATTTCTTTCTTGGAAAGAAATTGGTTTCATGGATCAGCAAAAAATAGTCATGCATTTCTTTATCTACTGCAGAAGCTAAATATGTTGCAACAACAACTAACTGCACTCAAGTCTTGTGGATGGAGAAAATGTTGAAGGATATCAAGGTAAATTGTAGTGAACCGGTAGCTATATATTGTGATAACCCTACACCTATTGACATATCTAAGAATCCAGCATTTCACTCTAAGACTAAGCACATTTCAATAAAATATAACTTTATGAAAGAAACTGTGGAAGAAAAGGAAGTCAAATTGGTTTATGTGAATACTAAAGAGCAAATTGTAGATATATTCAATAAACCGCTATCTAAGGAATCATTTGAACATTTGAGAGATAGGTTAGTGGTATCTACCCCTCCAGCATAAACTTAATTGATGGAGCAGAGCATCAGTCTGGTATGCATCATCATCTTTATCCTTTGCTTCAGATTGATGTAGTGGTGCTACTACTCAAGGGGAGTAGTCAACTTTGAGATTCACAGGATTTTGATATCTATGTCATATCTTTGGCATTGATGTCAAATGGGGAGAGTTATATATTAAAAGAAATGTCATAATATGTCATATGAGAGAGAAATTCATACTAGTTTCAGATTGGACTGCACTCCTCAGGGAGAGTTGCTGGGATTTTTCATTTTTTCATTGTTATATCTTCTATGAGAAATGTTTGGCATTTCTTGGCACTTAGATGTTTTCTTTTTCACATCTAGTGTTTCCATCAATGCCAAAGGTGGAGATTGTTGGAAATATGAAGGAATTGATTATGTGTTGCATTGATGTCAACACTAGCTGTTATGATTGGTTACTAATAGGCAAATTTTAGTTACCAGTAGAAGAACTAGTGTTACTGGCAGAAGGGACTATCAGTTGGATACTATTGACATGTTTGAATCAATGGAATATGTTTGGTTTGATGTTTTTGGAGTATGTTTTGGTTAGCTGGTATTGACTTGATGATTAGATGCTATCATACACTCTAGTAAGCCTATACCGGTAAGGGTTTAAGGTTTTACAGGTAGAGCTTTTACTGAGAATCTTTGACAGGATGCATAAGTGGTGTTGGTGTGGATTCTAGATGGAATTCAGGATGCAGAAGGTGATCCTTGATCATGCCTCGACTAAGTGGAGACATCACTTTGGCGTGGTGGACCCAAATTAGGTCCAGTACCTATCTAGGTTATGGACCGGTATCATGTTACGTGTTCTCTACATGTTACTAGGATGATTTATGGATTGTTTAATGTTGTTTTGGTCTAAAGCCGACATGGCATATCATTGTAATGTGGATATATGTAATGATATTATTGTAATATCTTTTAGGTGGCCAACCTAATTGGTTTAGGCCTTAGAGTTTGTATAAATTGTTGTAAGATCTCGTTGTAGATCTTGGTTGTGATGGTCGTTGTCATGGTAAGAAATATCATATGCGAAGGAGATTTGGTCAATCATAGGTGATCGAATTGGGTTTATG
Source organism: Cryptomeria japonica (assembly GCF_030272615.1). Taxonomy (NCBI): domain Eukaryota; kingdom Viridiplantae; phylum Streptophyta; class Pinopsida; order Cupressales; family Cupressaceae; genus Cryptomeria; species Cryptomeria japonica. Next base: position 132,108,973 of record NC_081409.1, read on the forward strand.
TATGAGGTCAAAGACCTCCAATATTGAGCTTAACTGGGATTGTAATTAGACATGGTAGATGCTATCACTGGCAGTTCATTCTTCCAGATTTTTGTTCAATTATATTGAGGTGGTTATAACCTCTCTGTAGTCAATGATACTCCTTTGTAATGAGTAGTACGCTCTAGGTAGTGTGCCTCTCTGCATGTGCATGCCCCTTATTTTATCACATACTTTCTGCATAGGTATTATTTGATTGTGGGTAGGCTTTCCACCATGGTTTTTCCCATTAATGAGTTTTCCACGTACAAATCATGGTGTTATGTGGTATGGTTACATTGTGTTAATTCTCTATTTCATTTTTAAGTTTTATTGCTTACCGGTATTTGTTTCTTTTATTCTGGTATTCAATGTTTATGTGCTCTAGTTAAAGGTTATAAAGTGGTTTGATTAATATAAATTGTTGACAACTGATTCACCCCCCCTCTCAGTTCTCCACCAGTTATTCTAACATCGTTCTCTAGGTCCGATTTGACCTTATTCTCTAATTTTCATGAAAAACATTTGGTTGGCCCCATCTTGGAGATCTGTCTCCCATTTCTATTTGTATTGGTCTCTTTTGTAGGAGGACAAGGGTGTGGAGCACCTTGGTCTAGACCAGGGCACCCCAAAATATACTGGTCCCCCTCAAACAAGCCCCAATTTGAAATCGAGTAGGCCCTTTATCTCCCTAATGGCTTTCGGTCTTTGTGGCTACACATGACCATTGGAAATTGGACTAATCAATATTTTACCTAAGGATACCTATATAAATACATCCTATTAATTCTTTTAAGATCTAATACTCCATCTATTATCTATTCCTAATATTTGTGCATCTGTGAAACATTCATCATTAAGCATTTTTAGAGATTCAAGGCTGCATATTCATCATTCAAGAATTATGGAGAAAAGTTACACCAATCTCTATGCAAGAATGTGTGTGTGTGTGTGTGATTAGGGTTTTTCATGTTCATGTGTTTGTCATGGCATTATATTCACCATTTGTGATTACATTCAAAGAGCATTGCATCATCATCAATAAGTGCTGATTTGAGGTATATCTCCTTAACATTTATTTCAGTATTTGGATTATTTCATTGAAGGTTAATTCCTAAATTAGTGTTTGAGTTAGGAAAATCACTATTTGCAACATCTTTCTCTCTCTTTTTATGTGCAATAAATAGGTGCAACAATTGTATTTGAGAATTTTGGTAGAGTCGATAGTGATGAATAGGTTCAACTTTCACCAGAGAAAAAGTCAGAGGACCAAGCTAGATTTATGCTACCTGGTCTCAAAAAATCAGGCAAAACTTCTAGGATTAGGTTTTAAATCTATTCTTTTTCCTAGATCTCTATTTGTGGCTATGGAAGAAATCTATATCATTTCATATTTGTAAATTTACTTCAAATATCCATCATTTTGTCCCAATTCACAATTACATTCTAAATTTAACTAACCAAAAGGATAATCATTTCCAACCAAGTGAAACTAATTAGAGCCTCATCCCTTTCCTTATTTGTATTGTGGCTAGATCTATTAGGTTCACTCCTCTTTCAATTATTTTGGTTAATTTGGGATTTCTAGTGGTTTTATTATCTTAATTGACCCTAATTCCAAATTAAACCATTACATTTTAGTGAACCTAATTCTCATGCTTTTAGCACATCTTATTTTTCATTTTTATATTTGGTTCATATACACTTAATTGATTCATATTTTCAATCATTTTTGAAACATATATCTTATGCACTCATAGTTACATTCATTTGGACAGCTAGTTCACCAAACCATGACATTTTGGTGAACCCAACATCCTTCATGCTAAATTTTGAATTGTGTTTTCAGATCTTATTTTATGTATGTTAGCTTTCAATTATAAATATAAATTTAGAGGTTAAATTTATAAAAATGTTAATTTATTTTGCTAAAATTGACTTGTGGATTGCATATTTTTTCACTTGTATTTTCAGATCTGATTTTAGGCAAATGTTCCTAATGACATTTTCTAAATATATTTTGTTTTCTATTTCATATATGATTAGATTACTTTTTACTTACTATTATCAAAATCATGCGTTGGATAATCATTTCTTCCACTTTACATTGCTTCTTTTCATTCATAGTACTTTTGAATATTGTATCTTTAGGGTTTCAAAAATATTTCCTACTAGCCAATCATATCTTAAAGATTTTATCCATAGTGCATGTATCTTTATCATGATATTTTTAAGAAATTGCATTACATATGCAGATAACATCAAAGGTTTTGTAGACAATGATAATCCTAGATATGAAATTGGAAAAGCTAACATTGAACCTCTCCTAGGGTATCTCATGTGAATGAAGAAAGAGTCAATACTTCTATCCATGATCTCTCTAATGGAGAGCAATGATTGAAGAGAAATATGGAACCATCTTCTTCTCATACACATACCCTAGTGCAAGGGGGGAAAGATAAAAATATTGTTGTACCAATCTCTCTAGATCCTCCTTATAGTCCTAGAGCTTATCTTAACCATCAAAAATATCTGTAGAAGATGATGTTATGAATTTTATTCATGATTTATCTTCTCACGTAACCTTAAGAAAAGATGAAGCCTTAGATGATAAGGACCTTCCTTCCCAATGTATCAAAGAGGATATGAATAATGGTGATAGAAAGGAAAATCTTAATACAAAGGATATTCCTTCTTCATCTAATTCTCCCTTTGATCCTTCCACGTGCCCTTACACTATAAATTTTAAAGATATCCATGATAATGGTCATTCTTTTTCAAAATTAAAAATTTCTTATATCAGTGGTATTAACATAATCTCAAAACAAGGTTATAGAGGACACGGACTTGGAAAATATGAACAAGGAATCAAAGTCCCTATAAACCCTCCTTCACAAGCTAGTGTAGTAGTTCTAGGAAATCCTCATCAATCACCTATGAATGATCACCTTAGGGTGGAAAATATTAAGGAGTATTTTGTAAAACATAAAATCTATCATCCATCTAAAGCTACTTCTTACTCAAATAATCCTTTTTTTCTCATATCATCATGATAACTCTGATATTAATTGATAGATCTAATACTAAATGGTTAGTACAGATGCCAAGAAAATAAGATGAGAGGGGGGGGGTGAATCATACAAAATTAATCTTGCATAAAACAACAGACTCAACCTCGGTAACCTTATCAGAAAAATTGTAAAGCATGCAAACTCATAAACAGTTAAGATCACAAAACATATAACACTAGATTTAACGTGGAAACCCAAATAGAGAAAAACCACTATGGGATTTCGGACCCACTAAGAAATATACTATTCTAGAGTATGCTCGGTTAAAAGAAAATCTTGTTAAAGATTACAAAACACATTGCTAGATGTGACCTGGTTAAGGGATTTCCCTCAGGTCTATTAGGTACTTCACCTTGTTAGAAGTGACCTTATCAAAGGATTTCAAACACTCAATCAGAATGTCACCTTGCTAGAGGATTTACCAATAAGATGGTTAAGTCCACTCGGTTAAGAGATTTTCTATCACTTTACAAAATAACAGTAATAAAATCTATCTGCAGCTTCACATCTAAAATGCTAAAGCAGATTCTTATTTGCTCAATACAATCTAGTCATAGGACTTATCTTGTCCCTCTGCTGGGCTCTATACTCTATTTTCAAAATAGGTCTTCAAGCTTCTGTGCTTGACAAATACTGTGTAGCATCCTTGTGCTTACACTTACCCACATACATTGTTTATCAACAGTTCCTTATTTATAAATAATTTGCCAACCGCATAATCTCCTTGATCACATTTCCCATGATCAATCATAGCCATCAAATCTTCAATATTTACTAGGTTCAATGTATCCTTTGATCTAAAAAATGTTTTACCCCGCCCTGGAACTTGCATACATTTCTTGGAACTTGTGCTAGGGTATTGTGGTTCAATCTAAGCTGTAAATCTTCTTGCCAATCTTCCTTTGCCATAGATTATTTAACAATCTTCATGCATAGCTTACTAATCATTTAAACAACTCTAGCTCATCAGCTTCCTTCATTAAATAACGTATTCAATCATTTAATGCATTCTTTTATTACTCGATGAACACTAAACTTTACTTGGTAGATATTCCGCCTTCATTAACCGATAGCAATAACCTTAGGGTTTACTGACTAGGTTCTTTGCTCGGTAACATAGTATAGTATTAACCTTACAAATAACAACATATGTAAGATATCAAAACAATCTAAAATATCATGATCTCATCATTGTCTAACTTGGTAATAGTTGCACATTGAATAACTTATTTCTCCCCTTATTCATCATATTCTTTCTGTGTCTTTTACCAAATTCTTTATACTCATCAAAACATACTTCTTAAGATATGGCAACATCATACTGAATTAGAAAATCAATTTCTTGACATCAATGAAAAAATAATAATATTAAGATAGTAAATATCCTTAATCAGTTATATCCATAATCATCAACAACCTTCTCAATATCCTTATTGAAATGCCGACAATCTCTCATTGTAATTGGAATGCCAACAATCTCTCATTGTCTGTTATAATGCCAACACATCAAACCCATGATCATCATGCCAATGATTGTCAAGATTTTGAAAAGGGAATACAAGAACTCATTGAAAATGAAAGTATCAAAATAATAGAAGGCAATCCTCCTCCTTCTAGCTACCCTTGTCCTACATCTGAAGAGACAAAACATATTCCTATTCATAATCAAGGGAAATTGGCTACATGAATCTTCTGGAGATTGAAGTATGATAGGAATGTGGTGTTTACTTCCCTTAAATATAATTATATAAGAATTATAGTCTCATAAATTAGACCTTATGAATTCTACGCTACATAAGAACCTTCACTTTATGCTAATTGGAGAACTCTTTGACCACTTCATCCTTTTCTCCATCTCACTAGCCTCATCAACCTTCACCTGGTCCTTTTGTAAACCATATTGACTATTTGACTCATGGAAACTAGTATGATGCAAATACGTTTGCACATTGCATTCGCGTACTGCAAATATGATAGCTTAAATGTGGCCATTTGAGCATTATGCCTATTCCTAGAAGATGCCCATGTATTTGTAAATAACCATTGAAATCCACCTTCATCCAACATGCATATTCATTGAACACACAAGTACATTGAGAGGGGAGGGTTGAATTAGTGTATACTTAAATACTTCTAGAATCACTTTTCAATATTCACAAGTAATTAACCATATAATGTAGAAGAATGTGCAGATCAATAACACAACACACAACACCAAGATATACGTGGAAAACCCAAAATGGGAAAAACCATAGTAAGAAATTTTTTTCTGGGAGCTAAGTTATCCAAATCCAACCTCATAAACATATCAATTATTTACAATTAATTTGAAGGAACTAACCTTTAGGAGACACCAATCTCGTAGACTTTATTGACACCAATCCAAAGGAGTACCAACTACCAACCCTTATAGTTTATGGAAACCAATCGAAAGGAGCACCAACACCTACAGTAACTTAGAATTTGAGAGACCAATCCCTTTACAACATTCAAGACTACAATCTTGATGAAATAAGAAATTAAATGAACCTCTGTAATTCTACTTCTCACACCCTTTTAGCTCCACAACTCTCCTTCTCTGCTACTCAAATTGATAAAACAATATCAACTCTCATTTTGTTCTACTTCTCTACAACTCCTCAATCTTCCTTCACACTTCAACCACATTTGTATTAATTTTTTATTTTATTTATATAATTTGTATTAACCTCCAAAAGGCCGGTCAATACCACATCACAGATCATACCATCAACAATTTACATCGTTATCATGTAGCATGATCTATACATTTTCCTATGTTGTATTAGGATTGTTCATTCAGTCAGTTTGCATTCTGTTCTTATCATCACAACATAGATAATCTATTACATTTTGTAACTCATCATAGTCTATCCAATTCTATTCAATAGATATCTATCTAAGTTGACTTGTGCAATTTCCCAGAATGCTCTATTATCCTGCCAAAACAAGTTCCTCTAGATCCTTTAAATCTAGATAGTTTATCTGCTTGACCAAAAATATTTGGTCATTGTTGCCATAATGGTGATTCCATGTGCCACATCATTTTATAGCTTTCTCAAAATCCTCATATCTTCTTGTATATGTCATATCATATAGTCAAGTTCACTTTACCTTAACCATCAAGAACATGAGACATTGGGTCAGAACATCATGACCGGACTTTTCCTTACATCATCAAACCTTTCAAAGCTATGATTTATGTCTAGCTCTATCAACCCCAGTGCAACACATGGAAATCTCACTCTACATCATGGGCTATCATTCCACTATTATCTCAAAGCTTTGAGGATGTGGCTCAACATTTATCATGACTGTTTATAGTTTGATCAACATCACAACCTCCTCTGATAGTTAACCTTAATAGTTGTGATGATGCGCTTGATGATCTATCACAACATCACAAGGTCCTCTGGTGGTCTGTCTTGACTGTTGTGATCTTGGGCTTGACACTTTATGTCAACTCCTAGTGGTCCATCACAACATCATAGTCTTCTTTGGCGGTTTGTCCCGATTGTTGTAATATTATGCCTCATGGTTCATGTCAACTCTACCTGCACTGGGTCATCCACGTCATTGGACAAATCACCTTATTTGATCATTCACCTCGAAATCTACTCCAACTTAGGTAAAAATCATCTAAGTGATTTCTCACTTACAAACTTTCAGTCAAGCTATACATAAATAGCCAACAATCTTGCAACATTAATAATGTAGGATAAATGGTAAAAAAAATTACATGCATAGGTCTTTTCCTTATACGGATGATTTATGTATTCTGCCTAAAGGTGCACATCTACTTTGTGTTATCCAGCCATAGGGCATCTTAAAGAAATCTCAATTTCTCTCTGTCATGTCAACTCATCCATCTTAGTATTGATCTCTTCCATCAGTACATATCCTTTTGACATCAATGACAATATTATTAGACCAAAATGAACAATCTCCCCCTTTTTTCTGTGATGGAAAAACTCAACTCTTACTCATTGTTTTCTTCTATATTGTATAACACACTCCCCCTTTGATCTTTCCTCTGGCACTCTATTAGCCAACACTTGCCAACACTCCACGATCCACAAATCTCTCCCCATTTGTCATCAATGAGAAAGGGTGGATTGAAACTCTCGTATAGGGACAAACTAAAATCTCATAAGCTCCCCTTGAGCAAAAGCTCTCTGTCAGAAATATTTCACAAGGAAGAAAGGGATAGAACCCCCAACTTCTATCTCAAAAGAACAAATGTCTCCTTGGGAAGTCACTTTGTAAAAATGTCTGCAACCTAGTCCTTTGTTGCCACACATTCTAGTTGAACTTCTTGATTTGCAACCTTTTCTCTAAAAAATTTGCGCTTGATAACTATATGCTTCATTCTAGAATGCATCATAGGATTGTTTGATATATTAATAGCACTGATATTTTCACAAAAAATTGGTACTAGTTCTTCATACTCTACCTTGATTTCTTTCAAGGTCTATTTCAATCATAATAGCTAAGCAACATCTATATATTCTACCTCTACAATTGACAATGACACATAGTCTTGTTTCTTGTTGTGCCAAGAATCCAATTTGTTTCCAAGAAAGAATGCACCACAACTAGTCCTCTTTCTATCATGAATGCACGTTGCCCAATCAACATTTGTATAGGTATGTAAGCTAAAATGTTTTCCTTTAGGGTACTAGAAACCATAGGATTTTGTATGTTGTAGATACTTGAAGATCCTTGTGGGTGCCTCAACATGAGTTTCCTTTGGAGCAGCTTGAAACCTTGCAACCAGGCATACATCATTCATTATATCAGACCTAGAATTAGTTAGATATAACAAACTTCCAATCATTAATTTATACCTTGTTTGATTTGCCAATGGATATTCATCTACTTTGCTTAGTTTACATCTTGTCATCATGGGTGTGTCAGCTAGATTGCAATCTTCCATCTAAAACTTCTTTAACATTTCCTTCAACTACTTGGTTTGATAAATAAAAATGCCTTTGTTAGTTTGGGTAATTTGCAAACCAAGAAAGAATGACCCTTGTTGTTGTAGGTATGAATCCAATTGTGCATACCAAGCTCTAGGAGCTTGTTTCAGCCCATACAAAGCTTTCTTAAGTTTGCAAAAAAAATTATGATCTTTTGCTGACAACCAACCTTCTGGCTATTCAATATATACTTCCTCATTAATATTTCCATTTAGAAATTCTGATTTGACATAATTTGATACACTTTGAAGTTCTTATAGATCGAAAATGCAAGAAACATTTTGATTGCTTAGAAACGTGCAATAGGTGCAAATGTTTCTTCAAAGTCTATACCCTCAACCTATGCATACCCCTTGTACACAAGTCCATCTTTATTTCTAACAACCTTACCTTCTTCATTTAATTTTTTTTGAATACCCATTTAGTTCCAATTATATTCTTGTCCTAAGGTCTAGGGACAAGATCCCATGTTTCATTGTTCTTAATTTGGTTGAGTTCTTCTTGCATAACATCTACCCAATTTTTATCTTGAATTGGTTCTGTGAAGTTCTTGGGTTCAACCAAGGAAAGTAAAGTGAATATTTTTGGTTGAGTATCACTTTCAGATTGATCTTATTGTGTTCTCATTGCAATCTTTCTCCTTGTCCACACACCTACATTTTTATCATCAATAATATTCTCTTCTGGATGGTCTCTTTGTACAACTTTTGAAGGTGCCTTTGTCTCTTTCCTTGCTGGTTCTTGGACTATTGGATTAGTATGAATTGGTTCAGGTTCATTTGAGTCATCATTAGTGGTTGGAGTACAAATTGAACCCTCATCAAACATTACATGCATGGTTTCCACAATTCTACACAGTCTCATGTGTTATAGCAATTATAAGACTTGCTTCTTAAGAAATAACTAACAAAGTATCCATCATCTGATCTAACATCAAATTTTCCAAGACTGCCATCATCATGCTTTATGTAACACTTTCTTTCAAACACCCTAAAATGACTAATTGAAGCTATCCCTCTTGTCCATAACTCATAAGGATTTTTGGAGCTATTTAGACTCCGCTCCGCTCTATTTAGAATGTAAACTACTATATGAACAACATCCTTCCAAAATCTATCTGTTAATTTTGACTCATCCAAGAGGTTTCTTTCCATTTCTTGCATTGTCCTATTTTTCCTTTCAACCACACCATTTTGTTGTGGTTTTCTAGCTACAAAAAATTATCTTTTTATACCATGTTTTTCATAGTAATTCTCAAATTCATCTGATGTGAATTCTCTACCTCTATCATACCTTAAGCATTTTAATAAAAAAAATCATCTCATTTTCAATCATAGGCCTAAAATCTCCAAATTTATATAATTCTTATGATTTTTCTTCCAAGAAGAACACCTAAGTCAATCTAGTGAAGTTATATATGAACAACATGAAATATCTTTCAGCATTCCAACGTTTTGTTCTCATGGGTCCACATAAATTAGTGTGTATCAGCTCAAGTGGTCTTGTATTTGAATGCTCTTTAGTCTTGAAGCTCACTTTTTTTAGCTTTCTAATTTGATAATGTTTACCTACAATGTTTGATGAATTTGTAATAGTAGGTATATATCTTACAACCTTCTTTGAGATAATTTTGACAAGATTGTCAAATTTCATATGTCCTAACCTTTTATGCCATAGCCAACTTTCATCCTTTTGACTCATGAGATATTTAGATCCATTCCTTTCCTTGAGCTTATTAAGTATGTACAATTTTCATATGTTCTATGTGCATCAACAATTACTCTTCCATTTTTCTTGATATCACATCCTTTCTTGTGGAATACTATATTATATCCATTACCACACATTTGACTGACACTAAGAAAATTGTGTTTGAGTCCTTAAAAATAGAAGACATTTTGCATTGTTATCCTTCCATTATCAAAATAGACTGAACCTTTTTCAACTATAGTAGCAGTGTCATTTGATCCAAATCTTACCATTCCTTTGGAAGTCTTTTTTAATGAGATAAATTTACTCTTGTCACCTGTCATATAATTTGAGCAGTCACTAACAAGATACGAAGTACCATTCTCATTTTGTTCATAAAACACAACTTGAACAAGAAGAGACTTCTCTACATTCTACCCTTCCTTCTTTGCCTTCCATTCCCTTTTAGTTTCTTTCTTCTGATCTACTTCAGGTTTAGTCTTCTTTTCTCCTTGAGTATTCATTTTTTTAATCCTGTTTAGGAGACATAATACCACTTCTACAAAATTTTTGTATATGACCAAGGTTGTTATATTTATAACATACTCTGGTGAAATTAGCAAGAGGTACAAATATATTTTGACTCGTGAAGGTATTTCTTCTAATATTAAGTCTACAATCTACTACCTTATGACCAAACTTATTACAGGAGAAACAATAGCTAGGAAAAGAATGATTGAACTTTAATTCTTGTTGTTTCCTAGTAGGAGGTGATCTTCTAAATCTTCTCTTTTTATTGATAACATCAATGAATCCCTCAGTTTGGACTTATTTTTGGATTTCTTGTTAGCTGTCATTGCCACCTTTTCTGTAATTGATTGGATCTTCTCTTCATCTTTCCTTTTGTCTTCAGATTTTACAAAGACATCACTAATTTTTTCTTTACATTTCTTCTTATCTTCTCATAACCTAGCCCAACCCAGATATTAGACTTTCGTTGTTTACTCAATATGTTATCCAAGGCTTCAGTGCTTTTGGCATATTTCCTTAGACATACTATCCTAGCCTCGAGTAGTTCACATTATTTTTCTTTGGCCTATAATTTTCCTATCAAATCATCCTCTATCTTCTTTGATTCTTTAATTTTAGTTCAAAGATTGATGATTAGTATTTCAGACTCTTCAATCTTCTTTTTGTATTTTTGATTCTTTGCTCTTACAAGGTCTAGTTCATTCAAGGTAGAAATGAGCTCTCCTTCCAAATTGACCTTAGCTTCTTTTTATTCATTGGATCTATTTGATTCATTAACATTGTTTTTTAGTCTCAACGTCAATAATTTCCATGAATAGGTAACTTCATTTCCAAGTTCCGTGACATCTTCAACATCACTTTCAGCATTTGAGGTACCACTATCTTCTTTGGAAGATGGACTCTTTTAGTTATTTCCTTTCTTGTACTTGTAATGGTTGGAAAATGATGAATGATAGATCAAGAGGAAACTGAACCCTTTCCCTCAAAGAGATATGAGAGTTTTACTATTGATTATCCTTCAAGAACTTTTCACCATTGCATTAGGAAGATAAGGGATAATCCACTAGATTCAATCTCCACACAATGATGATAGATTGAATTCTAAATGAATTAAGAATGTTAGGATGATCCCTTCTTCCTTTGTTTGATTTGGAAAGGAATTGATTGAATTTTATAGTGCAAAAGTGATAAAGAATCAATTATAACTTGAGATCTATTTATGGGATAAATCTCTGCACCTAGATTTAGCAGTAAAATGTCGAGACGAAGTCACCTTGCAAATTTGACAAAAAGTTGTTCCGGACCGTGGCGAAAATGTACATGATCCTTCAAAAAATCCACAAAACGAAAAGGGTTTTTCCGCCTCTACAAATAAAGCCTGAATCCGAAAGTACAACTGCGCACCTGCAACCTACACATAGAAAAGAGAAGGAAATGTGTTGGGATTGGGGGTTTGCCTTTAGGTCAAACCCCAGTTTTGGAATTAACCAAGTAATGAAAGAAAGTACTTGCAAGTAGATGTAAATGAAAGACTGAATTGTAAATCACCTCAAGAGAGGTTGTAGTAGAAATGTTGATAGAAATGCTTGTATGGAATTTTATGTTGAAATCAATCTCCTCTTCAATGGTTGAATCCTTGACTTGAATGCAACACCTAGCCTTGAAGGTAGACTTGAGAATGTTGAATGTTGGAAAAGAATTCTTGAATGCTTGAATGCTCTTGATTGCTTATGACCTTATCGAAATTCCACCTATTGAACTTATGCAAATGAGAGAGAGAATGCCCCCTTAAATACATGTTTGAAGGATTTTAATTTCATCATGGGCCGACATCAGGGATATTTCCTGCTCACTGCATAACCAACAATTGATGCTCTAGGAAGGTCCTGCCCCAAAATAGGGTAGAGACAAGGGTGCCACGACCCTATCATGGGAGGACAAGGGGGCCACGCCCATATTGAATGTGGGATAGGGGCACCTCACCCCTATCCTACCCCTTTCTCTAGGGAAGAGTGTGGACAAAGTGATGGAGAGGCCAAGGAAGAAGTTATTTTCGCAAGCCAAGCACTCTTCGATCTCTGATCAGGCTAGAGGATTCAAGTTCACATGCATGAGGACCCTAATGTAGTCATAAATTGCTAGGGTCACAATTTTATGTCACTACATTTATCCCCCACTTTAAAGGAACAATAAGAGTATGTGAATACTATCGGTAAAGTACAAGGAAACAAGATTGAAAGACTTTCACTATGTCAAGGAGGCAAGATGTGCCAAGCCCCCATTGGACTTAGGATCTTATGACTTCAATTGAAAAAGTAAAAGGGAAGATTGAGAAGGGGAGAACCATGACTACAAGTAGAAAATTTCCCTTCACTATGATTCATAAAATCAAGGATACAAAAGATTACAAAGCAAAGAAAAGTTCACTAAGTAATTCTATGTATCACAAGAAGGAAAGTATGAGTGGAGTGTTTGCCCTACGTTAAATCGATCAAACGTGCCTTATCAGGAGTGATTTCTTTAAGGTAGGATACACCCAAGAGAAAGAGAAGAGAGGTAGCATGTTACCACAAGGATTTATCCCCTAATCAAGGTATAAACCCAAGGCTAATGAACACAAAACATAAGGTAGTGTCACTTTCCTCGGGGTCAGTACGTTGTATGATAACTCATGTATATCATGTATGTATATGCATATAATAATCTTCATTCTCCAAAGAAGGAAACTGCCTTAGAAGAAATGGAAGAGAGGATGTCTTTTGAGTCAACACGAAAGAGACCAAGAGAAGATCTCAATGCTTTGCATTGTCCCTAAGTAGACATTAAGGGAACAATAGGAGAATAGGGATATATATAGAAGAATAGTCACAAAAGAGAAAGAAAGGAGAGAGAAAGATTTGCAGTACTAATATTGCTAATCTACCATGACATTTGCCTCCTGATCTTATTGATCACTATTTTGGGAAGGAGAGAAACATGCCAGAGGAGCGACATCCAGCACAATAGATGGAGCTATCACAAGATCCAAACAAGGACTATGCTCATGTTGTAAGTCACTTTATTCGATTCTAGGAGTTGGAATTAAAGTTTGTGAAAACTCATCCGATAAATGTTTGTCCACATCAAGATACTCATACTCATTGACAGAAGCATTAGGAGTTGTGTTACCATTATGAATAAAATTTTCACCCATTTCTTCATCAAAGTTTAAAGAAAGAGGAGCAAGAACACTAATAGGAGAAAAAACATCACATAAATTATGAAACTTATGATTGGGAGATGTTGGTTGAACATCTTGCTTAGGAGAAAAGGGAATCATGTCAACTGTTGGAGTCTGAGAAAATTGAGTATTTTGAGGGATAGCTTCACGCGCTCAAACACGATGTCTTCATCGATGTTTTCTCGCACAATGATTCCATCGAGTCTTGGTGGAAGGATAAGAAGGAGGAGGAAAACTTGAATAAGTAGGAATGGTGTTCCCCTTAATAGTGGAAATTTTAGGTTTAGGTATCTTTGGTTGAACAATAGGAGAAATAGGCCTCTTCTCCCGATAAGAGAAAGGAGGTGGAACCACACCATAGAAAGGAGGAATATTAGGTGTAGGAAGGAGACCAAGTATATCATGGGGAGGAGGGATAGGTCTAACCTTAGGAAAAATATTGGGGTTCTCCTTAAGAGAAGGTAAAGTCACATCCATACGAGTAGGTGGACAATTTTGATGGGGTTCATCTAGCTTTCTCACACTTCACCTAGTCGGTGTTTCTCAATTCCACCAACTCTCTAGGCCTAGATATGCTCTAAGAACTCTAAGTCCTTCTCAATCTCTTCTATGTCTTTCTTCTTGTCATTCTAAAGGTGTTTTCTTCAAGTGTTTAACTAGGAACCCTACCAATTCACAATGTTTCCCATGCGCTCATTATGGATGTCTTGGCTTCAACTTGTCAATTCGACCTCCTACTGTTGTGAGCTGATACAGAGGTGTGGAGTGGATTCTAACATGTTTTGAATACCATTTGGGCACAATTGAGGTTTTCTTTCATTTCCTTCCTTACCGATTTCACCATTTTGCCTAGAAAAGGGCTACAAGGAATGAGCCCCAATTAGGCCTCCAAAATCCGGTTTTCTAGGGCTTGGAGGAAAATGGTCCAAAATACCTAGAAACAAGGTTTGATATTATTCAATGATACACCTATCCCCAAGATATTTATGTGGTTTTGGTTTCTTAGCCCACCGTACAATGCCCTAACCCAAAAATGAGGGTTTTGAAGGGTTTCTAAGCCTTCTAACTTGCAGTGACTGGTCAAGTTTGTATTTGGGCATCAGATGGTCTTGTCAAGGCTTCTCATTTCATATTAAACTCTATGTGAACTTCATGGACCCCTTGAAAAGGTTATTTTGTGGTCTTGCATCCACCCTTGCATTTTGCACTCCAAATTCACCCTGTCTTCTCTAGCCGGGTTGCTCATGGACTTGCCTAGAACAAGGAGACAATCAAATCAAACTTCATCTCTAGATTTTTTCCTTCCATATGTACACTATAGAAGTTGTTTCATTCCATTTCCCAACAAGCCATGATTGTAGCACAGAGGGAATTCATGGAGCAACCATTTTACTCAAAAAAATGCTATTTACAAGCCAAAACTGGTTGTTTGCAAACAAAACCAAGAAAACACTAATATAACCTAACTAAAAAGATTGAAATGAAACTAACAACTCTGAAACACACCAAATAAACTCAATCCATTACTATATCAATTAATTCAATCCATTTGTATTCACAATATGAGCAAAATAAGCCAAAATGATGTCAAACAGTCCGAAAATGAGTAGTTTCATATTGTTGAACTTACAAAAACAAAAACTCCAACCTTGGTAACCATGAAAGAGAAGGTTTTTATAGTCTTCCCCATGTGTGGAGGAATTATAGGGCATTGGGATATCCCTAACTCCATCGCTAAGCAATTTAGGACAAAAATTGTCATGACAACTTTTTGCACTTTTTGCCTTTTCAACTTATGAAACCTATTCTAAGTCATTAATAATAACTCTTAAAGCATTTTTAAGACTATTTTAACCCTCCCTAATTCTTATACCAAGTTTTGACACTTTTGACCATCAAGAAGGTCAATTACCTACTCAAACCACTACTTATGCACAAAATGCAAGCCTAAGAAGAACTAACTCAATCTAGGCCTACATTTCACTCGTCACACTCACTCTTGGAACCTATTGGAGTCCTTATTCAATACCTGACTTGAATAGGGTCTGTACAAGGAAAAATGAGAAAAATATATAAGCCTAAGTCCTAGGTGTTCCTGCACCATTCTCCCAAACAAAAGAAAATCATGTTACCTCTTTGGGAATCAGATTATAATCAATTCCTAGCTTCTTAAACTCTATCTAAAGAACCCATGTAGCTTCAACATCATCTATACTCTTCCATTTGATTAGGTGCCCCCAATAGATTTGATGCCTTGTCTTCTAGGTGATTCTTGAACTCAACACCTTCTCGGCCTTTGAATTTGGTCTTGTTGGTAGTAGAAGGTTGTTCACATCATCTGATACCTCTGAGTGACTATAATCTAAACCTTGGATCGGTCCATTGTAGGAAACTAAGTCTGCTATGTTGAAAACTGATGACAATCCTATGTCACTAGGTAGGTCCACCTTGTATGCATTTTCTCCATACTTGGCTAGAATGGCACATGGACCCAACCTTCTCATTTGCAACTTGCTAGACATTCCTTGTTGTAGCCTTTCCTTGTTTAGGTGTACCATTACAAGATCTCCCTCTTGAAATTGGAGGTTCTTCTTTCTTTCATCAACTTTTTGCTTGATTTTTCTTGTGTTCTCCATCAAGGCTTCCTTGACTGATTCATGTACCTCCTTCATGGACTGAGAAAAGTCTTTTGCATATCCACTTCTTGTTGCAGCACTACCTAAGTCTCTCAACTCCAAAACACCCCTTGGGTGAACACCATAGACCAATTCAAAAGGTCTCTTGCCGGTGGTCCTATTTATTGTGTCATTTTATGCATATTCAACTTGTGAAAGAACTTGATCCCATGTCTGGCCATAATCTTTGGTAAGGTACCTCAATAAGTTCCCTAAGCTCCTATTAACCACTTCGGTCTGCCCATCTGTTTGAGGATGGTAGGCCGATCCAAAACATAGGTTGGTGCCAAGCTTTTACCAAAGTGTCTTCCAAAAATGACTCATGAACTTTGAGTCTGAAACAATGCTCATGGGTAAACCATGTATCCTTACTATTTCCTTAAAGAACAAATGAGCTATTTGGCATGCATCATGAGTAGTCTTGCAAGGCACAAAGTGGGCCATCTTACTAAATCTATCCACAATGACATAAATGCTATTAAATCCCTACTTTTTCCTTGGTATACCTAATACAAAGTCCATACTAATGTACTCCCAAGGTCTATTTGGTATGGGAAGAGGTTGGTATAAACCAACATTTGAAGAAGTACCCTTGGCCTTTTGGAAAACTATGCAAGTCTCCACATTATTTTTAACAACTTGATCCATCCTTGGCCAATAGTAGCACCTCTGAACCAACTCTTGAGTCTTATTGACTTCAAAATGTCCACTAAGGCTTCCATTATGCTTCTCCTGAATGAGGTTTTCTCTCATTGAGCCTCTAGGCACACAAAACTGCCCACCTCTAAATAATAGTCCATTTTGCAAAGTAAATTCAAAATACTCACTATGGAAGTGATTTTGATACTCCTTACACACCTTATAGGAATTTGAGAAGTCTTGATCCTTTGGGTATAGGTCTCCAAAACTGTCAATTCCTAAGCTTCTCAATTGGATTTCTTGGACTATCAAATATCTTCTGTTTAATGCATCTGGAACCCAGTTCAACTGTCCTTTCTTGTGCTTGATTGTGAATGTGTAGGCTTGCATGTACTCCACCCATTTCATGTGTTTATGACTGAGTTTGTC
Source organism: Cryptomeria japonica (assembly GCF_030272615.1). NCBI lineage: Eukaryota > Viridiplantae > Streptophyta > Pinopsida > Cupressales > Cupressaceae > Cryptomeria > Cryptomeria japonica. The sequence continues at coordinate 132,126,242 of NC_081409.1, forward strand.
TTGTGATTTTAGGAAACTCAATGCTTGGTTATTCGTATAGACTACAAATTCCTTAGGAAGGAGATAGTGTCTCCACTTCCTCAAAGCATGCAGTAAAGCATATAGTTCCAAGTCATAAGAGGAGTAATTCCTCTTTGCATCACTTAGCTTCTCACTATGGAAAGCTACTGGTCTTTCTTCTTGGCTTAGGACAACACCTACTGCAACATTTCTTGCATCACATTCCACTATGAAAAGTTTCTCAAAACTAGGCAATATCAACACTGGTTGAGTAGCTATCTTCTCCTTCAAGGTTTCAAAACCTCTATTTGTTGGTTTAGTCCACTAAAACTTTGCCTTCATTCCACCTCTAATTGTGTCTAACATTGGTGCACATATAGCATTGAATTGCCTAATGAACTTCCTGTAGTACTGAGCTAGTCCATGGAAGCTTCTCACCTCTATTGCTGACTTAGCAGTAGGCCAATTTACTATGGCTTTAATCTTGTTGGGATCCATCTTGAGGTTTCCTTGAGACAACACAAACCCAAGGTAAACCAACTCCTACTTAACAAATTCACACTTATCCAAGTTCATGGTTAGCTTTTCATCTTCAATCTTTGTAGTACATCTTGAAAATGATCAATATGATCTACCCTATCCTTACTGAAAATGAGAATATCATCTATATATACCACCATAAATTTACCTATGAAGTCCTTCATCACCTCATTCATGAGTCTCATGAAGGTTCTTGCAGCATTGGATAAGAAAAATGGCATTACAAGCCATTCATAAAGACCCTTTGTAGTCTTAAATGTAGTTTTCCACTCATCACCCTCCTTAATCCTAATTTGGTGGTATCCACTTTTAAGGTCAATCTTGGTAAAGTACTTGGCTTCCCCTAAACAATCCATTAGGTCTTCTATTCTAGGAATTGGAAACCTATATCTGATGGTGATCCTATTTATAGCTCTAGAATCAGTACATAATCTTGAAGTACCACCTTTCTTTGGGGCTAACACGGTAGGGACAGCACAAGGGCTAATGCTTTTCCTAATTAGGCCTTGGTCTAAGAGATCTTGGATTTTCTTGGCAATCTCAACATTTTGTTGGGGAGTCATCTTATAAGCTGCCTTTTTAGGTAAGGATGCTTTGGGAATGAAGTCTATTTGATGGCTTATGGTTCTTTTAGGAGGTAAGGTGGCTGGCTGTCCATCACTCACTATGCCTTTGAATTTCTTCAATGTCTTGAACCTCTATTGGTAAATTTGGCTGCTCTTTCTTGTCTTCCTTTTTAGGCTTCATTACTAGTGCAAACCCTATACCTTCATCTTCCTCAAGTGTCTTCAAGAATTTATTTTCACTCACCAAAAGAACATTACAACTTGCTACCCTCTTTTCACTTTCCTCAAGGATAGAATTAATCTTGAATGTGACTCCATCTTTTTTGAATGAGTATGCATTCTTGGCTCCATCATGAATAGCTTGTCTATCAAATTTCCATGGCCTTCCCAATAGAAGATGGCATGCATACATGGGTAGGACATCACATAACACCTTGTCCTTATACCTCCCAATGGTAAAATCCACCCATGCTTGCTCATTGACTATGACATGTTGGCCTTTGTTCAACTAGGTGACTCTATATGGGTTGTTGTGAGGTATCCTTTGCAGTTTGAGCTTACTCACTGCCTCTTCTAACACAATCTTGTCTATTGACCCTGAATCATGATCACTTTGAATTTTTTTCCATAATCTTGCATTTGATCCTAAATAAGGACCTTCTTTGGCTTGACTCTTCTCTAACAGGTTCTTTGATCAAAGTTCTCCTTGTCATCAAGTTGTCACCTACCTCTGATTCTAAGGCCACCTTTGGATTCTTTGTTCTTGAAGACTCTTCTTGAAGATAGTTCACTCTTCTTTCACCACCTTGTGATGATGATCCCTTCTCTGGACACTTATATGCTGGATGACCAAGTTGGTTGCAATGGTAACACTTCATTGTTGCAAAATATGAGGAACCCCTACCTTGTCCACTAGATCTTCCTCTAAAACCATTCTTTGACCCCCCTCCTCTATTGAATCCTCCTCTACTAGTGCCACTCTCTTGTTGCTCAGTGAGTTTAGACTCACCTTGTGTTCTTTGTTCAAAACTTCTTCCTCCATAGCCTCCCCTATGGCCTCTATTGTCTTTTCCTCTACCCCTTGCCCCTATTGCTACCTAAGTCATGTCTTTTTTTCAATTTTTCTTCCACCTTAAGGGCAAGTTGATAGGTTTGATGAATTGTCTTTGGGCTCATTAGTCTGATTTCTTCTTGGATTTTCCACCATAGACCATTTAGGTACCTAGCAACCTTGAGACTCTCTTCTTCCACCATATGAGATCTAAGGCTAAGTTTGTGAAACTCCTCCATATAACTAATGACATCAAGGTCTTTTTGTCTTTTCCTATGAATTTGCACTTCATAGTCATCAGGGAGATAGACTTCTTTGATTTTGACTAACATCCATTTCCAAGAAGAGATGGGTGCTTTGCCCATTTTCTTCCTCTCATCCTTGACCTGGCTACTTTGACTCTTTGGGCTTTAGTTATTCCTTCACATTCAAAATGGTTCTCCATGCCTTCTATCCATTCTAGGACCACTTTTGCCTCCATCTTACTAGTGAACAATGACAATCCTTCTAGTGATTTACCACTTAAGGCCTTCAATGCCTTCAGGAAAGGTTCTTGTTCTAGGATAGGATTAGGTTCAATAACCTTGTCTATCTCTAACACTTCTTTACCCTTCCCTTTTGCTCCTTCAACCTTTACCAAGACTTCATCTGCCTTGGTTTCAATCTCACCAAGCTTACTCTCCAATTCAATAAACTTCTCCTTCAGGAGTCTATTCTCTTCCTCATGATCATCCACTTTATTTTCCAAATCTACATTGGTCACCATGCTTTTGTCTCCTATAGATTCCATTGAGGACATCTACTCACCTAGCCCAAATCTTATAGGCTCTGATACCAATTTGATGGGGTTCACCTAGCTTGCTCACACTTCGCCTAGTTGGTGTTGCTCAATTCCACCAACTCTCTAGGCCTAGCTATGCTCTAAGACCTCCAAGTCCTTCTCAATCTCTTCTAGGGCTTTCTTCTTGTCATTCTCAAGGTGTTTTCTTCAAGTGTTTAACTAGGAACCCTACCAATTCACAATGTTTCCTATGTGCTCATTATGGTTGTCTTGGCTTCAACTTGTCAATTTGACCTTCTACTATTGTGATCTGATGAAGAGGTGTGGAGGTGGCTTATCACATGTTTTGAATACCTTTTGGGCCCAATTGAGGTTTTCTTTCATTTCCTTCCTTACCGATTTCACCATTTTGCCTAGAAAAGGGCTACAAGGAATGAGCCCTAATTAGGCCTCCAAAATTCGGTTTTCTAGGGCTTGGAGGTAAACGTTCCAAAAGACCCTACAAAAAGGTTTGATATTATTCAATTATACACCTATCCCCAATATATTTAGGTGTTTTTGGTCTCTCAACCCACCGTACAATGCCCTAACCCAAAAATGAGGGTTTTGAAGGGTTTCTAGGCCTTCTAACTGGCAATGACTGGTCAAGTTTGTGTTTGGGCATCAGATGTTCTTGTCAAGGATTCTCCTTGCATAGGAAACTCTATGTGAACTTCATGGGTCCCTCCAAAAGGTTATTTTGTGGTCTTGCATCCACCACTGCACTTTACACTCCAAATTCCCCCTATCTCCTCTAGCTGGGTTGCTCCTGGACTCGCCTAGAACAAGATGACAGTCAAATAAAACTTCATCTCCAATACTTGTTCCTAAATATTTACACTATACAATTGGTTTCCTTCCATTTCCCAACAGGCCATGATGGTAGCATAGATGGAATTTATGGAGCAACCATTTTACTAAAAAAAATGCTATTTACAAGCCAAAACTCGTTGTTTGCAAACAAAACCAAGAAAACACTAATACAACCTAACTATAAAGATTGAAATGAAACTAAAAAATTTGAAACACACTAGAGAAACTCAATCCATTACTGGATTAATGGATTCAATCAATTTGTATTCACAATATGAGCAAAATAAGCCAAAATGATGTCAAACAGTCCGAAAATGAGTAGTTTCAGATTCTTGAACTTACAAAAACAAAAACTCCAACCTTAGTAACCATGCAAGAGAAGGTTTTTATATTATTCCCCACATTTGGAGGCATTCTATTTCATTGGGCTATCCATAACTCCATCGCTAAGCATTTTACGACAAAAATTATCATGACAACTTTCAAAAGTTGTCATGACAAGTTTTTGCAATTTTGCACGTTTTGCACTTTTTGCCTTTTCAACCCATGAAACCTATTATAAGTCATTACTGATTACTTTTAAATAATTTCTAAGACTATTTTAACCCTCCCTAATTATTATACCAATTTTTGACACTTTTGATCATCAAGAAGGTCAATTACCTACTCAAACCACTACTTATGCACAAAATGCAAGCCTAAGAAGAACTAACTCAATATAGGCCTACATTTCACTCCTCACACTCACTCTTGGACCCCCCTAGAGTCCTTATTCAACACCTGACTTGGCTAGGGTCATTAAAATCTAAAATGAGAAAAATATATAAGCCGAAGTCCTAGGTGCTCCTGCACCAAATTTTCCTTAGGAGGAAGATTAGTTCTATCCAAGAGGGGAAGAACCTCATCTTGAAGAATAATAGGAATGCCAAGTGTTGGTGATCTAGGTTTACTTAAGGATAAGATCATATCATTCTTCCATTTTTGATAAGATTGAAAAAGAGCATCGCTCCTTGATGGAAGAGATTGAAATTGTTTAGGCAAAAAGAGATCAATAGGAATACCAGGGCTTCTTTCGGATGGACAAAATAAGATATGGTTCATGGTTATGATTTCTCCATTGTGAGAAAATTTAAGACACTTGTGGATTGGAGAAGCAATATCCTTCATGGAAGATAGCCAAGGATAGCCCAACTTCACACGGAATTGCTCAGAAGAAGGTATGATAACAAAGTCAACATCCATGGATTTAGAATGAACCTCAACATGAAGAGTGATAGAACCAATGGTAGGACAAGAGAATCCATCAAATAACTTTACAACTACATTAGAAGCATCATATAGTGATTTATACAAACATAAAGTGAAAAGATACACTTCAGTTATGACATTAACCATGCAAGAGGGATCAATCAAGGCACCACGACAAGGGATATCCTTAACCTTTGCAACTATGTATAAAGGGCCATCAGGTGCTCTAATGGTCTCACTAGGGTCAAATGTAACACAAGGATCCTTAGGCTAATCTTATTTTTCTACCATATTAAACAAATTTGGAGCCATACAGATGAATTTTTCAGAAGAGAGAGAATTAGGCCCAATCTGAATAAACGTTAGAGGTATGAGATGGCAAGGGATCAATAAAAATCTTAAGGTTTTGATTAGGAGGAACTACTGATTTATTTCATTTATCATTCACACCTGCCAGAGATATAGTATTATTATCAATCAAGTCTTGAATCTTATTTTTCAATGCAAAACGTTTCTCAGTATCATGACCAGGTTGACAATGAAATTGGCAAAAGGAATTGTTATCAAAATGAGGAGATGAAAGTTTGGAAGGATCAACTTGTTTTATAGGAGGAAGTTTGATAACATTTCTATGTAATAAATGAGACATAATACTATGCAAAGATTCATTAAAAAGAGTGAACTGTATTTCTCTTTGCAAAAAAATAGAAATAGGAGGCACACCTGTTGTAGCATTCAAATGGTTGTTGTTGATTGGATCATTGAACTTCATGAAGATTTTTGTTGGTTTGAACTTCGCAAATGGTTGTTGAACACTCTCCCCATTATCATTAGAGCCATAGGAGTGGATTGCTCCATTTGACTCACAACTAGTTGATAATTGTGGAGTGTTGTGCACAACTGCACAAAGGAAGTAAACTCAGACAAAATAAGCTTATCCCTATTATCTTTTTTCAAATTAGAAATGAAAATTATTTGAATATCATTATCAGGCACATGGAAAGAAATTTGAGCACACAAATGCTTATATCTACCAATGAAATCATTCAATTTCTCTTTAACACCTTGTTTACAATGCATTAAATCAGTCAAAGTGATATTAGGATCAATATTGTTTTGAAATTGTTGAAAGGAAGTGATAAAATAAGAAGATAGAGAGTAATACCATTGTAAAGTCTTATCTCTTAGTGTTCTTGTAAACAGTTTTGCAGGCAATCATTGATCATAAGCAAAATCAATACACAAGGTTTGAAATGTTTTGACATGAGTAAGAGGATCACGTTTTCCATTATAGAGATCCAATTGATGGATCTCAACATGTTTAGATGGCATGACTTTAACAATATCAAGAGAAAGTGGGCTTGCAACATCAAAGGTTGGAACACTAAACTTGGATTGACTCATAGAAGTAATTTGTTGTTGTAAGGAAGACAAATTTTGGGAAAGATTGTTGATTGTCATTTTGGTAGAAGAATTCATGTTAGACATAGGTGATTGAGAAGGTGGTGTGATGTTGTTGAAAGAAGGCATCGACTAACAATAAGGTGGTGGGACACTATGATAAGTAGGCATTGGTGATGAATGGGTAGGAAAAGGGACACTTAAAGGAGGAATAAATTTGTTGAAGGAATTGCTTCCTTGTGTCACACTGATTGGTTGAGGAATAGTAGGAATACTCATGGAAGATATAGGCAATGATGGAGGATTAATTGAAGAAGAGTGATTTCCCCCATCACCTATGGTTGCAGGAATGACATTTTGAGTTGAAGTAGTCATGATGTTGGATGTGAAAATAGGAATACTAGTCATAGGATTGGTCAAAGGAATAGAGGAATTGACTTGTGTTGAAGGTTGTGAGTAACCTAGGGTTTCGGCATAGCTCTTGATATGCATGACATTAGAATCAACAATATGTGCAATGCCACTCAATATATCAATTCCATTTTTATCACTTTGAAGCATGCACTTAAGACCTTCAATTAATGGAAGAGCTTCACTATTAGGGTATTCTTGGGACATCCATTGTTGAAAGCTATCAAATTGATTGTCCAATGTAAACCCTGGTAAAAGATTCTTATTCATCATGGGATCCATCAATGGGCTCATGATTAGGATGGGAAGAATTAGCATGATACTCATTAAAGAAGTCACCCAAATTACGCTCCATCTCCTCTATCATTAAACCTTGGGAAACTTTAATTCTAATGCTTCGTCTAACAGGGATAGGATAGGTAGGACTAATAGTGGTAAAACTTATGCACTAGAGGGAAAGTTTGAATGTTGAATTGTGGAATAAAGCTTGCAAAAATTGAGTAATACAAAATTTAAGAAAATTATGATTACACAATTTGAACTTTATTGGAGGAAGGGAATGGCACAATTTCCAAAAATGAAAGGAAATTGGAATTTTAAAAATAAGGCCAAGGCAAGACCACTTAATTTTAAAATTAGAATTTTTAAAATTAGGGGAGACAATAATTAACCTCTTAATTTAAAAATTTTTCTTGAAAGTTGAAATGTTGAATTTTGAAGGTATTTCTGATTCTAGAGGGTTCAAAAATCAAGAAATTCAGCCAATCTTCTGGATTTAGGCTATTAAATACTGTAGACACCTAAAATTGTCTTGTATAATTAAATAAATATCTATTTATTTAATTATTATTCTACTAATTAAATAAATCTTTATTTATTTAATTAATTCATTTATCCTCTTCTACCCTTATTTCTCATTTAAATAAATACTTTTATTTATTTCAATTATCCTTTTTCTAAATTAAATAAATACTTTTATTTTTTTAATTAATCCCACTTCTTCTATTAATTAAATAAATCTTTATTTATTTAATTAATTCATTAGCCTTTTCTACCCATTACACATGTCATTCATCTCTTAATTCATACACTACCTACCCTCTCATTATTTTCTTATTTCTTCTACCTACCCTCTAATCATAGCCGACCATTTATCTTTTACACCTCTCAATCTTATCCCTCCATTTCTTATAGTGTCTTGTATATAAGGAGATGCTTCCTTCATTATCAACCGTAATGATCCTAATAATTCTAATCATTCTGTTCAACTACTAGCACCCCCTGTTGGCATATGCACACTCCAATGAGACATTGAAGATGATTGACGGTTTTGTCATTGATTGCAACCTTACAATCCTATGGCACCGGCAAAGCATTACACCGACAAGGCATTAAACTGACAAGGCATTACACTAGCATCAACAGATCACACTCTACACCGGCACCGATAGAAAAAGGAAGCATACCGGCATAGAGGCCGACAGGATTTTTGATATATTATATTTTGTTTATTATTGTAAGAACTTTGTAAGCCAACTTGGCATGTTGTAAAATGACTCTCATATATAAGAGAGATCATTGTAGACATAGAAGAGAAGCATAAAAATAAGAAGGCAGACCTATTATGCGAAATATAGGTTAAAGGGTATATGTAAAGAATAGAGCAAAAACTAGTATTGAATCTGGCATTGAAGATGCTATTGTAAAGCAGTACAAGACATTGGATTTGCATAATCCACATTGTAAGTCAGTGAGACTTCCCATTGAGCAGTGAGCTCTAGGCACTTGGCCTTCCTGCATGTGCAGGCCCCCCTATTGTAAGTAATATTCCCTTATTGGCTAGTAAGTGAATATTATGGTTCATAAATCCCACTGAGGTTTTTCCCACACCGGGTTTCCTCATTAAAATATTGTGTTATGGTGTGTTTCTTATGTGGTTACATTCATTTTTGCTTATTGCATTATTTCTTGCATACCGATACACTGTTATAATATGTCCTACATGTTTTAAATCAAGAAATTCAACTCACTGGTTAGATACTGATTCATTCCCCCCTCTCAGTATCTGTGGGAATCCTAACACCCCTGACTACGCTTTCAAACTTTCATATGCAATCAGGCCTACTTGCAACCACATTTCTATTCTTTGTTGAGCTCTTGTGCACACATAAAATCTAAGAGAAAATATATCAAGCAAGATCAATGGAGATAGGAAGAATGGAGATCCAAACCCTATTGGACATGTGATGGTATAATCTTTGTGATTTTATTTGATTTCCATTGTCTTAGGTAATCTTCATATGTTATGGTGGATCTTTGTTGTTGTTAGGCTAGGGTTTTGTGGTTGAATTCATTTAGTCTTTCAATATTGTTAGTATCCACTCTTCACCATAAACATTTTTTTCTGATTCTAGAGGGTTCAAAAATTAAGAAAATTAGCCAATCTTCTAGATTTAGGCTATTAAATACAGTCACAACAATCTCCCAAAATTTCAAAAAAAAGTCGAGGACCATGGCGAGAACGCACATGGTCTGACCAAATTTTTTCAAAATTTTCAAGGATGGATATTACAATGATTTTAAAGCTAACCCCCAAAAATTGGTGAATTTTACGATCTCTAGATGGGTGAAATGAAGACACAAATGTGAAAATAGGACCCTATTAGGGTTATGAAGAAAAAGAGGAATTGAAGTTCAATTTTGAAAAGGGTCAAACCTAATGGATAGGGACACCTTGGAAATTTTTTTAAGAATCTAAATGTAAATGAAATTTATTTGAAATTCACACAAAATCCAATTAATTTTAAAAATTAGGGTTTGATGACCTAACCACTTAATTTTGAATTTTGAATTTTGGGAAAAAGGGGAGAAATTGAAAATTTGAATTATAGAACTAAAAACAACTATGAGAACAATCAGAAATATGAAAATTAAAGGGAAATCCAATATTTTTTACAAAAGTGTAATATGATTTTTGAAAATTAGGGTTTGAACAAGTAACCTCTTAAGTTTGTAAATTTTAATTGTAAATTGAACAAGACAATGAGGAAATTGAATTTGACAATCAAAACAATTTCCAGATCTAAGACAACCACAAGCAATTTTTACAAATCACAAGTTCGATTTCAAAAACTAGGGTTTTTAATGATTTAACCACTATATTTGTAGAAAATTTTGCAATCTTGTTCGAAGGAAATCATGCTAGACATCGGGTTCACCAAAATTTAATGGTGGGAAAAGGATGAATGATAGATCAAGAACAAAACTAACCCTTTCCCTCTAAGAGATGAGAGTTTCACTATTGATTATCCTTCAATCACTTTTCACCATTGCATTAGGAAGATAAGGGATAATTCACTAGATTCAATCTCCACACAAAGATGATAGATTGAATTCTAAATGAATTAAGAATGTTAGGATGATCCCTTCTTCCTTTGTTTGATTTGGAAAGGAATTGATTGAATTATGTAGTGCAAAAGTGACCAAGAATCAATTCTAACTTTAGATCTGAATATGGGATGAAGTTGTGCACCTGGATTTAGCAGTGAAATATCGAGACGAAGTCACCCTACAAATTTGATGAAAAGTTGTCTGGGTCGTGGCGAAAATGTACACGGTCCTCTGAAAAATCCGTGAAATGAAAAGGGTTTTTCTGCCTTTGCAAATAAAGCCCGAATCCAAAAGTACATCTGCACAAGTTTGCAACCTACACACATAAAAGACAGGGAAATGTGTTGGGATTGGGGGTTTTCCTTTAGGTCAAACCCCACTTTTGTAATTAACCAATTAATGAAAGAAAGTATTTGCAAGTAGATGTAAATGAAAGACTGAATTGTAAATCACCTCAAGGGAGGTTGTAGTAGCAATGTTGATATAAATGCTTGTATGGAATTGTATGTTGAAATCAATCTCCTCTTCAATGTTTTAATCCTTGACTTGAATGCAACACCTAGCCTTGAAGGGAGACTTGAGAATGCTCAATGATGGAAAAGAATTCTTGAATGCTTGAATGCTATTGATTTCTTATGACCTTATCAAAATTTCACCTATTGAACTTATGCAAATGAGAGAGTGAATTCCCCCTTAAATGCATGTTTGAAGGATTTGAATTTCATCATGGGTTGACATTGAGGAGATTTCCCACTCACGGCATAACCCACAATGCATTCTCTAGGAAGGTCCTACCCCAAAATAGGGCAAGGACGGGAGCACCACGTCCCTGTCCTACCACGCCCTTGTCTTACCCCTTTCTCTAGAGCAGAGTGCGGACAAAGTGATGCAGAGGCCAAGGAAGAAGCTATTTTCATAAGCTGAGCACTCTTCGATTTCCGATCAGACTAGAGGATTTGAGTTCCCATGCATGAGGACCCTAATGCAATCATAAATTGCTAGGGTCATAATTTTATGACACTACATTACTTAGGAATTTTTAATTGATTTTTGTTCTCCTTTTTATTTCTACATTGAGATGCATAATGTCCTATTTTAACACATTCAAAACATTTGAATGGTAATTTTCCTTTATATTTACTTGATCCTCTTTTTAATATTCTTACAAAGTTGGCCTCTTCATGGTCAATCTCAAAATCTTCCACCTCAAAAGATTTAAATGAAACTTCTCTCTTTGATGTATCACCTTTTCTCATTCTCATTTCATATGCAGAAAGAGATCCAAACAATTCATCCATAGAAAATTTATCTAGGTCCTTAGCTTCTTCAATAGCAGAGACTTTTGAGTCATACCTAGAGGGTAGAGATATTAACACCTTATTCATGATCATGAAATCATTAATGTCTTCACCAAGTCCTTTGATAGCATTGACAACTTCATCCACTTTGAGAAAATATTCTACAATTCTTTCCTCTTCATCTTCAATCCCTCAAACTAAGCTCTATAAGTCTCTAATTTTTCTTGGTTAATGGTGTCATCACCTTCATAGATACTATGAAGTTTGTCCCAAATCTCCTTTGTGGCTTTGTAGTGCATTAATTTTACAAATTATGAGTTTGATAGTCTACGCAATAAGGCATTTTTTTGCTTTTGCATTGTTCTCATATTCCTTGTTCTTATCTATAGTAGATGGAGAATTGGTAGGAGATGTATACCCAGTCACAACTGACTCCCAAATATCAAATCCGAGAGAAGAAATGTAGGATTCCATCTTGATCTTCCAAAAAACATAGTTTGTTCTATTGAATAGTGGTGCCTTGTTAGATGAAGCTCCTTCATTACTAGCCATGTGATCAAGAATTGAAGATCTACCTTGAGCAATTAAGCCTGTACCAAGGAACCATTCTTTGATACCAATGGTTGAACACACAAGTGCACTAAGAAGGAGGGGGGTTCAATCAATGTATACGTAAATACTTCTAAAACCACTTTCCAACATTCACAAGTACTTAACCATATAACATAGAAGTTTGTGTAGATCAATAACATAATACACAACACCGGGATATAAGTGGAAAACACAAAATAGCAAAAAAACCATGCTAAGAAAATGCTTCTTAGAGATACTATCCAAATCCAGCCTAAAAAATGTATCAACTATTTACAATTAATATGAAGGCACCAACCTTCAGGTGATACAAATCCCTTATACTTTATGGACACCAATCTAAAGTAGCACCAACCCCTACAATTTATGGCCACTAGTCCAAAGAAGAACCAACCCCTAGAGTAACTTACTCAGAATTTGGGACACCATTCCCTTTACAATATTCAATACTAAAATATTGATTAAATAAGAAATAAAATGAACCTTTGTAGTTTTTCTATCGCTCTCAAAAAAATTGGTTCACACTCTTTCATCTCTACAACTCTCCTTCTTTGTTGCTCGAATTGATAAAATAATATCAATTCTCACTCTATTCTACTTCCGTACAACTCCTTAATCTTTCTTCACACTTTAACCACATGTATATCAATTTTCATTCTATTCATATACTCTATATTAACCTCCAAAAGGTCGGCCAAATACCACATCATAGATCATACCTATAAAGTGAAAAATTGGATCCTAGTGGTTCCCCACCTAGGAGAGAGAAAGGGAACCACTAGGATGATTTTCACTTGGGGGATACTTTACATTGAAAAGAGGGGCTTGAATCCACTAGATCCAAATCCAAGAAGAATAAGGATGTGAATACCAAGTGGATTGCAAGGGTTGGAATGCGATTTACCCTCTTTTGTAAATGGAAGGGTTGAATTGTTGACTATGTAGAAAAGGGAAACAAAATGAATGAATCAAGGAGCTACCGGTTCGGGATCACGCTGTAACTTCAAATATGAGATATTTAGAATGATACAGATCTGTCCTATAAATTCGAACAAAATTTGTTGGGACCAGGTTAAAAGTGTACTTGGTCCTTTGAAAAATCCGTGCACCGAAAAGGGTTTTTCCATCTCTGCAAATGAAGTCCATGCCTACAATTATAGCTGCACACCTACAATCTACACACATAAAAGAAGGGGAAAAGGGTTGTGGATAGGGGTTTGCCTCAGTCAAACCCCAGTTGAGAAATCAACCTTGAAAGAAAGTATTTGCAAATGTTTGAATGTAAATGATGGAAATATATACCTTGTAGATCTACAATTGATTGATGATAGTTGCTTTTCTTCTTGAATATAGTCACAAATGTTGTATGAAATGGCATGTAACATGACAAAACCCTAACCCACACACATGCTTGCAAATGAATGTTGTAATGTTGCTCCAATAGATGAATAAAGAAGACACATGAAGAAGAAGATGTTTGAAGACTTGAATGCTTGAATGCTTGACGATGATAATGAAGACCTTCCACTTGAATTTTACTTATTCCTCCATCTACTTCTATAACAAATGAGTGAACTATGTCTCCTTTTATACACACCTAAGAGGATTAATTTTGATCCCACCGAAGACCGACAAGGGAAAGTTTAAGTCCCTGAAGAGTAAATTATGTTCAAGAGTTGGATAGACCTATCTTAGGGCCACCCTAAGATGGAGGACATGAGCATCACACACCTGTCATGCCCTATCTTGGGGCCCGGACAGGGTCCTTAGGTGTCATCGGAGCTGAGATGGGAGAAGTTCAAAATGAAGGTGCAGAGAGGGGTTTCAATCGAGTAGAGAGACATAGTTGCATAGGTGAGGGATTAATATGTGGTCGAAATTGCAAGTCACAATTTTATGATGCTACATTTAGCCCTTACTTTAGTGGGAGTATGGCTTACGCCAATACTACCGGTAAAGTAGAAGAAAGAGAGAGATGTAGAGCTATACCATAAGGAGTATAAGGCATCACTAATCTTGAGGAATAAAATCCTTGATCTTAGGATCTTAACTCACTCAAACATATGAAAGTGTATACAAAATAAAAAGAACAAGATAAGCAAAAAAAGACAAAGCACAAAAGACATACGACAAAAACTAAAACACAAGACCAAAAATCAACTATCCAAAGAGACCTCGATACAAATGTCTCAAACAACTAACTGAAACACAAAGACAAATGTCATCACATAAACACCAATAATCACATAAAAAAGAAAAGCTGACATCATCCATGAACAATCAAAAGTAAAACTATGACTTCATGAGAGGAAAGTGAGAGAGGACATGAATACACACTTTGGTGATCCATGAGAAGAAAAGTGAACAAAAAGGAACCATGGACATCTTGCCCCTAGAATTAGGTGATCCATGGAGAACATAGGACATGGAAAACTAGCCCCCAAATTTTGTCTAGGTGATTCATATAAGAGAGGAGAGTGAGAATGCCGTTAGCTCCACTCAACCTTGTGCACGTGTGTGCAAGTAAGATTTAAAGCACCTCATAGGAGTCTATGCTTGAGCATGCTACAATCTGTATAAGATGTATAGTACAAATGTCAAGAAAGTGGTGACATCTCTCTCTAAGAGGTTGTCCTCTGGTTCTAGGAATGACCCATTGTACAAAAGAAAAGTACTGACATCTCTCTCTAAGAGGCTGCCCTATGGTTCTAAGAATGACCCACTGTACAAAAGAAAAGTGGTGACATCTCTCTCTAAGAGGCTGCCCTTTGGTTCTGAGAATGGCCCACTATGCAAAATAAAAACTGCGACATCTCTCTCTTAGAGGTTACCCTCTGGTTCTGAGAATGACCCATGGTACAATAAAAAAGTGACAACATCTTACTCTAAGAGGCTGCCCTCTGGTTTTGGGAATGACCTACTGTACAAGAGACACAATGTGCAAGAGAAATATAGCACAAAAGGAGAAGTGTGGGTACCCCCCCCTTTAAGATGTCAACATAGTGTAATTATGATATCTTAAGGAAAGTAGAACAAGGATACCTTCCTTCGACACCAAGAAGATATCCTTTAAGCAACAATGTCATAAATCCAAGAAAGAGAGGGAATACTCTTCAAGAAAGGATAAGATAGTTGAAAATATATATCTTGCTATAGGTGTAAAGGAGATCCTTGGAGGAGAAGAGATCTTTGTTCAAAAGATATCTACCTCCAAGAGGAGTTGTCTTAGACAAATATAACATCTTCTAGAAAAAATTGCATAAGAGAACAAGAATTAAATCCTTCCCTCTATTGCTAGGTGAAAGGGATTCTTGATGAAGGATGACACACTTTTATTGCAATGAGGATGGGTGAATTTATTATAGATGTATATTACCAAGTGTAAAAGAGGTTGTAGTCAAGGAATTACACCTCTTGTATAAGAGTGAACCCTTGAGAAAACAACAACAATTTCAAAAATGGAAAAACATCAAGTAATGAAGCTCACACTATCCACAACATAGGAAAGGTTAGATCCTTAGAGAAAGAGATAGAGAGAAACCATTACCCTTCCAAGTGTAGAGACAATGAGAAGAGATTACACAATCTTCTAAAGAGAGATTAAACATAAGAAAATGCGCAATAAACTTACATGAACACATGGAAGAAAAAATAATAGTAGATGTAAAATACACGTCTCAAGAAGTGGTAATCTTCTAAGAGAGGAGAGAAAGAGCATTACATATTCCCCAAGAGGTATTAGTCATAGTAACGTACCTTTGTAAGAAATGATAATCACATATGAAAAATGCAGGCACTAAAGGAAATAATGATGTAGAAAGAAAGAAAAAGGAGGGAAATCCTTGCCCCCCAAGTGAGAAGAACAAGGAGAAATGATCTAATTCTTCTAACGGTGATTATTGTCAATCGTAATGGAACAAAACCACTCAAGGAAGGGTCATGTACTTCACAAGAGATCATCCATAATAGGGGCATATCATACTTGTAGCTAATCGAAACCATAGAAGAGGTAAGTTTATCAATAAAATTAAGAGAAGAAGAAGAAGTGTATTACTCATAAAAGATGCTCCTCTTCAAGAAATGAGAAAAACCAAAGAACAATTATATGCTCATATAAGAATAAATGTATGAAAGAAAGGAGATCTAATAATGAATAATGCATAAAGATACAGATAGGTCCATTAAAAAAAGAAGGGAAGTGAATATAATGTTGCTACCCTAAAGTATTTAAAATTGAAACAATACCACCACAAATGATAAAGGTGTTGGCATTTTTAGTTTGTTGGCATTTTTCATATAGATTGCATTAATAATATGTTGTCATTGATGTCAATTGAACTGGCAATGGTATTCATGTTATTGCTGATATTATTGTTTTTGATATTGGCTAGTAACCGGTAAGAAGAGCTTGGTTGAAGATGTTGTAAATTGGTATGTTAAGTTTGTGAGCTGAACTGGTAAACCGGTGTAAAGGGTTAAACCTTTCTATACAATGTAATCGGTAAACCCTATCAGTTGTTAAACCCTAACCGATCAACTTTTTTGGTTTGTTATTTGATGAGCGGTAATGATGGAGACACATGTGATCATTGTATGAGAATAAGTTCAGATTGTTTTGATGCGTTTGTTTGTTGTTTAGGGAAGGAGCAAAGTGGATTGCATATAATGCATAGCACATGATGAGTTAAAAAGTTCGATGAAGCGGTGATCATGGAGTGGTTGGAATTTTCTTGAAGAATGTGAAGAGATTGTTATGATTTCTAAATGGTCAAGATTGTACCAACTTGTTTGTAATCTCGATGATGAGAATTAGCTTTTTGTTGTGTTACCAACCTAATTGATTTGTATTTAAAGTCGATGAAGTTGTTTGTAAAAGTTGTTGGCAAGATTGGCATAAACCTATTGAGTGTGTAGTTGCCTAACCGATGAATGAATCTACACTTAGAGTAAAGGCAGATTGAAGCTTAAAAGGATCTGATCAAGCAAATGTAGTGCTATTCAGGCATATCAAGAAAACCTATTGTTTTCTAACAATTATAGCAAAATTGAAATCCCTTAACTAGGTAAGCTCTAACAAGCTTGGTTACTTATTAAATCCTCTAACAAGGTGGTCCATTGGCTTGGATTCTTAAATCCTCTAGCGAGGTTACTCCTAATAGGGTATTGTGCTTTTCATCAAGGCATACTTGTAAATCCCTTAATCAGGTGATTCCTAACCGGAATTAGTTCTTAACAAGACTTATTGTAAAACTTTAAAGAGGCTTGGGTCCTAATAGAGAGAAATTCAGAAGACTTCAGATACATATCCTTGTGTGTCTCATCTTACCCTAGTTTTTACCTATTTGGGTTTTCCACGTATAAAAATTTGTGTCAAGTGGTGAATGGTTTTGTGGTTATGATCTTATTTGTTGATTTGATTAACTTCTAATAAGGCATGATAACTAGAAGCATTGAGAGATGAATATGTTGAGATATGATTAAGCATTGTTGATGTTTACAAGATTGGAGTTGTTTACTGTTAAGTTGCCATAACAATCAAACCAGTTGATGTCAAGTATTCTTATGAATATTGATCTTAACTATGACATGTTTACTTTGTGTGATTGAATTTGAGTTTGGGAACTTTGTATCAATTTTTCAGTATACTGATTCACCCCCCCTCTTAGTATTCTACCAGATACTCATTCTTTCATAATACCATCAATTGGTATCAGAGCGTCTTAGGTCCTCTTTAATCTAAAAGCCTAACAATTGGAGCAAAAGATCTTGTAGACCATGATGAAGAAAGAAGGTCAGAAGTTCAACAAAGATAACTATAGAATATGGAGTGACAAAATGAAGATTTACATTAAGAGTCTTGGTAGTCAGTATTGGGATCATATAGAAACTAAGTATATTACACTAACTAGAATCCTGACTGATGATCAGAAGAAAGACCACCAAGAAAATTAGCAAGCATTAGAGGCTATTATCAATTCCTTGTCTGATGCTGAATATGTAGATGTTCATGGTCTTGAAACTAAATATGAAGTATGGAAAAAACTTGAAGAGATTTATAGCGGTGATGAACATGTTCAGATTGCTAAAGAGGAGAGTCTAAGAGGAAAGTTTGATGACATGAGAATGTTTGAAGGTGAGAATATCCAGCAGTATGGTCAAAGGATAAAAGAGATAGTTGGTGAAATAAAGAGTGGAGAAGGGAAAGTGGAAGATGCCACAGTGATCAGTAAGGTACTGATAACCCTTCTACCGATCTATGCTATTTGAGTTGTAGCTATTCAAGAGCTAAAATCCATTGACAAGAGAAAGGTATCTCTTGACTCTATTATTGGCAAAATTATTGCTTTTGAACTAAATGGCTATGATGGTAGTGTACAAAAATCAGAATCTGGATTTAGAGCTTCTTTCTCCAACCCATCTGTGAGAAGAAGTAAAGATATAGACCATAGCTATGAATCTAGATCTAGCAGAGATGCTGATGATGAAGATAGCTTAGTGGAAATTGATGCATTGTTGGCAAAATGACTGCCTAGGGGCACTGGTAAATATAGAGGTAAGCTACCTTTAAAATGTTTTTCATGCAACAAGATTGGTCATATAGCAGCTAATTGCCCTAATGGTGAAAATGAATACAAGAGAGACAAATTTAAGAAGTATAAGGGTAAAGGCAAGAGAGATTGCCTTGTAGCTATTGACAGTGGTACTATTGATGAAGAATCTGATGATGATGCTAGTGACGATGTTGTGTTTGTAGCTATTAAGGAAGAAATATTAGATTAGAAGGCACTAGTATCCAAGATGGATAACTCTGATGATTGGATCATTGATAGTGGTTGTTCACATCACATAACCGATGATCAGAGAAAATTTCTTTCCTTGAAGGAATTTGATGGCAGTGTTGTCAGATTTGGCAATGACTCACCATGTATGGTTAAAGGTAAGGGAGTTATTTCTCTTAATGGGAAGAGTAGTGTTGATGATGTGTATTGGGTTAAAGGCCTAAAGCACAATCTTTTGAGTGTGGCACAACTTAATGAAAGAGGATACCCACTGGAGTTTAGAAATGGTATGTGTAAAATCTTTGACAACAAAGGTGAATTGATTGCAACTAGGAAACAGACCAGAGGTAATCTATTTCATCTTAATCCTAAAGTTAGCAACTATTTGATTGCAAAAATAGATGTGTAGTCACATAAATTTGTCCACTTAATTAAATGAATATTTAATATTTATTTGATTATTTAACCATCAATCAATAATTAATTAAATCAATATTTAATTAATTCATCTTAACCCTCTTCTCCTATTAATTAAATAAATTATTCAATTTATTTGATTTAATTCACTTAACCAAATTCAGACCATTAATTAAATAAATAAATCATATTTGTTTAATTAAATCTTCTCTCACATTTAAATAAATTAATATTTATTTAAATCCCCCAAAATCCCATCTCTCACATTTAAATAAATTAACATTTATTTAAATCACCTTTATCCTCTACCCACTTGTATTTTCCTACAAATGCAAGTTGCACAACTATTTTAAATAAATCATTTATTTAAATCACCTTTATCCTCCACCCACTTGTATTTTCCTACAAATGCAAGTTGCACAACTATTTTAAATAAATTATTTATTTAAAATCCTATTTATCCTCACCCACTTGAAACCTTTAATGGTTTCCCTTAAAGTCTTCAAACTTAATGGCTTCCTTCTAGAGTCTTCTCAAGCCTTTAATGGTTTCTCTTAAAGTCTTCAAACTTAATGGCTTCCCTTAAAGTCTTCTTAAGACTTTAATGGTTTCCCTTAAAGTCTTCAAATTTAATGGCTTCATTCTAGAGTCTTCTCAAACCTTTAATGGTTTCCCTTAAAGTCTTCAAGCATTTAATGCTTTATCTTCCTTTCTCATTTAAATAAATTAATATTTATTTGAATATTTACCCAAATACAAATTACACCATTTAATTGAAATAAATGATTTTATTTTAATTGAAAATCCCAAAATTCCTCCCACTTGCATTCTCCTACAAAACCCACTTGCATGCCTAAATCCCTTCTAGATTCTTCTAACCCCTTCCTAATTAGCCTAATCCATCCCCTAAATATTGTCACATTCCTAAGAAACTTGGAGTCACTTCTTAAAGCCCTCAAAGTCTTTGAAAGACATTTAAGGCTTTAAGTCTTCAAATGGTTAACCTCGAAAGTCTTCCAAACCATTAAAGGCTCTTACATAACCATTTATGGTTAACTCACCTTTTACCATTGGTTAGAGACTTTCCTCTAACTTAACCATCCTTTTGACTCATGGGT
Source organism: Cryptomeria japonica (assembly GCF_030272615.1). Classification (NCBI taxonomy): domain Eukaryota; kingdom Viridiplantae; phylum Streptophyta; class Pinopsida; order Cupressales; family Cupressaceae; genus Cryptomeria; species Cryptomeria japonica. The sequence goes on from NC_081409.1 coordinate 132,146,685, forward strand.
CTCTTCAAAGCATTTATTTCTTTGACTAGGGTAACCATCATGTCTCCTCAAGCATTTAATGCTCCTTATCTCTCCTCTCAAGCCTCCTCATGGTGACACTTGTCAACATGGGATTGGATTGAAAGTCTCACATGGATTGAATATCTTTCAATCCTAACCCTTGTTAAGATTTCTCAATCTTAACCCTTCATTTCCCCATTTCTTCTATAAATAGAACCCTTCTCCTCAAGCAAAGGAGGAAGCATTAGAGTATTGTTGTTATACTGGTATTAGCATAGATCTTTTTCATAGCATCACTATCTACACTTGCATAGCATTTATTTATCATTTTCAACCATCTTGAATCTCCATATGGCATCCATGGCTAGTGCTAAGAGCTAAGAGCTACACTCAGGTGGAACTTGGAGAGGAGAGGAACAAGGGAGGAGCAACTATGAGCATCTTGATTAGCTATTTTATTCTATGTTTATGTGCTTTCTATTTCATGCTTAATATCTCTCTTGATATGCCTTTTTAGGATAATATTTTGTTGCTAACACTAAACTTTGTTTCTTGTTCTCTTGTGTGTGTTTCCATCAAATAGATTTTCTAATCCTTTTTGCAGTGCATCAAGATGATAGCTGGCTTTGGCATAGGAGATTTTATAATATAAATTTTAACAATATTGTTAAAGTAAGAAAGTCTAAGAGAGTAAGAGGTCCGCCTCAGCTAGACAAACCGATTGATTCTCTTTGTAAAGAATGTTAGTTAGGAAAAATGACTTCTTTAACTTTCAAGAGAAAGTCCTTCTCAGCAAAGCACTTGTTAGATTTGGTTCATACAGATCTTTGTGGACCGATAAGAACAAGAAGCATTCAAGGTGACAAATATTTCATGATCTTCACTAATGATTGTTCAAGGATGATATGGGTCACATTCTTGAAGGATAAGAATGAAGCTTTTGGTAAATTAAAGGCATTTAGGGCCTTAGCTGAGAAAGAGAGTGGCAAAAAGATAAAATGTATGAGAACAAATCAAGGCAGTGAATTTACTTTTGAGGAATTCACTAAGTACTGTGATGAGAATGGTATCAAGTGGCAACTTTCTGCACCAAGGACACCACAATAAAATGGTATAGTAGAGAGAAACAATCGGTCAGTGGTTGAAGCTGCTAGGACTATGTTGATACAAGGAGGTGTAGTGATTTTTTTTTGGAAAGAAGCGGTAAGTACTACTGTCTACACAATGAACTGAGTTCTGGTGAAAAGAGGTAAGGACAAGACTCATTATGAATACTGGTATGGGAGGTCACCTGATGTTAGCTATTTTAAGATATTTGGAAGCAAATGTTTTATTAAAAGAGGTGATTACATAAGCAAGTTTGAAGGTAAGAGTGATGAAGGCATATTTCTTGGCTATTCTACCAAGAGTAAGGCCTATAAATTCTTCAACAACCAGACACAAAGAATTGTTGAGAGTGTTGATGTTCATGTAGATAAATGTCCTGAAGTTTCTAAAGGAACCAATTCAGATAAAAGGGATGAAGATCCTTGCATTTTTCTTTTGGAACTTGAAACTATTAAATCAGAAATTGGTAAAGCAAATCCTAATGTACTTGTTCAACTGGAACACATAAATTCAGAAGAATATTATAATGAAGAAGTTGGACCTAAAGAGAATGATCATTTTATTCCTAGGTATGTGATACTGAATCACAGTCTTGAACAGATTATTGGGGATAAGGATACTGGAGTACTAACTAGAAGGAGAATAAGAGAGAACTCTTGCATGATCTCCACCTTTGAACCTATAAGTGCTAAGGAGGCATTTGGTGATGATCATTGGGTTAAAGCTATGGAGGAGGAATTGGATCAAATTGAGAAGAACAACACTTGGACCCTGGTACCCTGACCGGTAAACAAGAATGTTATAGTTACTAAATGAGTGTTCAAAAACAAGTTAAATGAAGATGGTGTTGTAGTTAACAACAAGGCAAGATTAGTCTACAAAGGTTATGCGCAAGAAGAAGGAGAAGATTATGGGAAAATTTTTCACCAGTAGCAAGACTGGAAGGTCTTAGAACTTTACTTGAATTTTCAGCTCATAAGAAGTTCAAGGTATACCAGATGGATGTTAAGTCTGCATTTTTGAATGGGATATTGGAAGAAGAGGTTTATATAGAGTAGCTTGATGGTTATGCATTGACAGATAAGGAAGACATGGTATGCAAATTGCATAAATCTTTTTATGGATTAAAGCAGGCACCCAGAGCATGGTATGAATGACTTCATACACATTTGATGAAGATAAGATTTTCTAGAACTAGTGATGACATCAACATTTATATCAAGTCTGAAGGAGGTGAAACACTCGTCAGTGAAGTATTTGTTGATGACATTATATTTGGAGGTAATGATGACATGAGCAATAGTTTTGCAAATGAAATGAAGACCAAGTCTGAGATGTCATTAGTAGGGGAAATAAAATTTTTCATAGGCTTGCAGATACAGAAAAATGAAGAATGGTATTTTCATTACTCAATCTAAGTATGTAAAAGAGGTTTTGAAGACTTTTGGTATGAGTGACTGTAAACCAGTTGAAACCCCAATGGTTACAGGTTGTAAGTTGTCCAAGGAAGATGCATATAAGTCTGTAGATGAAAAGGAATACAATTCAATGATTAGCAAATTACACTTTGTTGTTCACAGTCAACCAAACATTGCCCAAGAAGTTGGTATGTTGCTAGATTTTAGAAGAATCCAAAGGAAGCACATCTGATGGCAACCAAGAGAATTTTTAGATATCTAAAAGGTACTGTTGACTATGGGTTATGGTATCCATATGGTGGAAATTTTGATTTGAAGGCATACACAGATGTTGATTGGGCAGGAAATATTGATGACCAGAAGAGTACTACCGGTGGAGCACTCTTTCTAGGAGGAAGGATAGCTTCATGGAGTAGTAAAAAATAGAGTTGTACTTCACAATCTACTGCTGAAGCTGAGTATGTAGCAGATTATATGAATTGCACACAAGCTATTTGGATGAGACACATTTTGGAAGGTTTTAAGATGAAAATCTCAGAACCAATAAAGATTTTGTGTGATAATACAAGTGCAATAAATATTTCTAAAAATCCTATTTTACACGCAAGGACTAAGCACATTGATTTGAAGTATCACTTCTTGAGGGAAAAAGTTCAAAGTAAAGATGTTATCGTGGAGCATGTTTCTACGAAGGAGAAGCTTGTAGATATCTTTACCAAACTTCTGCCTAAGACCACTTTTGAGTATCTTAGAAGTCAATTGGGGGTTGTCCCTCTTCATGAAGTTAATTGAGCATGATGCTGATTGCATCAGTCCTTGAATTAATTGTCGAATCTTACATGGATTTATGAAGAAGTGGATGTATTCCACAGCGGGAGCATCAAGTTGCAGTATGTTGTTGATGCACAGTGAGAGTAGAATTACATATTTTTACTTTCACTTTGGCATTGTTGTCAAAGGGAGAGAAGAATTATGTGATTGAGGAGAAGAATTATGTGATCGGGGAGAAGAATTATGAGTCTGATTAGGTGAACCAACGACAAGATGAAGACAAATAGAGCAAGGTGAATACTTGGTAATGTAAACCAGGATTCCTATTCACCAATCTCAACAGCAATCCAAGGTGCTGATATTTGTATTGCCATCAATGCTAAAGGGGGAGATAAATGGCATTTTTAGTTTGTTAGCATTTTGCATATAGATTGCATTAATGATATGCTGTCATTGATGTCAATTGAACCGGTAATGGTATTCATGTTATTGCTGATATTATTGTTTTTGATATTGGCTAGTAACTAGTAAGAAGAGCTTTATGAAAGATGATGTAAACCAGTATGTTAAGTTTGTGAGTGGAATTGGTAAACCAATATAAATGGTTAAACCTTTCTATACAATTTATCTGGTAAACCCTATTAGTTTTTAAAACCTAATTGATCAAGTTTGTTGGTTTGTTATCTCATGAGAGGTAATGACGGAGACACATGTGATCATTGTATGAGGATAAGTTCAGATTGTTTTGGCACATTTGTTTGTTGTCTAGGCAAGGAGAAAAGTGGATTGCATCTAATGCATAGCGTGTGATGAGTTACAAAGTCCAATGAAGTTGTGATCATGGAGCGGTTGGAATTTTCTTGAAGAATGTGAAGAGATTGTTATGATTTCTAAATTGTCAAGATTGTACTGACTTGTTTAATCTCGATGATGAGAATTAGGTTTTTGTTGTGTTACCGACCTAATTGATTTGTATTTAAGGTCGATGAAGTTGTTTGTAAAATTTGTTGGCAAGATTTCCAGAAACTTGTTGAGTGTGTAGTTACCTAATCGGTGAATGGATATACACTTTGAGTAAAGGCAGATTGAAGCTTAAAAGGATTTGATCAAGAAAATGTATTGCTATTCAAACGGATCAAGAAAACTTGTTGTTTTCTAACAATTACAGCAAAAGTGAAATCCCTTAACTAGGTAAGCTCTAACAAGCTTGGTTACTTATTAAATCCTCTCACAAGGTGGTCCATTAGCTTGGATTCTTAAATCCTCCAGTGAGGTTACTCCTAACAAGGTATTGTGTTTTTCATCAAGGCAAATTCCTTAACCGGGTGATTCCTAATCTGACTTAGTTCTTAACATGACTTATTGAAAAGCTTTAACATGCTTGGTTCCTAACAGGGTGAACTTCAGAAGAGTTCAGATAACTATCCTTGTGAGTCTCATCTCACCGCGATTTTTACCTATTTGGGTTTTCCACGTATAAACATTTGTGTCAAGTGGTGAATGTTTTTTTGGTTATGATCTTATTTGTTGATTTGATTAAATTCTGATAAGGCATGATAGCTAGAAGCATTGAGAGATGAATATGTTGAGATATGATTAGGAATTGTTGATGTTTACAAGATTGGAGTTGTTTACTATTAAGTTGTCATAATAGACAAACAAGTTGATGTCAAGTATTCTTATAAATACTGATCTTAACTATGGTATGTTTACTTTGTATGATTGAAGTTGAGTTTGGGAACTTTGTATCAGTTTTTTTAGTATACTGATTCAGTCCCCCCTCTTAGTATTCTACCGGATACTTATTCTTTCATCATACCATCAAAGGAGCCCCCAGCTAAGTTGACTAGTTATGTCATAGGGTGAAGAGCAACATGAAAAGAAAAAAATTGCTAAGGCACTATGTTCATGTCAAGGAAGACAACTAGATCTATTGTAAGAGAAATTCGTGCACAATCATATTACTTTTGAATAAATTTCTTAAATGCATGACATTTTCCAAGAGAATGTGAATGTGAATCATGAAAGATACAATATTCATCACTTTTCACTTGATTAAGATTCTTGTTTTGTTTTTTAGGAGGAAAGGAAATTGTCTTATCATATGTCCATCTCCAATAGATTCTTGTGGCTAGTATTTCAAGATGATAAATATGTTTTAACTCATTTTCTTGACATGGAGGAGAAGAACTATTAGAAGAAGAAGGAACATTATCCATGATTCTAATTTTTCCACTGTCTATGGTGTCTTGAATAGATTTTGGTAAATTAGGGCAATCATCAACATTATGATCACGAGTTTGATGAAATGAGCAAAAAGGACTTTTTGAAGAAGAAGCATTCTTGCGGGCTCTTTTGATTTGTTGTCTTTGGAGATAATTTTAAAAATTTTTGAGCCAAATAAGTTCATCCATAGAGAGAGAAGTTTCATTCCCCAAGCCTTCTGTAGTAGCTTGTGTGGGCAGATTTACAAGGACACGAATTCCTTACTCAAATTTCCCAAGTCCTTGTCCTCTTAAACCTTTCTTTGTTATTATATGAAATCCACGACTAGAAGAGTGTTGAAAATGGGAAGTTGAAGGGATAGGATCATGAATTTCTTTGAAATCTAACGTGTAAGGGGGAATAAAAGGATTTGTAGATGAAGAAGGAAGATCATGTGAAAGGATAATCTGCTTTCCTTTGTCATGCTTATCCTTTTTGGGAGATTGGGAATCAACATCTTCATCATCTAAAGGCTCATCTTTAACTAGTTCTATGTGAGGAGAAATATCATGAATAAAATGTATAACATCATCCTCTCTACATATTTTTTGATGTTGAAGATAGGCCCTAGGAGAATAAGGAGAGTCTAAAGATGTAAGAATGTTAATATTTTGATTTTGCCCCCCTTGCTCAAGGGTATGTGTATAAGAAAAAGATGGGCCCATATTGCTTTCCAATGCTTTCTCTTTTTCAAAAAGATCATTGGTTGATATGGTAGCTCTCATCTTATTCACACAAGATACCCTAGGAGAGGTGCAAGGATTACGATCTCTAATATTGAGATCTACAAAAGCCTTAAGGTGATTAAAATATGAAACACATTTTGTTAATAAAATCACCATAATGCAACACAAATGATACATGAAAGCTTTGAGATCAATTTGAAAAGGAAATGACTTTGAAACCCTAGCAACACAATATGACCAAGTGCTATAAATGAAAAGAAGCAACATGAAATGAAAGAAGCCATTATCAAATACATGATTATCATAAATATATGTTCAAAATAGTGAAATGGCAAATAAATCTAATCCATTAATTTCCATTGAAAGCCTCTTAATTAAAACCTTAATTTACTTGAAAAGAAGACCTAAAATTATGACATTTTTATGAAAATTAATTTTAAAAGTTAAGAGTGTGGAAATTTGAATCTGTATTTGACCTTAAGGGGTGCAAAAATTGATAAAGTATGCCAATTTTCATGATTTAAGCAAAAAATTATAGTCAATTACGACTCCCAAAATTTTGAGAAAAAAGCCACGGACTAGGTGCAAAGTGTACCTGGTCCGACCAACTTTTTCCAAAAATTTTCACGGATTATAAAAATTATATAATTTTATTGGAAAATCCAAAAAAATAGCTAATTTGGAGATGTCTAGAGTAGTCAAATTGGCAGTCAAAGGTCGAAATAGGAGATTCTTAAAATTAAGGTTTTTCTTTTTAACCACGTAATTTTCAAAATGAAAAGACATATTTGAATTGCAATTTTGAAATATAAATCAGATTTGAAACAAGCAACTAAAATGCTACACTTCACAAGCTCAATTTTTTCAAAATGAAAAATTAGGGTTTTTATGCAATTAACCTCTAAAATTTGCAAAAAGATCAAACTTGGAAATGAAAATTTGAAATTCAAATTACAATTATTCAAATCTAATAATAAGAAATCAGAATTAAGATGTAAGACGTTGGTTTCACCATAATGTAAAGTGGAAAATTGGATCCTAGCAGTTCCCCACATAGGAGAGAGAAAGGAAACCACTAGGATGATTTTCACTTGAGAGATACGTTACATTCAAAAGAGGGGCTTGAATCCACTAGATACAAATCCAAGAAGAATAAAGATGTGAATACCGAGTGGATTGCAAAGGTTGAAATGTGATTTACCCTCTTTTGTAAATGGAAGGGTTGACTTGTTGACTATGTAGAAAAGGGAGACAAAATAAACGAAACAAGGAGGTACTAGTTTGGGATCCCACTGTAACTTCAATTCTCTTAGAATGATACAGATCCGCCTTGCAAATATGTAGAAAAGTTTCCATGACCAGGTTGAAAGTGTACTTGGTCCTCCAAAAAATCTGCGCACCGAAAAGGGTTTTTCCATCTTTGCAAATGAAGTCCCAAACCTGCAATTTCAACTGTGCACCTACAATATACACATAAAAAAGAAGGGGAAAAGGGTTGTGGATAGGGGTTTTCCTCAGTCAAACCCTAGTTGAGGAATCAACCTTGAGAGAATGTAATTGCAAATGCTTAAATGTAAATGATGAAAATGTATACCTTGTAGATCTACAATTGATTGATGATAGTTGCTTTGCTTCTTGAATGTACCCACAAATGTTGGCATGTAAAATGACAAAACCATAGTACACACACATGCTTGCAAATGAATGTTGTAATGTTGCTCAAATGGATGAATAAAGAAGTTACATGAAGAAGAATATGTTTGAAGACTTGAATGCTTAAATGCTTGATGATGATAATAAAGACCTTTCACTTGAATTTTGATTATTCTTCCGTCTGCTTCTATATCAAACAAGGGAACTATGTCTCCTTTTATACATACCTAAGAGGATTAGTTTTGATCCCATTGAAGGCCAACAAAAGAAATTTTAAGTCCCTGAAGAGTAAATTATTGTCAAGAGCTAGATAGACCTATCTTAGGGCCACCCTAAGAGGGAGGACAAGAGCACCACATGCCTGTCCTTCCCTATCTTGGGGCCTAGAAAGGGTCTTGAGGTGTCATGAGGGCTGAGATGGGAGAAGTTCAGAATGAAGGTGTAGAGAGGGGTCTCAATCAAGTAGAGAGACATAGCTGCATGGGTGAGGGCTTAAGATGTGGTTGAAATTGAAAGAGTCACAATTTTATGATGCTACATTTATCTCCCACTTTAGTGGGAGTATGGATTACACCAATACTACCGGTAAAGTAGAAGAAAAAGAGAGATGTAGAGCTATACCATAGGGAGTATAAGACATCATTAATATTGAGGAACAAAAGCCCCTGATCTTAGGATCTTAATGGAGTAGAGAGGTGTCTCAATTGAGTAGAGAGATGCAGTCGCATAGGTGAGGGATTAAGATATGGTCGAAATTGCAAGGGTCACAATTTTGTGATGCTACAGTACCATCAATAATTTGCATCATAATCAGGAAACATGATTTATATATTTTCCTATGCTGTATTAGGATCATTCATTTAGTTTGTTTGCATTCTATTCTTATCATCACAAATAGAGAATCCATCCCATTTCGTAACTCATCACAATCTATCCAATTTCATTCAATAGATAGCTATCTAAATCAACTTGTGCAAGTTATCAAAATACTCTATTATCCTGCCAAAATGAGTTCCTCTAGATCCTCTAAATCTATACCATTGATCCACATGGCCAAAAATATTTGCTTTTTGTTACCACCATGGTGATTTCACATGCCACATCATTTTATAGCTTGCTCAAACTCCCTGGGTCTTCTTCTAAGTGTAACATCAAAGAGTCAAGTTAACTTTACCTAAACCATCAGGAACATGTGGCATTGGGTCACAATATCACGACTTGACTTCTTCTTCCATCATCAACCTTGAGAAGCTACAATTTCTTCTATCCTTCTAGCTTCATCATCCCCAGTGTAACACATGGTAGCCTCATACCACATCATAAGCTATCATTCCACTATTATCTTCAAGCCACAAGGATGCGACTCAACATTTTTTGTGATTGTTTATAGTTTGATTGCAACATCGCAGACTCCTCTAGCATTTAACCCTAATCATTGTGATCATGTACTTGATGATCCCTTGCAACACCACAACCTCCTCTGGTGATCTGTCTTGACCATTGTGATCTTGCGCTTAACACTTTATGTCAAATCCTAGCGATCCATCGCAACATCACAATATTATCTAGAGGTCTATTCTAACCATTGTGATCTTGTGCGTAATGGTCCATGTTGACACTTTGCCTGTACTGGATCATCTACATCATAAGACACATCACCTTGTCTGACCATTTACCTCAACACCATCTCCAAGTTAGGCAAAAGTCATGTGAGCGATTCCTCACTCACCAAATTTTCATCGAGCTATATAAATACCCAACAACCTTGTAACATTAACAATGTGGGATAAATGGTCAAAACCATTTCATGCATATGTTTTTTCCTTCTACACACAATCTATCTGTTCTTCCTAAAGGTACACATCTATTATGTGTTAGCCAACCATATGGCATCTCAAAGATATCTTAGTTTTTCTCTGTAATATCAACCCATCCATCTCGGTAATGATCCCTTCCTTTAGTACATATCCTTTTGACATTAACAACAAGATTATTAGACCAAAATCAACAATATATTCTCCTTTGAAGCTCATTTTTCACACTCTAGTCATTCATTGAATCTCTTGGGCTGTGGTTTTGATCATACTAATATTTTCTTGCATCTATAATCTCTTGGAAGCTCTCTTTGTTGCATACTCAGGTCTCTCATATTACCACCAACATCATGCTCTAAGGAATATCACTTCCTTCTTCTTCATTTGGGAAGCCTTCACTTTGTGTGTGGAAGGGGAGTTTCCTTATTCCTCTTTCCTTTACTATCTCCATAGCATATTATTATTGATTATTTTTGTTGTATCATTTATTTATTACTTTCCATTATCTTTATATCTATCTTAGATGTCCCTGGAAGTGGAAACACCAAAATGGGGCTCTGACTATGGTAGGCATCTAAATCATAGCCACATTCTTTCATCTTCCCTCGCTTTGTGTGTAGGTGTTGGCCTAATTTTCCATTGCATCAAAAGAATAATCTATCAATGCCCGATACAAACTATAGAGTTATGGATCGCATGGGAGGTGGTTAGTCCCTTGTCACAAATCTTGAGGTGAGCACTGACCATTTTGCCAAAAAGCTCCCCCTCAGTGTTACCTGAGGGGATTTGAACCCGTGACCAAATGCTCTGATACCATTTGTTGGCCCAATTTTCCGTTGCGTCAAAAGACCGATCTATCAATGATCGATAAAAACTATATATTTATGGATCGCATGGGAGGTGGCTAGTCCCTTGTCATGAATCCCAAGGGGAGTGCTAACCATTTTGCCAATAGCATGTTGCCAAGTTGATTTGAGGAGCTAGCTGGAGGCTTCAAGTGTGGACTAATTTTTGGACTCATTTTCTCTTCACTTTTGTTATTTTGTAGTTAGTTGCACTTCACTTTCCACTCCATTATTTCATGTATTTTTATTATCTAGACATGTTTCCATCACAATCCATCCTCTTCACAGACTTTGTGACTCTATCTGTTCAGGATGCCTACACACCACACTATCGTCTAAGACCTACACGTTCATCATTAGACAAAGTGTCATAGAGTTTCATTAGAAGATCTTAGTGACATGTTTAGTGTCATCTAATGGGTACTAGATAATCACATACTTTGTATCTCATCTTGAGTGGAGAATTTGAATAATGAGTCCATGATTTGTCTTCACCCGCCTATCAGAATGGATAACTTTTTCCCCTCTTCATTTTTTTGAACTCAATGCGGACTATTTTTTTTTACATTTCTTCTTTACTCCTTTTGACCTATCAATGCGAGGCTTGTCTATGATTCACGACCTAGACAACTATACTAGTGGTTGTAAGAATAACTGTTAAATAGACCATCCCTCCAAATCATTACAGTTCGACTCGACCAATACAGATGTTTTCACATGACCCAAATGATCTCTTTTCTTCTTAATCTCCAAAATGAATTATGATTGGGGGTTCCTTTAAACACAATTCACAAACAAATACTCCTTCAAATAACCCTCCTCCATCTCCACCTTTTATTGATCATTAATATTCTCTTAAGTGGTGCAGGAGCACCCCTTGAAGATGATAAATTAGACTCGGAGGAGGAAGGATAAGGCCTCAAACATGTCTTTAGGATTTTTTACATGTGTTTCAATCATGCATTGTGTGTTTGTAATAAAAGACCCCATCTTGTGATCCAAACTCCTATTTTGGTATCTTAATAAGCCAATTAGGACTTTTGGACAAAAGGGGACCAAGAGTGTGTAGGAAATAGTTATCATAGTAGTTTTAGTTCTTCTAAGGTGTTTTAGGAGGGTTTAGTCTTGACCCAAGGCATTAGGAGGCGAGAGATGACATTTTGACAACTTTGGCAAACATTGTCAAAAGTTGTCATAAGCAACTTTTATGCACTTTTTGCATTTTTGTTTTGTTTGAACTCCTCCAAAGGCTCTAACCTCTTGATTTCAGTTGAGAGAAGTTATGGAGTGGTATATACACCTTGTGGATCCAATTCCCAAGGTTAGATTGTACGGATGAAAGATTTGATGACCGTAAGCTAATGAAATTCTGAGTTTTTCTTGCAATTCTGGAAGTTTTGGTACAAAGTACGGCATTGTACGGATTGGGATCAATTCCCAATGATATGAATTAGTTAGAGTAGAGATTTATCTATTATTTTATTTTAGTTTGAGGTTCATGCCATGTGTTTTTCTCCTGTTATTCCAATTTTACTGTAGGTGCCCAGAAAACCAGGGTTTACCTAGGGTTTTACTCCTCCATGGCCATAACTTGCAATTTATCAATCTAAGACTCATGGGATTGGGTGAAATGCAAGTATGGCTAGTTTATTCTAAGATTCCAAAATCATTTTTCATGACGAGCAAGGGAGGTGTGTGTTTGAACCAACCCTAGGTAGACATCTCTATGTGGCTACCTAGTCCTTAAACAATAAAGTTACCCTTGAATGAAAATGGTCATGATTCCAGGCATTTAACCTTGGAATCCATTATAGTTTATGGTTTCCCACATGGTCATGGGGTTATGATTGTATGAGTTTCTCATTTGGACATAGATGCTTCACAAAGGGAGACTTAATTAACCCTTTAGGATAGTTAACCTTCTACCGATTTGAACCTTTGTTTGTCAGACCTTGATCCTTCCTTTAGGGGAATTTTGTAAGGTCCAAATGGGTATTTGAATTTGTGATTTTTTTTCCAAGGATGTTTGGAAAATTTTGGACTTAAGGTCCCTTTACCCATTTCAAGGGGCTATTAGCAATTAGGCCTAATTGTGAAGGGGCTATAGGGAATGGGGTTGAATCCTTACAACCAATGTTTGATCTGGTCTAGGTGAGTCATGTTTGACCCAAAATAGGTGTGCTAATGGTCAGTAACCCTTGGAGGTTTCAAAGTGTATGTTGGAGTAAATTATTCAAGTTGAATAAATATGAGTCTTTGAGATTGTGAGATGTTGAACTAATGTTGTAGAGCCTTTCTTTGATAGGATCCTATTGTTACTTTTAGGGGCCAGTGTCATACACCTTGGAGTGTTTGGCAGGATACAAGGAGGGATTTACATGAAGTGGTATTTGAGCTAGTAACGGCTTTGGTAAGGAGATAGAGAATTGAGAAATGGTAGAGGGACAAGAAGAAGAAGTCCCTAGTGGACCGATCACCAACATGGAATTGGCAAAGATTGTGAGAGAGCAGGCCACTTCTTGCAAGGCAATGTAGAGGGAGCTAGAGAGGTTGAGAGATAGAGTAGATGAGAAGGAAGATGGAGGCACCAGTAGTGGTGAAAAAGGGGATGAAGATGAAATACCTATGCCGGAGGAAGAGGTGATTCCTCTTGACCAGAGGCACTTCCTTAATGCCCTCAAATCCATGGAGAGGAGAACCATGGAGTAAAAGATTGATTTGCCAACCTTCACTAGGAAGATGGAACCAAATGTTGTGGTAGATTGCATAGACTCCTTGTATAGTTTCTTTGAATGTGAAGACATTCCAGGACACCAAAAGGTGAAAATTGCTAAGTCCAAGTTGAAGGGAGCCGCCCTAACTTGGTGGAACATTTTCCAAGAGGAAAGAGAGAAGGAAAACAAACCCAAGATTGTTTCTTGGAAGAGGATGGTTGCCTTAATAAAGGATACCTATGTACCCAAAGATTATGAAATTCAACTCCATAAGAGGAGACAAAATCTCAAGCAGAAGGAGATGGATGTGAACTCTTACACTGAGGAGTTCCAAAGGCTATGTATGAAATCTAAGACAAAGGAGGAAGAGAGTGAGAAAGTTGCCTGGTACCTAAATGGATTAAGGTACAACATTCAAGAGGAACTAAACCTCCTTAGCTTGGATACCATTGGTAAACGCCATCAACTTGCCATCAAGTCGGAACAGAAGATAAAAAGGAGACAATAGAAAAAAAATAAAGGAAGAGGAAGACAACAGAGGGGTGGAAGAAATTTTTTCAGAGGTAAGGGAAATGGTTTTGGAAACCAAGGTGAAACTAGTCAAGAAGGCACTAAAGGAGAGAGTAGTTCCAATCACAGCAGAGGATACAATTAGAGAGGTAATTTCAAAGGAAGAAGACCACCATTTTGGGTAAGATCTCAAGGTAGAGGTCCAATTAGATGTTATAAATGCAATCAAGAAGGACACATGGCCAACAGATGCCTTGATAAACCTACTAGTTCCATGGGGGAGAGGAGAAGTAACTTGGTTTTAGAAGTTGATTGCTAAAGTGTGGTAAGTGCACATACATACCAAAGTGTCAATACCCCTGATAGTTATGGCTACCCTGAAAGAGGTGAAGCTTTGATGATCAGAAGAGCAATAACTACCATGAAGATGATTGACAAAGAACCCCCATAGAGAAAGTCTCTATTTAAGACCACTTGCAAAGCGGGTGGAAAGGTATGCAAGGTTCTAATAGATTCCGGTTCAACTGAAAAATTTGTGTCTCTAGAAATGGTGGAGAAAATAAATTTGAGGGGACTACCTCACCCTTTCCCCTACAAGGTCTCATGGCTCACCCAAGGACAACAAGATGTTGTGGAAGAGCAGGCTTGAGTAGAATTCCAGATTGGAACTTATAAGGATAGATTATTGTTTGAAATTGCAAATATGGATTCTTGCCATCTCCTATCAAGGGAGACCATGGCAATTTGATTTGAAGGCATAACATGATGGTGCTAGGAACACATATTCCATCACCAAAGATGGTAAGGTGATTGAGCTGTTACCTTTGATGGAGAATGAGGAGGAAACCAAACCAAAGGAGGCCAGGGTGTTGGTGTTAGGAAGGAAGCAATTCATGAAGAACATAGAAGATGAATGCATTGTTTGGTATGCCCTTATTCCTAGTATAACAGTAACAAAGGTGGAGAAGTCTGAAGACAATAAAGAAGACAAATTGAGGTTGGTTGATCTTGCAGTGCAGCAACTACTAAACAAATACAAGGGTGTCATCTCTGGTGGCATGCCAAGGTCACTACCTCCCATGAGAGATATAAACCATTGCATAGATCTTATACCTAGATCCACCTTGCCTAATAAAGAAACATACAAGCTCACACCAGATCAGAATGTTGAGATGGCAAAATAGGTTGAAGATTTGTTGGAGTTTGGACTGATTGGCAAAAGTTTGAGCCCATGTGTAGTCGCTGCAGTCTTGACACCCAAAAAGGAAGGCACTTGGAGGCTTTGTACCGATTCAAGGGCTATCAACAAAATTACTATCAGGTATAGATTTCCAATTCCTAGGATTGAAGATTTATTAGATTGTTTGGGGGGTGCTAGATATTTTACAAAAGTTGACTTGAAGAGTGACTATCATTAGATTAGGATTAGGTCGAGAGATGAGTGGAAGACTGCATTTAAGACAAATGAGGGGTTGTATGAGTCAAAGGTCATGCCCTTTAGCTTATCCAATGCACCTAGTACCTTTATGATGTTGATGAATGAAGTCTTGAGGGATTTAATAGGAAAATTTGTCATAGTCTACCTAGATGACATTCTAGTTTTCAGTCAAACCAAAGAACACCTAAAACATGTAGACCTAGTCTGAAGAAGATTGTATGAAGAGAAATTAATGATCAATTTGGAAAAGTGTTTCTGTAAAGCGGAAAAATCGAACCCTAGGTGTTCCCCCACTCCATGGAGAGAGAAAGGAGGTCACTAGGATTGACAGTTTTCACTTAGGAGAGACTTTACATTCAAAAGAGGGGTTGAAACCCACAAGATCCAATCCCACACAATGCAAGACTGGATTCTAAATGAGTTTCAAGGGTTGAGACAGCAAGAATACCCTCTTTTGTAAAGAATGTAGATAGAAAGATCGAATTAGGAGTGCATGTAAAGTAAGAAATATTCGCTTGTAGATGGAGATAGGGACACGGGATGAAGCTACGGACTTGAAATTAGCAGTAAAATGTCGAGATGATGCTGTCCCACAAATTTGAGTGAAAGTTGATGGGATGATGGCTCCCGGAGTGCACACGGTCCTTCGAAAAATCTGTGAAACGAAGGGGGATCTGTTCGTCTTTGCACAAGGATTCCAGATCTTCAATTACAGTCGCGTACCTTCAACCTACACACAAAAAAGAGAGGATGATTGGGGGGTTAAGGATTAGGGGTTTGCCTTTAGGTCAAACCCCGATTTTGGAATTAACCAAGAAATGAGAATGCTGTAAATGTAAGTGTTTGTAATGTAATCAAGTACTGATACCTTGTTGTAAGAATGTTTGTATTCTTACATGCGAAGGTGTAATGATGCTGTATGTTGTATGTTGTAGGTGATCTCCTCTTCAATGGTTGAATCCTTGTCTTGAATGCAACACCTAGCCTTGAATGGAGACCCAGAATGCTCTATTGCTTGAAGGAATGCTTGAATGCTTGAATGTTTGAATGTTTGAATATTTGAATATCGCTTTCGCGTCTTGCACTTGCTTACTTACCTACTACCCTTTCAAGGAGGGGAAAAGTAGTTTATATACTTGTCAATTAGGGTTAGGAGACTGCTTTTTCTGACCTTAGGCTGACCTAGGAACATTATTTTCCAAATTGCAAACTTAAAGACCCGATGCCCAACAAGAGACCAGGCCCAAAATAGGGCCAGGGACCAGGGCGCTGGGCGCCATGGTCCCACCTCCCGGGATAGCAGGGTGCAAGGAGGATCAGGCCAAGGTGCAGAAATATGCAGTTTTTGATGTCGCAAGTAGGTTTCGTGGTCTCCATTCAGGCTCAACGTTGTGCCGCCATTGTGAAGACCCAAATGCAGTTGAAATTGCAAGTGTCACAATTTTATGATGCTACATTTAGCCCCCACTTTAGCAGGAGTATAAGCGTACGCCCATACTTCTGGTAAAGTACAAGGAAACAACATTGAAAAACTTTCACGATGTCAAGGAGGCAAGATACACCAAGCCCCTAGTGGACTAAGGATCTTACGACTTTGATTGACAAAGTAAAAGGGAAGATCACGAGGGAGAACCATGACTGTCAGTAGTAAGGTTCCCTCACTATGAGTCATGCAAGAAAAATACCAAAAATTTTCAAGGCAAAGCTAAGTTCGCCAAGAAGTTTTTAAGTATCTTGAAGAGATATGAATGGGGTGTATGCCCCCCTATGTTAAAGTGATCGCACATGCCTCATCGGGGGTGATTGCTTTAAGGTAGTGATACACATAAGAAATGAGAAGGGAAAGGAGCATGTTATCACAAGGATTTAGCCCCCAAGTGTGAGATAAGCCCAAGGATAATAGACACAAAACACAAAGCACGAGGTGACTTCGCTTTCCTTGGGGTCAGTATGCTGTATGATAATTCATGTATATCATATGTATGTATGCATAATTTTTCTTCATTCCCCAATCAAGGAAGGTCACCTAGAAGAAGGGAACACATGTGTCTTTTGAGTCAACATGAGAGAGACCAAAAGAGATCTCAATGCTTTGCATCGTCCTCAAGTAGACAACACTAAGGACAACAAATAGAAGAATGAGAATAACACATAGAAGAAGTAACAAAAGAGATCAAGAGAGGAGGAGAGAGTTTGCTATGCTAATGAAACTAGTCCAGCACGTCATCCACCCCCTGATCTTGCTGATCAATATTTCGGGAAGGCAAGAAACACGCTAGAGGAGGAACATCCAACACAACAGATGGAGCTATCAGAAGATCCAAACAAGGGCTATGTTCATGTTCCATGCCACGTTGTTCTTGTCTAGGAGCTAGGATAATTGCTTTAGAAAATTCGTTAGATAAATGGTTATCAACATCAACATATTCATATTCACTATCAGAAGAAAGAGGAGTAACATTTTCATCATGAATAACATTTTCATCTATATCATCATCAAGATTTATAAAAATAGGATCTTTAACTCGCACAGGATCAAGATCATCATGTATCTTATGTTTAGGAGATTTTGGCTCAATTTTTGGATAAGGAGAAAATGGAATAATACTAGCTGAAGGTGTTTTGGGGGATTGCAAAGTTTGAGAAGCAGCTGCCTGAGCTCTAAGATGACGCTTTCGTCAGCGTTCACGTGCAGAACGATTTCGTCTAGTCTTAGTAGGAAGTTGAGAAGATTGAGGAGGAGAAATGTTCTCATCTCTATCACTTGGGTGTTTAGGTTGTGGTCTCTTAGGTTGAATAATAGGAGAAGAGGAAGGTCTCTTCTCTCTATAAGAGAAAGGAGGAGGAACTACTCCATATAAAGGAGGAATATCTAGTTTAGGTAGGAGACCAAGTCCATCATGACGAGGAGGTATAGGTCTATTTTTAGAAAATTTATTAGATATAGACATAGTCACATTCATAGGGATGGGTTGGGAATATTCTTGAGGAAAGACATTAGTTTTATCTTTCAAAGGAAGAACTTCCTTCTCAAGAATGATAGGAATATCAAGTTTGGGTGTTCTAGGTTCACTTAGAGATAGGATCATATCTTTTTTCCACTTTTGATAAGATTTGAAAAGATGATCACTCCGCGGTGGAAAAGATTGGAATTGTTTAGGCCAAAAATAATCAATAGGAATGCTAGAAGTTCTTTCAGCTGGTTTAAAGAGACTATGATTGATAGTAACAACTTCACCATTATGGGGAAATTTCAAACACTTGTGAATAGGAGAAGCAATAGCTTTCATGGAAGATAGCCAAGGATAGCCTAACTTCACACGAAATTGTTCGGATGATGGAATAATAGCAAAGTCCACATCAAGGGGTATGTTATGAACCTCAATAGGTAATGTAATAGAACCAATTGCAGGAGAAGAAAATGCATCAAATAATTTCACAACCACATTTGTTTTGTCATAGATCACTTGATTCAATTTCAAAGTAAAAAGAAATTCTTCAGTAATGACATTAACCATACAAGAAGGATCAATAAGCACTCCACGACAAGGTGTAATCTTGACTTTTGCAACTATATATAAAGGACCATTAGGTGCCCTGATAGTTTCACTGGAATCAAATGTAATGGAAGGCTCTTTAGGGATTTTTTTCTGCTCTACAAAGTTAATTACATTCGGAGTCATAGACACAAGACTATCAGGTGAGAAAGAGGAATCATTAGTCTCAATCACATTAGAGGTATGAGAAGGTAATGGATCAGTAAAAATCTTAAAATTTTGGTTAGGAGGAGCTACAGATGTGTTGCTTTTATCATTCATACCTGAAACAAAAATAGTATTATTATCAATCAAATCTTGAATTTTACCCTTTAAAGCAAAACATTTTTTAGTATCATGCCCAGGTTGACGATGAAATTGACAAAAAGATTTGTTATCAAAATAGGGTGAATTAATCTTTGTAGGATCTATTTGCTTTATAGGAGCGAGGGTAAGCACATTTTGTTCCAATAACTTATTCATAATACTATGCAATGATTCATTCAAAGGAGTAAACTTTCTTTCTTTCTTGAAAAACTTAGAAATAGGAGGCACACCTGATGCTGCATTCACATTGTTGTTGATGTTGTTTTCATTGAACTTAATGAACTCTCTATTCGGTTTAAACTTCCCAAATGGTTGTTGACTACTATCACCCTTATCACTTGGAGCCATAGGATTTGCTTGTTTCATTTGACTCACAATCAGTTGATAATTGTGAAGAGTTGCGCACAATTGT
This sequence comes from Cryptomeria japonica, assembly GCF_030272615.1. NCBI lineage: Eukaryota > Viridiplantae > Streptophyta > Pinopsida > Cupressales > Cupressaceae > Cryptomeria > Cryptomeria japonica. The sequence continues at coordinate 132,166,181 of NC_081409.1, forward strand.
TGGAAAGAAGTAAACTCAGAAAACATAAGTTTTTCTCTAATATATTTTTGTAAATTAGAAATAAAGATTCTTTGAATATCATTGTTAGGTATTGGAAAAGAAATTTGAGCATACAAATGCTTATATCTACCAATGAAATCAGTCACTTTTTCTTTAACACCTTGTTTACAATCCATTAAATCAATCAAAGTAACTTTAGGAATTATATTGTTTTGAAATTGTTGAATAAAAGCATTTGCAAGTTGTTCGAAAGAAGTAATAGAATAAGAAGGCAACGAGCAATACCATTGTAGAGCTTTATCTCTTAATGTTCTAGTAACCTGTTTTGCAAGCAACCTTTGGTCATGAGAAAAATCAGTACATATTGTTTGAAAGGTCTTAACATGTGTTAGAGGATCACCCTTACCACCATAAAGCTCCAATTGTGAGATTTCAACATGCTTAGGGGGGATAGCTCGAACAATATCAAGAGAAAGTGGGCTCGCAACATCAAATGTGGGCACACTAAACTTAGATTGGTTCATAGAGGCAATTTGTTGCTGTAAAGAAGAGACAGTTTGTGCAAGATTGTTAATGGTCGCTTCAGTCGAAGAGTTCATATTAGACATGTTAGATTGTGATGGAGGTATTATGTTATTGAAAGAAGGTATTGATTGAGAGTAAGGTGGCGGGACACTATGATAGTTAGTCATAGGAGATGATTGGAAAAAAGGAACACTACAAGGAGGAATGGAATGGTTAAACGAATTGCCCCCTTGCGTCATGTTCATTTGTGGAGATTTAATAGGAACACTCATTGAAGGAATGAATGAGGAAGTCAGATTGAATGACGGAAGAGGGTTGATTGAAGAAGAAGGATTGCCCCCATGACTGGTGATCATGGGTGGAATGTTTTGTATTGAAGTAGTCATTATGTTTGATGTAAAAGTAGGTATACTAGCAATAGAAGTTGTCAAAGGAATAGAATGATTGACTTGAGTAGGAGGTTGTGTATAACCTAAAGTTTCAGCACAACTCTTCATAGGCATCACATTCGAATCCACAATGTGTGCAATACCACACAAAATATCAATTCCATTCTTATCACTTTGAACCATACGTTTTAGACCCTTAATTAATGAAAGAGCTTCACTATCGGGGTATTCTTGAGACATCCATTGTTGAAAATCATCAAATTGGTTATCCAATTTTGAAAGTTGTTCTACAGAAACCTCATGGAGAGCTTCTTCATCATTAAGAGGATTAGAGGAATTACCCATGTCCTCGTTAAAAAGGCCATTCAAATTAGGTTCCATCTCCTCAGTAATTAAACCTTGAAAGGACTTAATTCTAAGGCTTCATCTAATGGGAATAGTATAAGTAGGGCTTATTGTTGTAAAACTCATGCACCAAAGAGAGAGAGAAGATTTTGAATTTAGAAGTAGTAAATTTCAATAAAATTAGCCAATCTCCTAGATTTAAGCTATTAAATACAATCAGGACAATCTCCCGAAATTTCGAAAAAAATGTCGGGGACCGTGGCGAACGGAGTGCACACGGTCCTCGCAACTTTTTTTGAAATTTTCAGGGATGAAAGTTATGATGATTTGAAAGCTAATCTGAAAAAATTGAGTGATTTTAGGATCTGTAGATAGGCCAAATTAAAGTTGCAATCTCAAAATTGAACCCTACCAAGATTGTTGAAAAATGCAAAATTTGAATTTTGAAAAAGAGAGGGAAACTTAAATTTTGAATTTTAAGATTTTAGAAGGAATACTGAAAGTAATGCAAGCTTTGAAATTTAAAAGTTGACTCAATTTTATGCAAAATTTGAATTTGAAAGCGGAAATCAAAGTTGTTGCAAAAAGCTTAATTTCAAAAGTCACAAATTGCAAGAATTTGAATAAAGCACTGAAATTTCGAATGAATGCCAACACACTTTTCAGATCTAGGACAGTAACAAATACAATTTTAACACAAAATTTTAATTTCAACAATTTTTGAATGATTATAAGCCTTAATCAAGGCAATCACTAGACCAACTTTGACTTTAATTTTGAAAGTGTTAGAATTGATGAAATCAGCCAAGATTCTGAATTCTAGCAGAAAAATACAGTAAGATCTAGCTCCCAAAATTTCAAAAAAAATGTCGGGGATGATGGCGCTCGGGTTGCACACGGTCCTCGTAACTTTTTTCAAAATTTTCAGGGATGAGAGATATTATGATTTTGTTGCGGAATCCAAGGTTACAGCCGATTTGGAGGTGTTTTGATCAGTGAAATCATTGGTTAAAGGTTGAATCAAGAGGGTTCTAAAAATTAGGGTTTTGACATTTAACCACTTAATTTTCAGAATTAGAGCACAAATATGAATTGACAATTTGCAATAGAAGGGTAGATCTGAAACAAGCATTAACAATTAAACATTTCACAAGTTCAAAAGGAAAATTTAAGGTTTTTATGCAATTAACCTCGAAAATTTGCAAAAGATCAAACATGGAAATGTAATTAAGGAAGCAAATTTTTTTCAGATCTAACCATGAATAATCAGAATTAGGATGTTCACGTCGGGTTCACCAAAATGTAAAGCGGAAAAATCGAACCCTAGGTGTTCCCCCACTCCATGGAGAGAGAAAGGAGGTCACTAGGATTGATGGTTTTCACTTAGGAGAGAATTTACATTCAAAAGAAGGGTTGAAACCCACAAGATCCAATCCCACACAATGCAAGACTGGATTCTAAATGAGTTTCAAGGGTTGAGATAGCAAGGATACCCTCTTTTGTAAAGAATGTAGATAGAAAGATCGAACTAGGAGTGCATGTAAAGTAAGAAAGATTCGCTTATAGATGGAGATAGGGACACGGGATGAAGCTACGGACCTGAAATTAGCAGTAAAATGTCGAGACGATGTTGTCCCGCAAATTTGAGCGAAAGTTGACGGGACTATGGCGCCTGGAGTGCACACGGTCCTCCGAAAAGTCCACGAAATGAAGGGGGATCTGTTCGTCTTTGCACAAGGATTCCAGATCTTCAATTACAGTCGCGTACTTGCAACCTACACACAAAAAAGAGAGGATGATTGGGGGGTTAAGGATTAGGGGTTTGCCTTTAGGTCAAACTCCGGTTTTGGAATTAACCAAGAAATGAGAATGCTGTAAATGTAAGTGTTTGTAATGTAATCATGTACTGATACCTTGTTGTAAGAATGTTTGTATTCTTACATGCGAAGGTGTAATGATGTTGTATGTTGTATGTTGTAGGTGATCTCCTCTTCAATGGTTGAATCCTTGTCTTGAATGCAACACCTAGCCTTGAATGGAGACCTAGAATGCTCTATTGCTTGAAGGAATGCTTGAATGCTTGAATGTTTGAATGTTTGAATATTTGAATATCGCTTCCGCGTCTTGCACTTGCTTACTTACCTACTACCCTTTCTAGGAGGAGAAAAGTAGTTTATATACTTGTCAATTAGGGTTAGGAGACTGATTTTTCTGACCTTAGGCCAACCTAGGAACATTATTTTCCAAATTGCAAACTTAAAGACCCGATGCCCAACAAGAGACCGGGCCCAAAATAGGGCCAGGGACTAGGGTGCTAGGTACCATGGTCCTTAGGGACCAGGGCGCTAGGCACCATGGTCTTGAAGGACTAGGGCGCTGGGCACCATGGTCCCACCTCCCGGGACAGCAGGGTGCAAGGAGGATCAGGCCAAGGTGCAGAAATATGCAGTTTTTGATGTGGCAAGCAGGTTTCGGGGTCTCCATTCAGGCTCAACATTGCACCGCCATCGTGAAGACCCAAATGCAGTCGAAATTGGAAGTGTCACAATTTTACGATGCTACAGTTTCTTTATGCAGGAAGAGATCATTTAATTGAGATTTGTAATCTCATATGGTGAGTTGAAAATGGATCAAGAAAAGGTGAGTGCCATATTGTGTTGGCCTATGCCTAGAACAATGAATGATGTTAGAAGCTTTCATGGCTTAGCCACATTCTATAGGAAGTTTATAAGAGGCTTTAGCCATATTTGTGCTCCTATGCTTGATACCATAAAGGGAGGACAAAAGTTTAGGTTCAGTTGGATAGAAGAGGCAGATAACTCCTTTGAAACATTGAAGAGAAAAGTTGCAGAGTAGCCGGTCCTTGCCCTACCTGATTTCAACAAGATCTTCCAAGTGGAGTGTGATGCCAGCCACATGGCTATTGGGGCAGTGCTCAATCAAGAGGGAATTCCTATTGCCTTCTTTAGTGAGAAGTTAAATGAGGCAAAGAGAAGGTATTCATCCTATAACCTAGAGATGTATGCTCTAGTACAATCCTTGAAGAAGCGGAGACACTACTTGCTGCCAAAAGAATTCATAGTCTTCACAAAAAATTAGGCCCTTAGCTTTATAAATAGTCAAGAAAAGTTGAATCACAGGCATATGACATAGGTAGAGACCCTACAAGCCTTCACTATCATTCTTAAATACAAGAAAGGGGTCAAGAATAAGGTGGCAGATGCTTTGAGCAGAAGAGTCCTAACTGCAAACCAGATCCAGTTGGAGAGTGTTGGAATAGACTCCTTGAAAGCCATGTATGAGGATGAAGAAGACTTTGCAGATATCTATAAGGTATGTGCTTCATTCGATGAGCGGTTTCATGTTGATTTGTTTGAATTTTTGATTAAAAATAGATTGTTGTTTAAGGGTGCACAACTATACATACCCAAATTCTCTATGAGACTAAATATAAGTAAGGAGAAACATTGTGGAGCAATGGAAAGCCACTTTGGCCTTGACAAGACACTAGATTTGGTGAAGAGGCACTACTTTTGGCCCAAACTATAGACAGATGTCAAGAGATTTGTGGAGACATGTGTAATATGCCAAAAGGCAAAGGGAAAGTCCACAAATGCAGGCCTATACCAGCCTTTACCCATCCCTTCAAGACCATGCGAAAGCATAAGTATGGATTTTGTTTTAGGATTGCCTAGGACAAGGAAAGGATATGATAGTGTTTTTGTAGTGGTGGATAGGTTTAGTAAAATGGCACATTTCTTGCCATGTAAAACCACTTGTGATACTTCTTATATTGCAAACTTGTTCTTCAAGGAGATTGTCTGGATACATGGTTTGCCTTTGACCATAGTCTCTGATTGGGATGTAAAATTTATTGGACACTTTTGGAGGACCCTTTGAAAGAAGCTTGGTACAAATCTATCCTTCTCCTCAGCCTACCATCCCCAAATGGATGGCCAAACTAAAGTTGTAAACATGTCATTAGGAAATCTGCTAAGGTGTTTGAGTAGATATCATGGAGAAAGATGGGATAGCATATTATCTTAGGCAGAATTCTCCTATAATGATACAGTGAATAGAAGTACCGGTAAGTTACCCTTCTAGGTTGTATATGACATCCAACCAAGGGGTGTGATGCACTTAAGAGAACTACCTCTAGGAGAAGTCATTAGTGTAGATGGGGAAACATTTGCTACCGCCATAAAGAAGATCCATGACCAAGTTAAAAATCACCTTCAACAATCTAAAGAAAGATATAAAGCTCATACTGACAAAAAGAAGAGGGATATTCAGTTTGATGTGGGGGACTTGGTGTGGGTTCACTTGAAGAAGGAAAGACTTCCAAAAGGTAGATATACAAAGCTTATGCAAAGAAAGATGGGACCCTGTCAAATCTTGAAAAAATGTGGCCAAAATGCTTATGAACTTCAACTCCCACCCGATCTTGGTTTGTCACCTATCTTTAATTTATGTGACTTACCTCTTTATAAATGTAGTGTTGATGCAGGAGAAGACATAATTCAAGTTATGGTAGATAATAACATTCCCAAACATGAACCACCAAAGTTGCATAAGGTTTTAGACACCAAGGTTGCAAAGCGAACAAGGAACAAAGTTTACATGGAGTATTTGGTGTCTTGGAAGGGACAACCTGATTCTGAAGCAGTTTGGATGATAGAATAACAAATCAAAGACCATGGTGCAGACCTGCTGGCTCTCATCTCAAGTGGACTTGAGTTTTCTTCTTCTGAGGAGTATGGGGCAGGAGCACCCCTTCAAGATGATAAATTAGACTCAGAGGAGGAAGGATAAGGCATCAAACATGTCTTTAGGATTTTTTACATGTGTTTCAATCATGCATTGTGTGTTTGTAATAAAACACCCCATCTTGTGAGCCAAACTCCTATTTTGGCATCTTAATAAGCCAATTAGGACTTTTGGACAAAAGGGGATCAAGAGTGTGTAGGAAATAGTTATTCTAGCAGTTTCAATGCTTCTAGGGTATTTTAGGAGGGGTTACTCTTGATCCAAGGCAATAGGAGGTGAGAGATGACATTTTGACAACTTTGGCAAAAGTTGTCAAAAGTTGTCATAAGCAACTTTTATGCACTTTTTGCATTTTTGTTTTGTTTGAACTCCTCCAATGGCTCTAACCTCTTTTTTTTATTGAGATCAGTTGTGGAGTGGTATATACACCTTGTGGATCCAATTCCCAAGGTTATACTATACGGAAGAAAGATTTGATGACTACAAGCTAATGAAATTCTGAGTTTTTCCTGCAATTCTGGAGTTTTTGGTACATAGTACAACATTGTATAGATTGGGATCAATTTCCAATGATGTGAATTGGTTAGAGTAGAGAGTTAATTGTGATTTGATTTTGGTTTGAGGTTTAGGTCATGTGTTTTTCTCCTATTATTCCAATTTTACTGTAGGTGCTCGGAAAACCAGGGTTTACCTAGAGTTTTACTCCTCCATGGCCATAACTTGCAATTTATCAATCTAAGACTCATGGGATTGGGTGGAATGAAATTATGGCCAGTGTATTCTAAGATTCCAAAAGCATTTTTCAAGAGGATCAAGGGAGGTGTGTGTTTGAACCGACCCTAGGTAGACATCTCTATGTGGCTACCTAGTCCTTAAACAACAAAGTTACCTTTGAATGCAAATGGCGATGATTCCAGGAATGTAACCCTATAATTCATGATGGTTTATGGTTAACCACATTCTCATGGGGTTTTGGTTATATGGGTTTCTCATTCAGACATAGACGCTTCACAAAGGGAGACCTAAGTAGCCCTTTAAGACAGTTAACCTTCTACCAGTTCAGACCTTTGTTTGTTAGACCTTGACCATTACTTTTGGGTAACTGTGTAAGGCCCAAAAGGGTATTTGAATCTATGATTTTTTTGCCAGTGTGTTTGGAAAAGTTTGGACTTAAGGTCCCTTTACCCATTTCAAAGGGCTACTAGCAATTAGGCCTAATTGTGAAGGGGCTATAGGTAATGGGGTTGAATCCTTACAACCAATGTTTGATAAAGCATATATTTTGTTACCTCTAGAATTAAAAAAAAAGGTTCAACATCCTCCTACATGAAAATTTATGGCCTCCAAAAGTTGCCTTCCTACATTAGAAATGTAGAAACACATAGGACATATAAAAGGGTTGTAAGGGGAAGTTAAACTTGGTTACCAACTTATGATGCATATTGTGCTACATCATAAGAAATTTGTGGTACCCTATGTTTGGGTGGTTTTAGGATATGATTTTGTGGTTACCATTTGATAGTTTTATCTACTACTCCAATTTATAAGACATTGTATATGCATGTACATAGAGTAGTGAGTTTGCAAACATTCTTATTTTGATAGAATCACTTGAAGATTACTTTAGAATTTTTTACATGTATCATTATTCATTTTAATTTTTCTTTGTCATATCTTGTATGCATATCAGAAGAGAAGAGAAGAGGGTAGAAGAGAAGGAAGAGGGGAGGTAATGGTTTAAGTAATTTTGAAGATTGCACCATTATAAATCATATAAGAGACAATCAAGTTGCATATGTTTAAATTGAACGAGTCACAAAGAATTCACTAGGTATCAAGTTTTGTTGAGTGCAAAGGCTTAATCCTTACTAAGGGACGATTGTAGCATTATAATTCCCTAAGGGAATTTAATGTAAAAAACTTGGTCCTATGCTAAAGGAAGTAATTTAATTGATAGAACCAATTACATAGTTCCAAACTTGGTATTATAATATATTTCAAACCCACCAATAAATTCTGTAGGAGATGCTAAAAATAAATATTAGAAAAAAGTGATCAACACTTGCAGAGAGAAACTAGGTTGATTTGAATATATAAAGGGATAAAAGATATACACATAGAGCACAAGGTGCACTCTTTATTACCATTTACAATGAGAGATAATATTTATGTATAGGATTCTAAACCTTGGACTACTAAAAATTTGAAATGTTCAATAAGGTGTCCACGAGACAATCACAAGTATAATCTAATCGAGAGTGAGAAATATTTTGAGAAATGTATTAAAATTGTTTTGAGTAGAGTGATAAGACATAACAAAGTATTGGATTGAATCTTGGGTCATTCCATATATTAAAAAAGATTAAAATACACAGTATAATAACATGAAAATCATTCAAACAAAGTAACATCAAATGAGAGATTTTTTTTTATAATATCTACTTTTCTTATCTATAATTTTAAAACCAACACAAAGAGAATTCAAAATAAAAGTCATTAAAATCTAAAACTATGTAAATATTGATTTTTATTATTTTAAACATAAAAATTTAAAAACTAACTGCAAAAACTTTAAAACTTTAATGCTAAGAGCTAATTCACAACATACACATCATTAATTTAAACATTCAATATTAAACTCACTAATTGATAGTTTTATGATCATCAACTTGAACATTCCATATTTAATTCACAAAGTTTTATCCTTCAATTAGAAGTTAAGAGTTTTTCATTTCTATATATGATTGATTTTGAAATATTAAAGGATAGTATCAATTTTTAGTCTTGTCAGTTTTTGTTTTGGTTAAATTTCATTTATATGTATATATATATATATATATATATATATATATATATATATATTTGATAAAAGTGGATAGAACCACTGAACTATATTAAATTTTAAATTTTTTTTTACAGTGTCTGGTTCAAAAAGCACTGAAGGGAAAGAACCAGTAAGAAAACCCTTCAGTATTGCTTAAGTAACACAAGCCTATTCTACCCAATACCAAATGCCCATTGGCATAGTACATCAAAAAACCCATCCCAATTACATAAGCCATATTAGATATAAAGGAAGCCACCAACAGAGGCATATAGAAGGAAGATTAAAGTATGATCACCAAAAGATGCATATCCATTGCTGCCAAAAAACACTAGTCTGAACCACCCCTGTCTATGAAACACAATTCTCCAAACCACTGGTTAGAATGATACCACATAGCAGAAATGAAACCATAATCAGAGACCCTATCAAAATAAACATTGTGATCAAGCATAGCAGAAGCCACACCAAAGAAAAGCCACACCAAATAAGGAGGTTGATGAAGACTACAACTATGCCCTTCTTTACTTCAAATATTCCAAAACCGAGGAAGGGATCTCATCCACACTTACCTCCCACATATTAGCTTCACTATCAATGGCTAAGTTAGCCAAGAAATCTGTAATCTTATTCACTTCCCTATAATAGTGGGAAATAAAAAAGGAATAAAAAAAATCTAATTTTTGCAAAATATGATCAAGTATATATTGTAATTGCCAACAATTCAACTTCTTTTTCATGACACTTTGAATAATAACCATAGAATCACCCTCAATTATCAAGTCCTTAATTCCCAAAGATATAACCATATCCAAACCATAGGACAAAGCAAAAAATTCTGCACAATTGTTAGACTTGAAACCAATCGCATGACAACGAGCCTGAACAAATCTTACCTTATGATCATAAATTACCATACTTGCCCCTGCCAGGTCAGGGTTCCCATGAGAAGCACCATCAAAATTCAATTTAAAGCGCCCTTGCGGAGGAGGTTTCTAGCAAGCAAAATTTCTCTTACTTATAGCATTAGTCTTATTTAAAATAGATCCATGAGAAGGTAAGACTGATAACATTCTCCAAACTCGAGTTACCATACCATCCCAATGAGAAAAAGAGGTAAGGGTTTCCAAATTCTTATAGATAAAAGACAAAGCAACTTCAGAGATGGAAGATTCAATCCTCAATAAAACCTCAGCCAAGGAAGAACTTGTTTGTTTAAAAATCCTATTATTACGCTCTAACCAAATATTCCAAATCACAATAGATGGAGAAATAATCCAAAGACATGCATAGAAAGATGAAGCAAACAGGAGAGGCTAGGCTCTAAAGTGGGAAAGGAGATCCTTACCAATAACAAAGGATAGATTAAGCTTTTCAAACAACCACTGCCAGCAAGCATAGGCAAAATCACAGTGAAGAAACAAGTGTTCAGAGGATTCTAAATTTATATGTATATTATTTTCTTAAAAATTATTAGATTTTATTTAAAACAATGATCAAAATCAGATTCAGCAAACTATTAATTTTTAAAAGAAAAACAATTGAACACTCAAAAAGTAGATCTGTAGACGATATTTCTATGGTATTCTAGCTTGTCTCTGATATATGCGACGTATACCTCTACCGATTTTCATTATAAGCAGGCTATTAGCATTATATTTTCATACTAACAATACATTTTGTACCATAAGTGTAAATTCAAACCGTGCTCTCATCTGAATGCAGGTTGTGAAGAATGATCGGAGCTCCATGCTGAGGAAACATTGTGATAAACGATGTGGGTGCATGAACGTAACCCGGAGAAAGAACAAACGAAAAGCGTTGCAAAATCATGACAAGGGCAACCTTGGTTTCAAGCATAGCGTAATTTTGGCCCACACAGGACCTCAACCCATATCCAAAAGGGATAAGAGCAGTAGATTCATACTTAGCAGCCTTACTTATTCCCTCACTAAACCTCTCAGGCTTAAATTCATTTGCATCCTCTCCCCACAGAGATGTATCGTGATATAATGAAAGCATAGGGAACAGGACCTGAGCGCCTTTAGGGATTGCGATTCCTCCGAGTGTTGTATCCTTATGCACTTCCCTCATAAGGCCAACAGCTGGTGGGTAGAGCCGGATCACCTCGTTCAGGATCATTCCTAACTGTTGTCCACAAGACACATACAATTCAATTAGAAAAATACTAAGAGCAAACTATCTTAGTTTAAGTTATAAATGGCTTTTGAATTCTTACAGTTTTTAGTTTGTTTAGTGTCTCAAATTTTGGATGGCAATTTCCACAGACTACGTGTACTTCTGAGCGTGCTTGCTCTTGCCAGTCAGGATGCATGGCCAAGAGAACAATGGCAAATGTTAAGTAATTACTTGTAGTCTCTTGCCCAGCGATGAAAAATGTTTTGCACTCAGCTATGATTTCCTCTATTGTGAGGCCCTCATTGCTTTCAGAGCTTCTCAGCTCTTGGATTGTCTTCATCATGGAGCCAAGCAGGTCATTGCCATAGCCTTGGCTGGTGTTTGTACCAGCTTTTTCTCGAATTATAATAAGCTCTTTCAGAGCATTCTTAATTTCTTTGTTGAGTCTCCAACGTTCTCTGTTTCTTTTGAAAGGTAAAAATCTGAAAAAACAACAAAAAGAAACATAACATAATGTTCATTTCGTTCATCATGAATGATTCGATTTTAATATATAGGAAACATCACTTGGGCAAACCATCGGGTATAATTCAGTCTCACCTATAGCAAGGAACTATTAATTTTGCATTATCCTGAGACGCCAAGGACATTTGCTGAGCCAGTAAATGAAAAATATGCTTTCCTTGGAGATAGCTGCTGCCAAATGCTGTGCGGGCAATAACGTCTGAAGTTAGAGCCTTACATTCCTGAGCCACATCTACTTCTTTCTCACCATTTTTAACAACTTTCTCCCATTTCTCCAGCATATTGACAGTGCTCTCCACCATGCAACAAACCATATCCTGCTCCAATGTTTTTCGATATGTTATTAAGAATATAAATGTCTTAATAAGTTACTAAGAATATTGATTAATCTCGTGAAGTGATCTATAACATTATTATACAATCCGCTGCAGTCTTTTTTAAAATTTCTTATCAAACAATCATTTAACTGTTTATACAGAATCCAATTTGAGAATAAAAAGAATACCCAATTGACAAAAGTTTATCTTCCAGAAGAGAATATGAATCCCATCTAACCTTGAGCTTATCAGTATGAAAAGATGGATTTATTATCTGCCGGTGATGCGCCCATTTATCACCATCGAGCACCACGAGGCCTTCTCCAAGCAGCTCTTTCATCACGGGATTCCATTTTGGTTTTCTATAATTCCCTTTCTTATCACCTAGCACCTTCTTCGCTAATTCAGATCCACCAACTACTAGTGTTGGTATTGGCCCAAGCCACATTAAGAAAGTAGATCCTGGTAATTAAATGACCGAATTTATTAACATATATTATCATCATTAGTTTAGAGAATAAAATTACCATACTGAATAAAAGTTACCATATATTTTGGACCAGTAAGGGTAGTAAGGCTGCACTCTTGCTACAATATCATGGGAGAGTTTCATAGGCTTTGATGTGGCCTCATTTATTAACTTAGCGTATTCAAGAGTATTTCCAAACAGGATCTTGTAAGGAGGGCCTGTGATGCCTTGAGATTGAAAATGCTTGGTTATTTGCAGAGGCTTCCACCATATTGCTATTGTAAATTTGGCAAGTAGAATAACGAGTAAACAACCAAATGAAAACCACATGATTTCAGCAACACTAAAGAGGGAAGTTTCCATATCTTTCAATGTTTCAAGAATGTCATAGATGCTCCTCACCATCTTGTTGTGATATTTATGAGAGTGTTTTTGGCTGGTTATCTACCTATTATCTCAAAAGCATTTTGGTTTTTCCTTATTTCCAGCCATAAGATGTTGGTTTAATCCCTTGCATGGGATTGTTGCATTTCTTATATGAATTCACTTGATTTTTTTCCCTGTCTGTATGCATTATCTAGTAGAGTCACATCAATGCCTTGTTATATGTTTCTTGGAATATCCAATGTAAACAATTTACTCTCAGCATTACTCGACATGGAATTTTGGTTTACTTGCATGTCTTATATGATTTCTTTTTCCCTGCCGGCAGATGTAACCATTTTGCAGACGAGCCGCGTCAACGCCTTGTTTTATGTTTCTTGGAATATCCATCAATGCCACGGATATCATCTTGGGATGATTCTTATGCGTAGTTGGGGACTTTCTGGAGGTGCTTTAAATTAATTTTCTTTCAATGGTTTGTTTTTCATTGGTTGTTTGAATTTTTCTTTATGGCTTTTTCCTTGGATGTCACGGATTTATTGGGAAAATGAATTTAAAAATCCTTTGGTGGCTCTACTCTTTAATCATTATATGAACCAGAATGCTAAGAATTAATCATCATATGAACATTAGTAAATATTGATGTGAGAACCATTAACATTCTATTTATGTTGCACCTTTCTCTCTATTGTCACGTAAGAATTTGTGTATTCATTTCTCTTCATTTATTTTTGCATATTTAAAGTTGAGAGATATATGCTTTATGAAAATTGATATATGAGTAAAAATAATTAGTTATGTATTTTTTTTTGAAATTGTATATTCAAATGTCAAGCTTATATTATCGAGAGAGGAAACATGTTTTAAATTTAATTTTTCTTTTCTTCATGTTAGTTCTACAATATATAATAATTACTATCAACTCTCTATTCATTTTACACAACTATATCTATGGGCTCATTAATTACACAACAAAGGAAAAATAAGACAAAGAAAAAGACAAACCTAGATAATAAAGTGACATAACTTCGCACCTAGATCTATCATACAAGATAGTAGGAACATGGAGAAACAAGAGAAATCCAGCTTCATTAATTTATTGAGAAAGATAGATAATGATATTTTTATCCCTTCTTTTAATTTACCTAGTTTTCAAAATTGATCTATGATTTAATTATTATTTTATTTTTATAGGTTTTAATTTTGAAGTTAATTACAATGGACGACTCAATGTTTTTGGGTGTCAATAATAATATGCTTGAATAATTGCTTACTTAATAAATTATTTAGTGTTTGGACAAATCGGTATGTTGGAAATGAGATCCTAGCCAAGGAATGTAAACTAAAATCTCAAACATCCATGGCATACCATTGGAAGCACAAACTAGGTTCAGCTACAGTCCTAAAATGAGAGTTGAACACAAAGGGTTTCTGATAACTTTGTTGCAATGGATTTGAGATTGTAAATTGTGTGTTAATGAACTAGATTTAATGGTATCAAAATGATAACTTATAGCATAAATAGTGATATACAAAATTGAGAATCAACATAGTAAGATAGATTTGAAAATTAGATACAAGGAGGAACTTGTAGATGTAATCTATAGCAAAAAATATTAGATAGGGTTGGATGGTGCCCCAACCCAAGTTTTTCTACATGTTCAAGATATGGGATCGTTTGTCACAATCAACTCTACACATTTGTAGCCCCTTCTATGGTTGCATTTGAACTTGGACACACAAAAATAGGAAAAAATGGTTGTGTTTTTAAGGGGATTGCCTAAGAAAAACCCTTGTTGGTGTTTTCACCTTCACATCAACTACAATAGATAAAAGGAGAGCTTAACCTAAGGGAAGATAGAGGCTAATCATAGTTAGAATGTTGAATTGAAATTATTATACCTTAGGAATGATAATGGTGGTGATGCAATACTCTAAAAGTTAGACAAGTCCTCCAAGTTTCGATGCAATTACATGATGAAATGTAGTACGAGCCATCATGAAATCATATTTGAATATAGATTCTTTCTCTTTATGTTCATTTTTTATCTTAATGATGTAGAATGCAGATTAATTGATTCTTGAAACTTTCACTTTTAAATGATTAAAGATTGCTTTATATAGGGTTCACAAGGTATTTATGAATTTAGGTTGACATCCTACAGTCAAATCAAAATATTAGGATTGGATAAATAATGATGGAAGTTGACACACACAAATGTTAGAATTTGGTTCCCTTTTGAAAGGACTAGTTGTCCTAGTTCATTTAGACTAGGGCATTGGGTGCCCTAGTCCTCTCAAACAAGGAACAAAGAAAGTGGTGGCAAAGTATGAGGACGTAGAACATAAAATCTAATGCTAAAATAAGCACATGACAATAATAAGATAGGATAAGGCCCAAATTGGTTTAAAATGATATAGGAGAAAGAAGGATAGGACCACATAAAGTGTGAAATTGTAAAGGGTTATAATTTATTACGCTATATTTAGCCCCAACATTAGTAGGATTATGAAATTACAAACATACTCGTAAAGTAGAGATAAAGAAATAGACTAGCTAAGAGAAAGAAAAATTATGGATATGATGACTTTATATTAAGGGAAGTAAGCCCCCAAGCTTCAGATTGTATCAATCAACATAAAGCATTAAAATATACACATATACAAAAAAAGCAACTATAGTACTAAAGAAAACAAAAGGCTCGAAGTCAACTAGGTTAAGAGACCTCGATGTAAAGGTTGTCTAAATCACCAGTATCATTCTTAGAATGTTAATACAAGAGAACAAGTGGACTTCTAGAAAGAGACGATATAATACACCTATTTTTCATGAAATAAGGGGTCCATGGTCCAACAACTTAGAATTTGTGTTATGCTAGGGTTAAACTGAAAAAGAGATGAATTCAACTGGCCAACAAGTGATTCATGTTTATGGCATGGATTCTATTGTCTCACAAGTTATGTTATGATAGGTTATATTAGTGAGAAAAAAAATGGATTCCACTAGACTAAAAGTTGTGTTATGTTATGTGATTTGTAAAGTGCAATAAATGAGTACATTAGCAAGCTTCATTATGCTAGGTAACAAACATATTAGGGTACATAAATGACAATGACTATGATGATAACAAGCTGCATTATGTTAGGACCAATTATGGGGGATCATAAAATATGTTTTCCAAAGGGATCAAGATAGAAAGTTGTATTATGGTAGAGGTTTAGGATGAGTCATATGGATGCCAATCATTAGCAATTTGTATTATACTAGGTGGTCCATCTAGATCATCAACGATTCATGAGATCACACTAGTAAGACACATTGTATTGGATGATCAAAGCAAAGATCATATGCCATGCAAGTTTCTAGAGATAAATAATTAACCATGTCATAGGAGGTATTATTCAACACAAAACTACCTCTTTGGGGGTAGACCAATGAACAACTATAGGAAACAAGGAGGCCTCATATGCCTACTTAAATTGTCAACATGTTTCTATGGTGATATATTAAGGAAGATAAATATCCATAATAATGATAAACACCTTCAACAAAAAGGAGATATCCTATTAAAAATTGCAAGTGTTCCAAGCTAGGAAAAAGATCCTTATAGGGGATGTAAATGTTTAAGCAAGGAAGAGGTCATTTTAAAGGAAACATCTTTCAACAAGTGTAAAGGGATCCTTATCAAGGATATATAGCTATCAAAGAGTTAAAGAGAGTGATAATCCTTATCTAAGAATTCTTATTTTCATGCACATTTACCAATAAAAGGAGAGGGGATCCTTAACAAAGGATGCACATCTCAAGACAAGTTATCCATGTCCCCTAGAGTGTACACAAGGAGAAACAAAATAGAGACTATTATGTTACCCTAAAAAAATAATGGTTTCACTTGAGATTGTACCACCATGAATGACAATGAGCCCCCATATAAAAGTATGAATGTCACATAGTGAGGAGAAATATAATAGAAAAATGTGTTATTTAGAAGGGAGAAGACAAAGGTATAACTCATTTGTCACTTGTCATTTGAATGATACCACATGATATGTTTTTGTATTTTACACTCCAAGGATTTTCATTTATTAGTGGAATGACCATGCACTTTGATGATACACACAAAAAGATATATCTTCTTGATTATGTTTATGAATTTTCTTTCATTTTAGTTTTAAGAGTAAGATGGATTTAATAAGAATCAACAAAATATTCTCTTGTTGAGATAAATGGTGGGGAACAAGAGGCAATCCTTTCTAGACTATCAAGAAAATTTTGACCTCTCATAAGAAGGAGACATAGATGAATTAAACAATGGAGGAGGGGATGTAGACAAAGGAGGAGGTTGGAAACCTAAAAGCTCTTTACCATACTTTGATCTAGGTTTGTAAGGATCCTTGATGTTTTGTTTCATACACCTTGAAACATATTTCTTGTATTAATGTTTAGAAAGGATTCAAAAGAAACCCCATAGTGTGTCTCTAAATTAAATTTAGGATCCCTATTGGGTGTTGAAATGTTTGGGTGAGAAGAGTCAGTCTTAGATTAAACTGGTCCATGTAGGGTGAAATATAAAGAGCTTCAATCATCATTATCAAGATATGTGTTAGAAGAAGAAGTGTCTTAGAAAATTAAAACATGAGGCTCCTTTGATGCTAAATATTTGAATTTAAGGACTTTATATTCTCCAACAAAGGAGGGTGCAAAGCCTAATGGATCCCAATTTTTTGGTAAGAAATAAATATCAACAGGAGATAATTTTTTGAAATTAGGATCTTAGGACACTAATAATTATAAATAAGATATAAAATAAATAAATGAAGCATCATAGAAATATAAAGTTGACACATTACACAAGCTATACATGGGAAAAATCCTTTTGGATAAAAAAGCCCTGTAAAGCATCATTTATTAAAACACCCAAAATATATGGTCTATAAGAAAATAGACTTAAAGTTGGGGATACTCCTCCACATACTTCCACATTGCCACTAATACCTTTTGGTATTATGATACAACTCACTATTCATCTCCAAATACCTCACCATCTGAAATGAGAGAGAACCTTCTCAAATATAGGAGGAAGGGTGACCTCACTAGTCACAAAGGGTGGCTTCACTAGTCACACCTTTTCAATAATATTGATTCATAGATAATTATTAATATAATAGTTATTAGATAAAAAAAATTGAAACGGGATATTCTTAATAAAGCATACAATATATTAGAGTTTGTACAACCTTATATTAGAACAATATATACATGTTATTGGGTATTACCCTTAGTAACAATATGTTCTAACACTCCCCATTAATGTTAATAGGGGGTAACACATGTCAATTTATATTAAAGAAAAAATGAAGTACCCCAACAATGGAGATTATTCTGGATAATGATTAATAGGGACACAAATAGATGGCAACATGAATATCATCTATCTTGGACTACATGATAGTCATCTTGTCATAATTTATAATCCAAGTGGTTTAAAAATGTTTCTATGAGGTCTTATAAATATATATATTGAAGTTGTAGTCTCCTCAAATTAGCCTCTCCCTAGGTTCATAGTGCCCATAGGAATTAATAAAATTATTGTACAAGTGGAATATTTACAAGGATAATAATTTTTGATATGTCGATAGGACATTAAATAAAGGTTTAGCCATCTCAAGGTTTTAAAATGTCCAAAGGTCTTATTTCATGCTTGAGGTCTTACATCCATTGTTATGCACACTCCCCTTCAACGACAACTCCTTTTGATAAATAGTTACATTTAATTTGGAGAATATAATTCCTAATTGTCTTATATTATTTCTTTTAGGTCTTACATCTAGGATTTAGTCACTAGGTGATGCCATGTATACTCCCCCTAAATGGAATCATATAAAAGACAATCTTTGCATAGAGGTTTTAATAAGTGATGGCTAATATTTCAATACATGGCACATGGCCATGATATTAAATGTACTTTTATGATGGATCTAGAGTGAATTTTATGATGAAACACTTTCACTTTAGTAAGTTGTCTATGATATTCAACACACTTTTTTGTCTCTTAAGAAATGATATTCTTTGGTAAGAGTAGAATAACTTTTTTTTATAAGATGGTACTTTACAAGTATCTTTTAAAAACTCTTCCATAGATCCTCAAGGTCATATTTATTTTTCAAGAGCTACTTTCTTATTTAACCCTTTTGATTCCAAGAAACAATAGAAGATAGTATTTTTATTAAGGTATTTGAAATTATCCATGTAATAGAACATGTACCATATGTTGTGAAGGCATAATCTAAAATAGAATTACCAATATAGTCATTAACATAGTAATCAATTAAGATTCATTCTTGGTACAAAACAAAAATATAATATTATGTATTTGTCATTTGCTAAAGATCATATAGTATTCCTCATAAAGTAGCAAGGAGATCAAAATATATTTTAATGAGCATACACATGAAAAATTAGTTGTCTTGTTTAAAAGAAAAGTAAACATGCTACTACATATAGTAATGATCCATAAAAAAATCAAGCAACAAGTGAGCTATCCTTTCTAGGTTTTCTCCCATAAACTTTATTAGGGCAATAACAACCCATTATAAGTAGTTCTTTACACCAATAAATTTAGAGGATATTAAAAGATCAATAAATGTTAGCTAAAGTAAAGTCAAGAGAGAAAATAAATTATAGTAGCCAAGATATTGTTTGAAAGTTTGAGAAATTCCTTTTTCTTAGTGGATGTGTAAGAGCTTTCAACTTTTGCCCTTACCTTTTGATTCACCTCGTGATCTTTGTTTTTGCAGCAAAAGAAAATTGAATTCTCCATTTTAATATAACAAGAATTAGAATTATTTGAAAGAAATAAAGATCTCCTTAAATGATTATGATGGCCATTAATATAAATTACAATCCAATTTGTTTCTATGTATAAAAAATGTTAATACAAAGTTATAAGTATGAGGCCAAACAAGATCACTCTTATAGATTACCTTTAAGATAATTTCTCAATAAAAATATCCACAAAACTTGGCAATCCTTAACTAGATTCTTATATTTTTTTAGTGAGGTAAGATAATGATAGGAAAATAATATAATGCATTTTTAAACCAACTATAATTAACTTTGAGAAATTACCCCATTTTTTATTCATATTGGCTACAATTCCAAGGGAACAAATATTACTTCAATCAATAAATTTTTTAACATGAATAAACCCATGTTTTAATCTATATAGAGGGGCCATGAAAGGTTGGTAATACTATGAATAATCCATGCTTGAACTTGAAATAAAGAAATCAGACAAATTATGTCCTTCGTAGGCCATATCCCTTAATATATAAGATCATACAGATGAAAATTTTTCTTGGAATGAAGAAAGTGTAAAATTTATTCATAGGAAAAGGTTTCAAATGTTGAACCTTATACACAATTTAAAGAGGCTAATGATACTCTAGCTTTTATGTCAAACCAAAAAATGATGATTATAAAAATATCTTAAAAAGATTATTAAAGCAATGAACAATAAATAATTAATCGTATTCACTTTTTATTTTGAATGAATAATAAACTTATATCATGATACCAATATTAACTCAAAATTATAATTATATGTCATATTGTGAGAATAAGAAACACACCCCATAATATTTATGAAAAATATTTTAGTGCCCCAAAATAAAATTGTTACACTATTATGTGAGTACATACAAATTTAAAAAAATGGTTTCACTCTAATCTATAATCCCTTTTCTATATAGTGAAAATATAAAATTCAAAATATTTGCATCCCTTAAAAGATGAAAGAGCTTCTAAGTTCGCCCAAGTTGGTAATAACCTAACAAGAATGCTAGTATTTCAATCATAGCCTAAAGTATGGGTGGTGGAGTTTGATTGAGTTAAATAATTGTTCTCAAAAAGATTATGATTTTTTCCATTGTGGGTCATCCATAAATGAAAATCCTTTTAAGTGAGAACTCATAAGTCTTTGGAAAACAATTTAGCTATAATTTATGTGAGAAGATTTTTAAACGGCCCCATTTTGTGGCCAACCAAATTTGAAATTCGTACAAAAATCGTAAGCTTAAAAATGCATAGAATTTAGTAAAACTACCATCAACTTAATGGAACCTTCGATTATGATACAGAAACCTGAGCATTTGTCTTGAATAGGGGTGCTCATGTGCGAACATTGAAATAAAAATTTCCGGAAGAATGTATTTGATACTCGTGTCAAAAGAATCAGTAATTTTTCATTATGAAAGGAGTGAACAGTTCCTTCAAATGGATTATTTTAATACTGAATTTAAGTCCATAGTGTAGAAATTCTATTGCACGAGATTTGTAAGATTGGATTACCTATACATCAGCAGATGTATCGTTTCTTTACTTTGAATCTTTATGCTATGCATAAATCATCTTGTATGATATTAATTTCTATATGTTGAGTCAGTCATCAAATACCAACTTTTCAAGATACTAAATTTCACAAGATAGGCTCCATTAATGAGAGATCCATTTGTATTTTGAGAAAGGGAAGAGGAAAGAAAACCAATTATAATTGTCGTTTATTTTGACAAGGGAATCATTGGATTGCTTTGAGTACTTGTTGTGTAAATAAATTTTGTTCAATTGTAATAATACTACTTAGGCGGCAAATTTCAATGCCCGAGAGAAGATTCTTATGATATTAATGAATGGTACATTTATTAAACACTAGTATTGTATATGATCGACATTTACTTGCTTACGTTTGTGGTATGAGTTGTTTAGTTTTCGATTTAGCCATATGTATTAAGAGAGAGAGGCACATTCCTTTATGCACCATAGGCATGTAAGTATGCATAAAGAGAAATAAATGTGACTTATCTTATTTCAACGTTCATCATTGAGATGGGAAGGAATATAATAATGATAATGTATATATGTAAAATGTTTTAATTTACATTTGTTGTTGTTTAAATTCATTATTTGACAACAAACATATGAAAATATCTTTATATAGATCTGTTTGAGAAATATTTTTAGCTATTATGTTTACAAATATAAAATGTGTATCAATTAGATTGAATCTTATAATGTAGACAGGGAATGGTGATTCTGAGCTGGAGGGTCGTACCTCGGTAGTGGTGATGGTGGAGGTCTCCCTCTTCCAAGTGGTTTAATTTCCTTTTTTCTATGAATTATTTCATCCACTTCATTTAATTTCGTTCTTCATTTACTTATGTGTATTCTTTGTTGTTCGCTCATGCGATTTCCCTTAGCCTTAATGGAGGCGGAATCTGATGGTGCATTTATTGCACCTACCCCACTTGTTTCTTCCGAACCTTCTCTACAACCAAGGAAAACATTTAGTGAGGTTGTGGCTAGGGCTTCGTTTTCAATCTCTAAGAATGCAAAGTTTATTGCTGCTGATGGAGATGAAGGAGTGAATCTAGAAGGTATGGACCTTTTTTGCTTGTGTCGATGTTGGAAACTGCCCCCCTCGAAAATTCATGGACAACTAGTTTCATAATTATTGGAATTTAAAATTAGGTTTTCAAATCTCTTTCTATAGACAAGTAAAGAAAGGGTTGTTTGTGATCTTCTTTAATAATCATGAAATGTAGCTTGAAGTTCTTAAAAAACTCTATTGGAATGTGGGGAAAACATCCTTTTGTGCCCTTGGTTGGACCCCAGATGCTATTTCAGAGGAAATCCTAACTCTCTCATGCCCTTGATGGGTCTTAATAAAGAACATCCCTCTCTTCTTGTGGCGTTTTATCCCCTAGATTGTGGAACATATCGGCAAAATCAATCGCATGGATGATTCCTCTCGACTTGTGCCGCACCTAGATGCTAGGGTTCTTATTTCTATTAAATCTAGAATTGACCTTCCTAAAGCTCTTAACCTAAACATTGAAGGAGATTTCTTCTCTCGCCCTATCAAAATCCTAGGGGGTTTGAATGTTTGCTTCCTCTACAAAAAAGAGGGACAATTACACAAAGATTGCCCAATTGTCAATAGGAAAAAAGTGGGGAATGATACCTGGAGGATTCACTCAGATGTGAAGAATCCTCCTTTAAACCCTGATATTCCTTCCGCTTTCATGACCCAACCCGACACTAGTGACAATCTTGTAGTGAGCGGAGATGCCTCAATTGTTGACACTTGCCCAAATTTTGGGCAATTTATGGCAGCACCACCCACCCATTCTCCGATTGGAGAAGCTTTAGAATAGATGGAGAGTGATCAACAAGAAAGTTTTTAGGTTGTCACTGGCAAATCTAAGAAGAACAAAAGGAAAAATGCGCAACAGTTAGCCATTAAAATAATTAGATCTACTAATCATGTTGCGAACCCTATTCAAGGTAGCAAGAAGGATAGCCCCCTTATGGATCATGAAAATAGCTCCTTGGTTAAGTCCATTGTCAAACGTTTTAAGAGTTCCAATAGATGCAATAATGATTTTAATGTTGGAGGTGGCCCAGTGAGGACCCCGTATTATAATAGACTATCTGCTGAGCTCATCCCTAATGTTTCCACCTCCTGCATTAGAACCACTATTGATTCTAATGGGAGTCTGCCTCCTAAATTATTTAGAGAAATTAAGGATGATGTTGTGATCTAGGTCATTACTGCTGACAATAGTGGTTCTAGAAATAATACTTTTTTCTCTCCTAATGTTTCCTCCACACAAGTGCCCTGGACAATGATGAATGAAACCCCTATCCAACCGAGCCACACCATGGAACCCCAAATTGGTGATATCTCTCAAGGTGAAGATGACTCTGGTGATCATCAAGATTATCACACTGGGGGTATTGCCAAACCTAATAGGAGAGGGTGTCCTATAGGATCTAAAAACAAAGCTCCCATGAACAAAAAGAAGAATGGAAACCAGAAGGGCCTTCTCACTTGTGATAGCAGCCTACGAGTTGCTAAGAGCTCTTAATTTCTCCCCCTTTACCATGAAGTGCATCTCTTAGAATGTGAGAGGTCTGGAATATCCAGACAGAAAATAGGTTATTAAGAGATTCTTAGAATCTCACAAAGGTATTGATTTTCTGATGCTACAAGAGCTTAAGGATATTAACTTTACCCTTGAGGCGAACCTTAATTTCATTTGGAATGAATCCATTAAGATCTGCTGCAACCATCTTAGAGGTAAAGGGGGAGTTGGTTTGCTCATTAACCCTAAATGGACTAACCACATTACTAAAAAAGGTTGCTCCCCCTGTAACAAGGCTATGTGGGCCACTATCAATATTGATAGTTCTCACATTGGGATCTTCTCTATCTATTCTCCCAATGACTATAAAGATAGAATTGCCCTTTGGGACTAGATTGCCCCCTTACCTAACATCCCCTGGATCTTAGGTGGGGATTTTAACATGATTGAGAGTCAAGATGATAAAGCTGGAGGGAATCCCACTGAGTGGAAAGGTTCTAAGTACAAGGATCTTTGGCACACTTGGTGTAACTACCAAAAGGGTAATAACAAAATATACTGTAGACATGACCAATTATATGCTAATAAGGACCTTTTCTCCTTTATGCCTGATGATCAGGGCAACACGATTGTTGCTTGCCCATTTACTCTTTTGAATCACCACCTTATCATTTCTCATATCAAAATTTCTAACTCTTCGAACACCAATGTGGCCAGGGGTAAAAAATTCTTACTTAACACTAATTTACTTAAAGATTTTTATGTCCTTGTTGCCATCAATCTTATTAGACTTCCCAATAAACATAATAAGAATCTTCCCTCCTAAAGAACTACAATATTACCTCTTGGAAGAAACTCCCACAGACCGTGGGTCAAAAGAAGGCCAAAGACTACGGATTTATGGAAAAAACTCTTAATCGCAATCTCTAGAATATTGAAAAAAAAATTCAACAGTTCCCAACTAATCTTGATTTAGCCAACCAAGTTGCGAGATCTAGGGATGCTCTTAGAAAACATCAGCAAGTTAAGATCAAGGGAGCCATGATTATCTAGCCTGTAGCCATTGGATTCAATTCAGGGATAGAAGGTCGAAGTTCTTTTTTAATATTCTTAAACAAAAAAAAAACTGGGAAAACATTGATAGGCTTCTTGTTGATAACAAGGAGATTATTGATATTGACAACATCAAAGATGCCTTTACCTTATTCTATAAAAACCTTTTCACTTCAGAAGATTCTGAGGCTGCCAAGGCTAGGAGACTTAAATGTAGATCCATTATTCCCTGTAGAATATTTGAGGAAGAGTGTTTCCTCCTAAAGAAGAAGATCACTGCTGAGGAAGTTCAAAGAGCCATCAACTCTCTTAATAATGATAAAACTCCTAGACTTGATGGTCTCCCTATCAAGTTCTATAAAGCTAACCTGGATCGGATTAGCACAGATCTACATGATATCTACACAGAGGCCAATGAACATGGCACCCTTGGTGATTCTATAAAACAGGGCACCATCAAGCTTATACCCAAGGATGGTGATAAAGCCCTTATTAAAAATTGGAGATCCATTACCCTCCTTAATGTGTCCTATAAGATCTTGGCTAAAATTCTGGCCATCCACCTTGAGAAAATTCTTCCTAAGTTCATTTGCCCCACCCAAACTGATTTCATTAAAGGTAGATATATCCTTGAAAACCTCATCACTAGTTGGGAGGCTATGGAATGGTCTAAGGTGTCTGGATAGGACACTGCTATGTTTCTTCTTGACCTTGAGAAAGCCTATGAGAGGGTTGAATGGGACTTTATTATCATGATACTTGAAGCTTTTGGCTTCCCTAGGGAGTTATGTAATTATGTTAAGGTCCTCCTCCAAGATTCCTCTTCCCATATTGAAGTTAATGGTACCCTCTCCTCCTCCATAATGTTGTTTTGTTCTATCAGATAGGGGTACCCCCTGGCCCCTTCTCTTTTTGTCATTGCCTCTGATTCTCTCTTCTACCTCCTAAGAGATAATTCCCTCTCCCCTAATGTGAAAGGGGTTAGGCTTCCTGATGATAATGACCTGCTGAATATTCAATTTGTCGATGATACAGCTCTATTCCTTGAGATCACTAATAAGAACTTGGGGAATCTTAGTCAAAAAATCAAGATATTTGGTGAGATCTTTGGGGCCTGGATCTCCCAGTCCAAGTCAACTTTCCTAGGGTGGAAAGAACACCCTCCTGATTGGCTTAGATAGTATGGCTACCAATGGGGTGGCCCCAACAAAATCGTCAGGTATCTTGGTATACCATTCTCCATTTCTCTCTCCCTTAAGGATATGTGGTTATGGGTTAGGGAGAAAATTGATAAGAAACTTAATAAGTGGAACAACAGGTTCCTTTCCTTGGCTGACAAGGTCCAAGTTTGTCAGAAAATCCTTTCCTCCTACAATATCTACTATTCTTCTTCTTGGATGTTTAGTAACTATCAAATTCTTGAAATTTAGAAGGTTGTTAGATGATTCCTATGGTCTAATAGCAAAGGGAATAATAAAATGCACGTTGTTAACTAGAAGTGGTGTCATATTGAGAAAAAACTTGGAGGCCTTGGGCTGAAAGATCTCAAGACCCAAGGTATTTCTCTAGCATCCAAATGGATCTTCCATGCTTTTGAGGGCTAGGAACTTTGGAAGGTCTTGGTTACAAACAATATTGAGAGGGCTATGTCGAAAGATGCTAAGTCTTGGAAAGGATTACCCTTCACTCACATTGTTGTTGGTGATTTCTCTGTCTTTGTCCAAGGTACTTGTGTTTTTAAATATATTTGGAAAGATTGGGAGTATGTTAAAAAGTATATGGTCAACACTAATGTCAACAATAATGGCCTTGTTCATGGTGAAAGATCTATTTGGTGGAATCTCTTCCACACTGCCAAACCTTTGGCCCTTACTCAGGGTTGCTCGGCCAAAGCTTGGGCCAACAAAGGGATAACCTATTTAATTGAGATTCTAGAACATGACACTCTTATCAGCTAGGAAGAACTTAGTACCAAGTATAACCTCCCCTCTGCTAAAAAAATAACCTATAATATGATTAAGAACGCTTGTGCTGATTTGGGTCTTCCTAAGGATTGTGATGCTGAATCTCATAGATTTCTCTCATTTAAATGGGTTGATGGTTCTCTTTTGTCTAAAATCAAGGCCCGTAATATCTACAATGTTTTATCTTATGACGATTCCATTACCAACCATGTTAATCTGTTATGGTATACTGACTTATCTATCATGCATTGGCATAAAAATTTTAACAGGCTCTGGAAAAGTCTGGTTGCTCCCAAAATTAAATTCTTTAAATGGCTCATGATGCTTGATAGGCTTCCTCTTAGAAAGGATCTATATAATGCTAATTTGTGTTCTATATGTAAATTGCCTGAAACTAGTAGGCATATTCTTTTTGACTTCTCTATTGCTAAGGAGATTTGGTTAATGTTTGGTCTCTCTATCCCTAGTCTTGTGAACATTATGGAAATAATTTCTGGTTATATTCAGGGGCTTAAGCATCTTTTGGTTTACTCTTTCTTCTAACATTCTTTGGTATATATGGAAGATAAGGAATGATG
This sequence comes from Cryptomeria japonica, assembly GCF_030272615.1. Taxonomy (NCBI): domain Eukaryota; kingdom Viridiplantae; phylum Streptophyta; class Pinopsida; order Cupressales; family Cupressaceae; genus Cryptomeria; species Cryptomeria japonica. Next base: position 132,193,383 of record NC_081409.1, read on the forward strand.
ATAGGTTTGAGGGCCAAGCTAGAGCCCTTACTGAGTCTTTTCGATGACTCACCTTTTTTAACATCACTGTGTAGGTTTCCATTAATATGAACTTGGAAAGGAACAAGCTCCCGAGGTTTCTCAGAGATGGGCATGCTACTATGTTAATTTATGAGATGAAAGATGGCTATGAGTGGAGACGGAACGCGGACAACCTGTCTTCCTTCGAAGAGGTCCTCAAGATGCTGACCATTGAGATCAAGGATAATAGGGAGCCTTCTTTTGACCAAGTGGAGATTCTTGCTCAGTTTCAAAACCATAAGAACATTGTGTGGATGGAAGGCCTATGTGGGTGGACTGCATGGGTTGGAGCCCATGATGATATCTTGCACTGATGTGGTCTCTTTTGGCTCTATTTTTGTTTTACAAATATTGTCAGACGTTACTATGGAGATACTCTATTGTGTAGTTGTACATGATCAATTACACTCGCTTTCTTTTTTATGTTGTCCTAAGTCGGTGACAACTTTTTTGTTCAGAGGCCTGGCCTCCTTGTACTCTCTGTTTACTCTCGATTTCTAATATAATAAAATAATCTTATAATGTAAATAGAAAGAATAAGATAGATTTAAGCATAAGTCATAAAATTTTTATGCATCTCAAGTGCTATCATTCTAGAGTATAAATTGATATTTGTCTTAAATGTATAGTTCAAGTATCTCAAATGCATGATAAAAATATTCTTAGAATCTTTCAGAAAAAACTAATTGGCAATTGTAAAGAAAAAATTCATGACTGCATCTACTAGTATCCTAATGCATAAAAAATAATTAAAACAATAAAAAGAGGTTGTTTTTTAAATCAATCATGCATATGGTTTTAGCCAAGGAAATTGAGCGTAGTAAATGGGTTTATAAATCGATGTACATTATTACAAATTTAAAAAAAGGATAAATAATGAAATTTAAAATAATTGAAAATGCACACCTAATCTATTCCAAAAATGGCCTTAGACATGTTGATTGAGTGTCAAGAGGATCCTCATTAAATTCTACATAACTTCTAGTATAACTAGTAAAAATAATTATTATAGCCTAATTACAATCGTAGGATACTAATCATTATTAAAAAGATATAATATAAATAAATTAAGAGTAATACAAATGTAAAGTTAACATGTTACACAAGGTATACACGAGGAAAGCCCGTTCAGGTAAAAAACCCATAAAACATCATTTTATTAAAACACTTATAAATATATTCTATAGAAAAGTAGACTTGAACTTGAGGATACTCCTCCACATACTTCCACATGGCCAATAATACCTCTTGTGCATAGTGATGCAACTCACTATAAATCTCCAAATTCCCCACCCTCTCAAATGAAAGAGAACTTCCTTAAGTATAGGAGGAAGCGTGTCTTCACTTGTCACAAAGGGTGGCTTCACTAGTCACACCTTTTCAATAATCCCCATTAATAAATAATTAATAATATAATATTTTTAAATTATAATTTTTTCAAATGGGATATTTTTAATAAAGCATATATAATATACAAGGTTTTAAACAACCTTATATTAGAACAATATATAAATTTTATAAGGGTACGGGTCAATGCAAGAAGCTGAGTCCACTTTTTGGCCAAAAAGTGGAAGTGTTTTCCCTGATTTTCAGATTTTGTCTCATTTGAGCTTAAATTTTGAAACACTTAGATATTGAATCTTGGAAAAAGTCAGTAATATAAAAGATAGCCTTCTGAGTGTACTTTCCAAATATGTAATTTATTTTAATACCCACATAATAAAAATAACTTTTTGAATGGAGTTCTAAAAACTATGTTTTAAAAATGTTTGTTTCAGGACCATACCATGAATGTGTACGACCTACACTTTTTGACACACTTAAAATTATTTTCTCATATTTTTTTTAATTAATTTTTTAATGGCCGTAATTATCTTTTTAAAAATTTGACGTGTATGACCCACAAAATTTGACGTAAACTTTATTTTATTTTATTTTTTATTTTTTTAAATAGAAAAGAATTTTGTGTAGATTGATGACATAATTTTTTTTTCAAAATTTATTAAAATTAAAAAGTTATTAAATTAACAAAATTAGTTAATATTTCAAGTTTATGGACTCGATTACCTTGCACTTGCCCGTACGACCCTTAATAACATTATATTGTAATAGTTGTAGATGAAACCATAGTATTAAAGTAATATATACATCATTCCTTTTTTTGGACACCACTATATAGAATTTGATCAACTCCAATTGTGAATAGTTTTTTTTCATGTTTAAATTTTTTGTTGTGCATTGAAGAGTAGAAGGGATTACTTGCATAGCATGAATTTGTACAGACTATCAATAAGAAGGCTATATGTGTGAGTATTGGGAATGAGATGAATAGGTGTGGGTAAATTCATGAGCACTACCATAATAGATAGTGTGATTGTACCTAATTACAATCTATCAACATTATCAAAGCCACAAATAGAGGAAATCAGGTTAAATGAGAGAGGTATCCGTATTGATTTGATGTAGTAGGTATATGATACACACGTCAAGACTTGATCATTAGTAATTAACGTACACTATATCCCATGTTTATTAATGCATGTTATAATCATGAAGGGATTATGTTAATTTTGAATTTATAAAGGTGGTAACTCATGTTGTACAAATTTGTGGTACCAAAATGGTACCACTTTTTATCTTTTCATAAAAAATGCATCATTGGAATGAAATAGTCATCCAAACCTTTGGGTTGGGTGCCTGTAGCAAATCCAACCAAAAGGATATGTGCTTTCCAATGTGAGAAATTTGGTCAGAACCAAATATGGTGCTCACCCTATTTGGCACTCAACAAATTCAAAAAGTGCATTTTTCACATTTGCGAGTGCAAATTTGGTTATTACCAAATGTTAAAAATGAACTTTTTACATTTGGTGAGCATCAAATGTTCTACATTAAAAATTTTTATGAGATGTTTTGAATAAAAAAATGTTCTAGTTTGGACACAAGCTATACCTAGTCTCTGAAGAGGAATATATACATGAAATATAACATTTAAGTATACTTTAAGTTATATCTCATGTTTATTTAGGCAAGATTTTTTAGAGTAGTTTTAGATCTATAGGAGTTATAATGTAGATTCTAGGTTTTAGAAGATCATACAATTTGTTAGACTTAGTCAAATTCTAGTCAAGATACTCCAATCAATATTATTTCACTCTCTCTATCCTAATCTCTTTATCTCTCCCAAACTCTATACCTATAGATCTTTGTCTATCACTCCTTCTATGTCCCCTTTCCACATCTCTCCCTTGAGATATAGCACTACCTCTCCACCTCTCTCTCTTTCCCTTCAATCACTACAATATTTCTCCTCTCTTTTTATATGTACACCTCCCCCTCATTCTCTGCCTACCTTTGTTTCTCTAAGTCTCTCCCATACTCTCTTCCTCTATACATCACCTTCCCTCTTTACCACATCCCTATCTCTCCCTTCCTCCCTCTCTCTTCTCTCCCCCTCTCTTATTTTTTTTCTCTTCCCTCTCTCTACATTATCTCAATCACTATGTATCCCTCCCACATTTTCTACCCCATCCTTAGGTTAGTCCTCCCCTCAATATTTACCTCTCTCCCAATCCCTCCCTATCTCATTACCCACTTCTCCCTCTCTATCTCTCTCACTTTATCTCTCCCCCTATGTCTCTCACCCCTCTCTCCCTAGGATCTAGGACCCTCACCTCTATATATATCATGATATCTCTCCCCTCTTTATTTCTTTACCTTCCTTTTCACCTATCTCCCTACCTCCTTACCCCAATTTCTCTCTTTTTAAACTTATCTCTTCCTCACCTATCTACCTCTCTTCTCTCTAGATCTCTATATAGAGTATGATATGGGTTGAGGGTATTGTTATAGGGTATAGGGTACATAAGGTTGGTGGTATTTCCCATATTATCCATTCCTCACACACACACACACACACACACACACACACACACACACACACACACACCTCTAGGTCTCTCCCTTCCTCTCTATCTCCCCTCCCTACTTACCCCCATGCATTTTTTCCTTCCCTACTCTCTCAAGTATAATCTCTCCCTCTCTATTCTATCTCTTCATTTTATAGTTTGTCACCTCTCCCTCATACTCTATTTATCTCTTTTCTTTCTAGGTTTCTCCTTCTCTCCCTCTCCACCTCTATACCTCTCCATCCATGCCTCATTAGGAACCTCTCTCTACCCCCTCTATCTATCTCTACTCTCTCTCCTCATCAAGGTATCCAACCTCTCTCTCACTCACTAGGTATCTCACCTCTATATATATCCCCTCTATAGCTCTCTCCCTCCATCTTCACATCTCTCTCCATCTTCCCTTACCCCTCTCCCTTTATTAAATATCTCCTTTTCTTCTCTCTCTCTCTCTCTCTCTCTCTCTCTCCCCTCACCTCTTTATCTCCCCCAAAATCTAGACCTCTTAATATCCTCCCTCCCTCTCTATGTCTCCCTTCTCTCTAGGTCTTTTCCACCCTCTCTATCTTTGTCACCTTCCCTCCTCACCTCCATATATATATCCCTACCTCCCCCCATCTCTCTTTTTCTCATATTTTTTATTTTCATTCTCTCTCCATTCTCATGATTAGTACCTTTCAATCCAAACCTCTCTCTTTCGATCGCTATGCTTCTCCCTCCCTCTATATTTACCTATCTACTACTCCCTCTCTATCTCAATACACACATTTATACCCCCTCTATTTCTCTCACCCCTATCTCCCTAGGATCTAGGTCTCTCACTTGTATATCTCTCTCATCTCTAGTTCTTTTGACCCTTTCTACCTATCTCTCTTCCTCCTTAGCCCTCTTTCTCTCTTTGTGATCTTATCTATTTCATTTTATTCTCTCTCCTTCACCTCTCTAGTTTTTCCCTCTCAATATCTATCAATCACTCCTTGTCTACCTCTCCCTCACTCCTTAGCTCCCTCTTTCTCTTTATTATTCCCTGTATCCTCTTCTCTCCTTCCCCTCTCTAGGTCATCACCTCTCTCTCCTTTGTATAGGTTTTTGGAAATAGATTGTAGAAAATAAGGTTTCGGGTATAGGGTTTAGGGTACGATATTGATGGTACAAGGTTTGGGGTACATAGAGTTGTTGGTATCTCCTGTATTGATACCTTTCTCTATCACCATCTTCATCTCTCTTCCTTTGTCTTCTCTCTCATATCTATCTCTTATCTCTAGGTTTCTACCTCCCTTTCTTCCTCTCTAGAGGGGATAGATATAGAGGTGGGAGACCTCCATGGGTGAGAAAGATAGAGGGGGATATAAGATGAGATAACTAATAACCTAGAGAGGATAGTGATAGAGAAGAGAACATAGAGAACAAAGAGAAAGAAAGGGAGGGAGATGTAGACAATGATTGAGAGACCTATAGATGAGAGAGGTATATAAGTGAGGGATAAAGAGATGAAAATGAGAGAGAAGTTAATAAAGTTATAGAAAGAGATGGGTAAGGAGTTAGGGAGAGAGGTGGAGGGGGAAGGAGATAACTACAGAGGGTAGAGATATAGAGGTGAGAGACCTATAACTTAGGGAGAGAGAGGTGAGGGATATAGAGGGTGAGGGATAGATATGAGATAGATAGAGGGGGAGATAGATGTGGGTGAGTAGATAGGGATGGAGAGGTAGAGAGGTTAAGAGGGATAGGGGGAGACCTAGATAGAAGGAAGAGAGAGGGAGGGAGGGAAAGGTAGTGATGAAGAGAATGGAGAGACAGGTGAGATAAATAATAAGAGAGGGAGAGGGAAGAAAAGAAATGGAGGTACACAAGTATAGATATGAGGGTAAGGAGGAAAAGTGAGGTAGAGAGGGAAGGAGGAAGGTAAGAAGTGAGAGGTAAAACCTCAACTATCCATTATCAATCATAAATCCTAAACTCTAAACCTTAATAAACATATGATATATGATCTTTAAAGAGAGGTAGAGAGGGAGGGAGAGTACTAGAGAGTGGGCACATGGAGATATAAGATACCTATAGGGGTAGAGAGAGGGGTGAGATTTATGGAGGACCCGATAGATACAAGTTTGTAATGGGAAATTGATGGAGAGGTAGAGAGGGAGGGAGGGAGAAACCTAGAGAGGGGGAGAGAGAGGGTGAGAGGGAAAGGTGATGATGTAGACAATGGAGAGAGAGAATAAGAGAGTAAGGGAAAGAGAGAGAGGGAAATACCTAGAGAGAAGAGGAGGGAGAAGATAAGAAATAAAAGAGTAAAGATAGATAATTATGAGGGAATTGATGGAGAGGTAGAAGTAGAGGAAGTGAGAGACTTAGGGAAGGAGTAGATAGAGAGAGTTCATAAATGGATAGGGGAAATGGGGAGGGAGAGAGATAGAGAGAGAGATAACTATAGAGGGGTTAGGTAAATAGGTGAGAGACATAGAGAGGAAAGAAAGGTGAGATACCTAGATGGTGAGAAAGGGGTGAGATAGATAGAGGAGGATAGAGAGGTGTGGGTAATGAGAAATGGATTAAGAGGTAGATATGTGGATAGGGAGGGAGAAACCTAGAGAGGGTGGGAGGATAAGGCAATTTTCTAAATAATGAAGAGAGAGAGAGAGAGAGAGAGAGAGAGAGAGAGAGAGAGAGAGAGAGAGAGAGAGAGAGAGAGAGAGAGAGAGAGAGAGAGATGGGTAATGAGACTTGTATGTAGAGGTAGATAGGTGGAAAGGAAGGGTGGGATAAATTTAGAGGGGGAAGAGAAGACAAGATGAAGAGGAGATTATCTAGACAATAGAGAGAGAGAATAAGAAAAGAAAAGAGAATAATAGAGAGTGGGAGAGGAAGATAGATATGAGGGTAATAAGGGAGAGATAGAGAGGGAGAGGAGAAGAAATGGAGGGATAAGGGAAGAGACAAAAGATAAAATATATAAGGAGTAAGAGGGGACAGATGGATAGATGGACATGAAGGGAGTGAGAGTCATAGGGAGGGAGTGAGAGTCATAGGGAAGGATGAGATATAGAGGTGAGGGGAGAGAGAGAAGAGGAGAGATTTCATATAGGGATAGGGGTAAGGGAGGAGGGAGAGAGAGGTGTAGATGAAGGGACAAAACTAGAGAGGGAATATATACACAAGTAAGAGACATAGATTGGGAGATAGATGTGGGTAATGAGATAAGGAGGGAGAGGTATTGAGGTAAAGGAGGGAGGGAGAGACTTATAGATGGGGGAGAGAGTGTGGAAGGGATAGGTAGTGATCAAGAGAATGGAGAGGGATGAGAGAGAAAAGATAAGAGAGGGAGAGAGAAGAAGAGAAGAAGAGTAAGGGAGGTAGGGATAGAGATGGGGGTAAGGATGGAAGGAAATATAGAGAGGGTGAAAGAGACCTGGAGAAGAGAGAGAGAGCTAAGAGAGACAAGAGAGGGGAGAGATAGGTCTAGAGTATGGAGAGGATAAAGAGAGTGAGAAAAATAGATAAATAATGCTAAAATGAGCATTCTAATTAGTAAAATTTGATTAAGTTTGAAAATTTATATGTTCTGATAAAACCTAGAATCTACATTATAACTCCTAGAGATATGAAACTAGTCTTACATCCTGCCATTATATACATGATGTATAACTTAAAGTATAATAGTTCATTTTTTATTTTCTTATACTTAAATATTATATTTCATGTATATATTCTTCTTCGGGGATTGGGTATAACTTGTGTCCAAACTAGAACATTTGTCAATTAACACCGTCTCATTAAATTTTCCAATATAATTTATTTTGCAAGAACCAAATTTGGCACTCGACAAATGTAAAAAATGCTTTTTAAATTTGGCAAGAACCAAATAGTGCAAGCATCATATTTGGAACTTGCCAAATTGTTTGCACTGGAAAACATCAAACCTTAATAAAATCTCTTAAGAAAGTAAATATGAAATATAGAATCTCTTCCAAAGGTTTTAGGAAAGTAAATGTGAAACATAAGACATCTTTTAAGAAATTAATTATAAAACACAATAATTATTTCAAATATTTTGAGAGAGCAAATATGAAACTTAAGACATGCTTCAAAGCTTTTAGCAAAACTAATGTAAACCATAAGACACCTCTCAATTTTTTTACGAAAGTAATTGTAAAACATGGGAAATAAACCATGCTATAAATAGTTTTTATATTCCCTATGAAGATACAAGACAACGTAAATAAGTTCATTGATTAGACATGTGAAATGATTGGATCTAAATATAAAAAAATATGTAATAAAAATCCAAATAAGAAATTATGCACACTATAAGATACATCAAATTCACCAAAATGATATGTTGGAAATGCAATCCTAGCCTAGGAATGCAAACTAATATCTCAAACCTCCATGGAATATCTTTGGAAGCATTACATAGTTTAAGTTATAGTCTTAATATGAGAGCTGAACACTAAGGGTTTATGGTTCTTTTGTTGTAATGGATTTGAGATTGTGAAGTGTGTGTGAATCAACTAGGTTAAGTGATAGAAAAACAATTACTTTCAACATAAACAATGAAATATAGAATTGAGAATAAAACATAGTAAGAAAGATTTGGAATTGAGATACAGAGAAGAACCTATAGATGCAATCCAAAGAAAAACATGTTGGACAAGGTTGGATGGTACCCTAGTCTAGGATTCTCTCCCTATTTAAATTTTTGGATCATTAGTCATAGTTCATTTTGCACATTTGTACCCTCCTTTTATTCATATATGAATCCACGCACATCAAAATGAGAAAAACTAGTTGTGTTTTATTAGGGATTGCCTAAGTCAAACCCCATTTGGGTGTTCCCACCTTCATAATAAATATTATTGGTAAAATGAGAGTTCATCCCAAGGGAGGATAGAGGTTAAATCATAATTAAAATTCTTTATTAAAATGGTTGTAGTATATAAATGATAATGATGGTGATATATTTTTGTTTAGACAAGTCCTCAAAGTGTTGATATAATAGCATGATAAAACATAACAAAATCCATGATGAAATCATACTTGAATGTAGGTTGTTGTAGCTTGTTTCTACTTATGCTCAAATCTACTCTTGATGATGCAGAATGTGGATTAAGTGCTTCTTGAAACTTCCACTTAAAAATGATTAAATATTTTTTTATTAAGGGTTCACAAGGTATTTACTAATTTAGGTCAACTTCCAATAGTGAAATAAAAATATTGATATCAAATAATAAATGACAAAGGATGACACTTACACAGTTTCAATTTGGGTCCATTTTGGAGGGACTTGTGCATTAGATACCCTATTCCTATTAGACTAGGATTTTGGGTGCTTTAGTCCTCTCAAAAAGGGACCCAAGAAAGTGGTAGTAGAGTATCAAGTTCCAGAACATAAGATGTATCCTAAATTGAGCACATGAAAATAGTAGGAAAGGATAAGCCAGGAAAATAAGCTTAAAACGACCCGTGAGAAGGCACACTAAAATAGAGTGCCTAATAGATTGTGAAATTGAAATGCTTACAATTTTATGTACTACACAAATTCATACTTTTGTAATGGTTCAAAGTGAAACATGCTATTAAGGCTATGTATGCATAGATGCAGCTATTTCATGAACTAAAAAAGAGAACAACCAAGTTAGAAGAAAAATATAAGGGAAAGAAAAAGATAGAAGATAATAAAATACAAATTAAAGAAAGATACAAAAATAGACCTTGAGTTGAATAATTATTTTGTATATTTTTTTACATTTGTATTTAATTAACTATTTTATTACATTATTAAAACCTATGTTATGATAGGCTTACTTATCTAGGTATCTACTTGGACAACTTGTACTTTCATCATGTGACTTGTAATTTTCTATTTTAATGAAAATGTTATGCACACATATGACCACATCTCTTAAATATTACATTAGTTGCACATTCACATATCTTGGTGCCAATTCTTGTATATCAATCAATTGATCTCACATGGATAATAAATTCAATATCATTTTAATACATCATTTCATTAGAACATATTTTATTTCATCATATTGGAATTATTTATGCTTTCCTTAAATATTTATTAATCTTGGTTGGTTATCTGTATAGACACCTAAAATAATTCTCACATTTCCATTATCAACATAGTAGATCTATCGTATAACTATATCTAATATTAAAGGTCTAAATAGATAAAATAAAGAGAGTCCCAAATCATAACAAAATCACCACTTCGGTGAATGAAATAGGGGAGCTCTAAAGATGCAAGACCACTATACCACAAAAGCCAAAAAGGGAAGACCCTATTTTTGAGCAAATGATTTTGACTAGAGAAACAAATCGATGGGAACAATAGTTCCAGACCAACTAGATGACAAAATCAGAATAAAAAGGACTTTAGGAAAAAACCTCAAACCATCTTCATGAAAGAACCCGTTACGCTAAAGACAATGCAACCAAGAGAATAGTTGACAATAATTTTTTTTTGAAAGGCTTCCCACAACATTTAACCTAAAGGACCACCTTGATCAGAGACTTTCTCTATCAAGGATAGAGACCACACAAACAGGGGGTGCCTAACACCTTTTTGATCAAAAAATCATCGACCCATTTCAAAGATAATAAAAAAATTATCCAAAGAATGGACATCCACAAAAGAATGGGTTAGACTACCCAAAGGGTTTTGGAAGGCATCCCTGGACCTTTGTTTGGTAGAAAAAAATTCTAGCAAAGCATCATGAAAAACCTCTATAGGCCCACTTGCAGTGGTATCATTTGGAAATAGAGGCACTAAGGTAATGGGTCTAGAGGTCCCCTTAAGAAACTCAACACAAATACAAACCCTAACCATCTATTAAGTGGAGACAATAGGGAAAATCCCCATAAGAAAACACTATAGGAAATGGGGAGAAGGGAGAAATCACAGAGGCCCCAAAATACAAAACCCACAATAAGAAGTCGAAAGCTGAAAGCCACTAAATGAGTAGGAATAAGGGAAGAAAAGTCCTCTTTGATTAAAATACCATAGGGTAACCAACCCATGTTTGAAAATGAAAAATTACCTCCCATAGGATCAACATCCTCCACAATCACTGTCACACCCCACAAATACCATCTTCGAATAAAAGACACATGAGTTAAAACCCCACTCATAGAAGGGAAGGGGAGGGAACCACCCAAACAAACACCGACTACCCAAAAATATTAGGGCACACAAGGGAAAAAACCATACCAAGAGTTGAGGCCACAAGACACCAAACAAAAGGCTAGAAGGAGGCCACAAGTAGTGTCCAAATAGTCAAATATAAGAGCATACGCCAAGGATCCCACTACAACCCAAAAACATAGACACCAGTAACCTGTAGAGATCTCAAAAAAATCTTCATAGACTCCCACCAACATGGGGTGGAGAACCAAATAATGTTGTTTTGAAAATCATGGAGCACCCCCACACATCAACCTCTAACATACTATAGGGTAGGGAGTCCAGATCCAAGACCCAAAGAAGAAAAAATGCCCAAACACCCCACATAGGGAGGAAATGCCACCAATGAACAACCATTAGCACTAGATAGTGAAAAGAATCCCAAACAAGATAGGCCACCAAGCCACAAAAATATAGAAAGGGCTACTTGCGCTAAGCCCCAAAATGAGTAGGAGCAAGAATGAAAGAAACTCATCGTCTCTAAAAAAAAAACCCTAACTAGGAGTAGGGAAAAGTCACCAACTCCATTCCAATATGCAACAATAGATCCAATCATTAGGGAGCCCCAAAACCTACCTCTCTCATCTTGATTGTCCTCCCCATTCACTTGTGCATCATCTCCTATTGCTTCTTCTCCCCTTGAAACCCTACCACTACTCCTCATGCTCATGCTCCCACCCATCTTACTAAAGAACTATAATGGTGTACAAGTGAGAGAATGTGACTATATCTAATATTAAAGTTAAATTAACAATGATTATTTAATTAATTGATTCAAGTATTCTTCTAATTTTAGTGACTAATTACATTTTGATAATTTAAAATCAATGAATTGTACCTATTTCCAACACTAATCAAATATATTTTGAATCATTTTTCTAGCATTAATTAAATATTTTTTGACTATTTGACTGACCAATTTAACCATTCTTATAACATCAACTAAATAAATTATGTTAACATATTCAATTAATTTAGCATATTCTCGTATGATTTCCACCTAAATTGAATAAATTATTTTATTTATTACATTAATCAATTATTCAATCATTTCTCTAACACTCTCTACAAAATAAATAAATAAATAGTATTTATTTAGTTGCTCTAAAATACACCTCTTTATTAGTTGAATAAATACTTCAAATTTATCAAAATAATTAATTATTTGCATTTTCCTCATAAGTAAGTTTTGAAGGTGAAATCTTGATTAAATGATTTATTTAAAGAGGAAAACATATATACAAAGGATAAAAGTAATATTGTTATTCAACAATTGCATCAAACACATCATAAATAACAATTTATCCAATGTTTTAACTATTATGCTAATATTTTATAACACTCTCCCCTTTAAATTTTATAGTCCACCTAGCCAAGGGACACTTCCTTAATGCTTACATCAGAAAAAACATTGACTACATAAAATGAATATACATTTTGGAGAAGATCATTCTTTGAAGAAATAAATGTTGAGTTAGGTGGAACTCCATCAAGCTACCTCATGACCCTCATAAATGTGTAGCTCTTAGATGAATTATGCAGTTCTCCTTTCCTCAAACTTATGAATCATAGACACCAAATTATTGGACAAAAATCCACATTTATATTTGCACACCAATGACTCCATCAATCCATCTCTTGACCCTTGTAATTTTATAATTATTGACTATAGTCTCATCAAGTCTTTGGAAAAAAGAAATATTGAGTTCAACACCAAACTCCTTACCTTTATTTAAAGGTAAACATTTATAGTATATGCATTCTTCAAATTGATCAAAATCAACAAAAAATATTAAAGGAAGGCAATAAAATAAAGGAAAAACACTTGTCATGCAAAGACCAGCCTAAAGTGAGAAGATAGCTTGCGATGAAATCATAAACACAAACGTTCGATATATTTGTGGCTATGATTAAAACCAAAAGAATGAGAATCAATGAGATAATTACCCTCAAAATATCCTCTTCTCTAATAGATTAAAACAATTGATTAAGGAGTATTATCTTTTCATTCTAATATTTAATCTTACTCAAACCCAATGTTCATTCACAAATATTTTTATAAACAATAAATCCACATACAACTTTAGAAATGTTTCTCCCTATGCATCATAATATTAGCAATAAAAAGTAGTTTCTTTATGGCTACTACAATAAACAACAAAGAACCTAGGTTCTTATAAATTATTGAAAGAATGAAATTATCCAAAATTAAATTTTGACGTGTGGATAACCAATCAAAGTTTGTATTCATATCCTTTAAAAATGTCAAGTTAATTCTATTCAAAGTGATTTAAATATGATTTCCAAATTGCTTCCTTTATATTGATAATGTTCCTCTCTTTAATGACTCATACGATACCGTGTATATTCCATCATTGCTTATCTCACTCATATTTTAAAAATATATCAAATGGTTATCCTAACCAACTAAAAATCAATACTATTATAACTACCTCTTTTGTTAATGTAAGATTTCAATATATTTTCCTACAATTGAATGAATTTTCAATGAAAAGTAATGTAGAATATTGTGTAATGTGCACTTAAGACTATTTTAGGGTAACATGTTAACTACAGGAATGCACACTAACACTTAGAACATGTGTGTTCTATTATTTCCAATCATTTCAAATTTTTCATTTCCTCTAATGCTATAGGAAAATATGATATCCTCCCGTATTATAATGTCTCAAATGTTGATGCCTCTTGGTTTCATGATTTCCTAGGATGGATGTGACATTCCCTTCCCCAAATTTTATTTCTAAGTTATCTTGCATTTATGTCTATCTTTCCCTTATTATTTTTTCCTTTCATCCATATTGCTTTTCGTTTTTCCTTGTTCTCACTTTCTCTTTTTAACATTTTTTGTTGACCATGGTAAGAGATGTAATTGAATTGGATCCAAATAATTATGTGTCCCTTTAGAATGACGAAGAAGTATAGTCTATTCTTCAGATTTAAAATTTTGTGTCCTACAATGAAGCTATGATGGTTCATGACCCTCTTCTCTTGGAGAAATATCCTCATTCTTTGAAAAATGGGTCGGTGGTTGTTAGGGGCATCTCGTGGTCATCCCCTTGAAGGAGTCTCCTTACCCAAGAAACCCAAATGAAACTACCATGATGATGTGAAAAACGTTTCTCATTAAAGTGGGAAAGATTAGTCACTTACAAAATGGGTTTAATTGTGAGAACTTTCCGGGGGCGTGGAAGACTATAATGGAGGTTCTCATGAGGTATGTCACTTTGGATGGCTACTTTAAAAGTTTCATTCCTATATTTATTCCCCACGCTTAACCATTTTAGCCACAATGCTAAAATTAATTTCACATTCTAGAATCACTCTTATTTAGTCTAGTCTTTGAATGCGGTCTAGTCTAAAGACAAAGATGTACCCTTCATTTGGAATATATTTATTGTCTTTATTGGTTAAATCTTAGTATCACCCCAACTATACCTTATTTTCCTTATATCATTAATCCATGCATCATTTTGGATTTGAAACCTATCCCCTATATTAAAAACCTTGGTTTACCCTCTATTTTATACACCTCCCCTCAAAATAGAATATTTCCTATTACAATCCTCCACACTCTGCCAAATTGAGGGCTTGAGCTACCAATACCCTTGTTTATCATAAGAAGAAAAATGTTATTTTTAAAGAGCCCTAGAAAATTAATATTTAAGATGATGACTACAATTCACCCTAGTCCCCCTCCTTTGAAGGTTCAACTATTGGCCACTTGACAACAACAATCCTGTTGTTAATCCCTATGGTTCAACTCCTTGCGGGGAGGTCTGTGTTCATTTTGGTGCCTTAGACCATTTGACTATCTACCTCATATTTATAAGGTCTGTAAGGAACAAGGTACTAAAGCGAATGAGTTGTGAAAAGCCTACAATGTCTAAAATGAGATCATGAAGTGGTGGCTAGATCAGTTACACACAACTAAGAATAGGATACAAAAATTAGAAATCTTAGCTCTAGATAAGTTTACTGATTAATCTACTAAGTTGATTGATGAGGAGGTCTTGTTATTTGTGAAGGAAATGGCTAAAAAATTTGATAAATGGGCCATTCTAGAGCTGAAATTGGAGAATATCAAGGCTATTGTTGGTTAGATGGAGGACAGGAAGAATGTTTGGGAGACTACTACTACTATCTAGGATAGTCAAAATAAAATTGTTAAAAATATACAGGACATTGTGGCATACTAAATGGAGACAGAGAAAAAGGTCTTTCAACATAAATTTCTCCATTTTTTTATACTAACAATTTCGAATGGATACCCAAGACTCACTATTGAATATTATGAAGAAGAATTCTTTAGGCTTGGCATGGGACTGAGCCTACTCAAGAGTCATATTTTGCAATCCATTATGGGGTATATAGCTCTAAATGTGGTTGGTACAATTGATCTAACCTCTTCCTCAAATCTTAAAGCCATGGATCTACACTGAATCATATAATTGGCCATCTCCCTAAAATTCATGTTATTCCTCTTATCGACACCATTATATTAAGGAGTGTAGAGGACTATAAACACTATACATTCCTCAAATTATTGATTGACATATTTCCCCTTTTATTTGTGAGTATATTTCAAAGAGAAATATTTGATTGCTTCTATAAAAATATTTTAGAATTCCTAAAAGAATTCAAAATCTAATCCTTGTACTCCAAAAAGTACACCCATGTGTGATATGAGAAGTTATCAATACTATCATGCAAGATTACTATCTAACAAATAAAGGGGTGTCAAAGAACATGTGATGAGACACAGAGGAAAGTGATCTATATGATGTTTTCCAAGTACACAATTTAGATAAACTTCATCTATTGAAAATATTTGAGGAATACCTATCACCAAGTTATGTGTGCTCATTTGTTGAAGAAATTTGTAGTTTAAGTGTTGAAACCATTCGTTCTAGAGATTACTCACTAAATTCGCATGAGCTAATAAAGGATGATCTTGAAGAAAAATCAAATCCATCAAACCTATACAAATGACCAACATGATCAACTATGGCTATAGAAACAAACTTCTTAGGAACCTATAACTCTCAAATAGTCATATCATTGAGAGAAACCTAAACAATATTCCCATCACTATTATTACAATCTAATTAATAGAGAGTATATTTTATGAAATAGAAGGAACAACAAGAAAATCATCAACACAAACGCCCAACATCAAAATTGATCTTAAATCCCTAAAAAATATAATTTGTGAAGAGTTCCCAATTGTGATTTGAGAAGTACTAATATCTAAAATAAAACCTAGAAGATCTTCTAAATGACTATGTGATGTGAACCTCTTGAATCAAGAATCCAAGTGCCACTTGTAGAGGACTAATAACAAGCTATGGGAGCTTTCCCTTTTCCCAAGTAATAAGATATGCATGAATATGTTTTTCTTCCTCATAGCTTCCTCCAATGCTTTTGAGTGAACTCACAAAGCTGGTTCCCACTTTTTCCAATGAAGGAAATTGGTGAAAGTGGAGAATTTTGTTTAGAGGGGGTTCAAGCGAAGTGGGGGTGTTCGAATGGACTACCCTTTGGGGTTCGAGCAAAGCCGCCACTTCGCTCGAACCCACTCTTTCGAGTGAAGCACATTCAATGCTTGATTATGTCATTTTTTAATTATATAGGGGGGTGTTCGATCAAAGCCCCTTCATTTGAACCCCCCTAAAAATGGGGGGTTCGCTTGAACCCCCTTTCGTTTGAACCCCTTTTTTAACACTTCTTTGGAGCTTTCTACATTTTTTTGTAGATTTTTGGCCTTCAAACCTCTGGTTGAAGGCTCAAATGGAATGATTTTGACAACCCAAAATTTAGTATTGTAGTCCTCAAAGCAAGCTTTCTAATGAATATAATATTATTACATATTGAGTTTATTATGAACTTGTTTTTTTAATTTTACCAAACATAGGTTTTTCACCAAACATGAACTTCTCTGTTCAACGCATTGGGAAAAATAGGAAACTAATTCAAAAAAATTCTAAAAAATATCTAAGCCCCAGGTATTGATGTCTTCTTTCTAACATTTTTTTTTTTGAATTTCAATATATATAGAACAAGTTATGTGTTCAAACTTAAACCTATGTCAGAATTACGACTAGTCGGACTTCAAAACTTAATAAAATGAAAAATATTGAACATATCACTATCAAACCAACTACAAGCCCTGGATATTGATGTTACAAACCAAAATTTGAAAGAATTGAGTTTTTTATAATTTATAGAAAAAAAGTTATGCGTTTCAGGAGGCACATCACTCTTAAAAAATGTAGTTTGTTGTAAAAACCTACTTTTTGAGGGAGATGGAAATTTTTTGAAAAAATCCTTCAAAAAAAGTTGAAAAAATATATATAGAATCTAGAGACAAAATGCTACAAATCACTAATTTACATCATCTTCAAATTATTTATAGTTTAAAAGTTATAGTTGTCAGAAGTTGAAGATTATTTTAAAAGTGTTCATCTTAGTGTCAAAAGTGGCAAAAAAAGTGGGAACCATTATTGTGAGTTCACCCTTCTATGCTTGCAAAATAATGTGCATCACTATACTCGAATTTTCCATAAAAATAACAATTCTCCTTCTTCTTATTCTTAGACTCGGAGGATGACTCCCTTGAGTTAGAAGGAAGAAGTGGAGGAGTAGAATTCTAACCATTCTTCACCTTATGCTTGGAGGGATGCTCACCACCTGTAGGATAATTTGTCTTGGGATTCTTCATATTCTTACCCTTTCTCTTAGAAGATTGAGCCATCAGAGATTGAATCTTAGGAAGAGAATGGAGATCCAAACCTTATTGGACATGTGATGGTATAATCTTTGTGATTTCATTTGATTTGCATTGTCTTAGGTAATCTTCATATGTTATGGTGGATCTTTGTTGTTGTTAGGCTAGGGTTTTGTGATTGAATTCATTTAGCCTTTCAATATTGTCATTGTTGTTATCCATTTTCACCATAAACACAAGCATTTAGTGTTTTCTCTCCAAAGTGTAGGGTAGAACTATAAATTCTTCATTACTCTCATTTAAGATCTTTCATACACACAAGATTCTTGCACGCACATTTTCAGTAAATTATCAGCTATTTGTGGAGGTGGAAACCACCAAAACAAGGGGTTTGAATAAGGAAAAACCCTATATAGCCACCTAGACACCCTTTCTCAAGTTGCAAGTGCAGTTAGAGGAATTAGGTGGATGCACAATTTTCGATACCATCGAAAGACACAGATACAACCTCAGATCCAGAATTTGATCTTAGATTACAAACATCACGACGTGGTTCCCTGGAACAAGACCAAGGCATGGCGCCCTGGTCCCCAGGGTTTTGCATCTTTCTATGCCAGATCTGCATCTCAGACCCTCAGGACCTCAGATCAAGAGTTTTATCTTTCTATCAACATAGGGACCGAGGTGCCCAATGCCCTAATCCTGCCCAATTAGCGTCATATTTTAGTAGTAGTTGCACCTTTGAGACCATTTTTCAGTCCTACTTTTAGTATCTCAATATCAGTTTAGACAGAATCTACATTTTTAGTTTATGTGTGCTTCATTTCTCATCTCGTAGCATAGTTTATCGTGACATTATATTTTGCATATCTAGTCTTCATTACAGCAAAGGAATAGAAACACTAAGAGATATTCCTTGACTCTCTCTTCCCTACAAGAAATAGTCAAAGTGAGATATCTCCCTAGGCTTTTTCGTATTCCATTGTGTGTACATGAGATTTGGATTAGGTCTTAGTTACTTGGCTCCATTGTTATGCTCCACACATTGGAAATTATTGAACACGCATGCTCCAAGAGTTAGTACATATTACTCTAGTTAACATGTTACCATAAAATGCTCTTAAGTGCACATTAACCATATTCTACATTACTTTTATCTAAAAATTCAAGAAACTTTAGGCAAATATGTTGAAATCTTATGTTAAGAAATGAGGCAATTATAAGAGTATTGATTTTTATTTGGTTAGAGTAACTATTTGATTTTTTTTTTTTTTAATGTGAGGAGTGAGATAGAAAATGATGCAATATACACTCTCATATGAAACACTAAGAGAGGAACATTATCAAATATAAAGGAAGCGACTTGGAAACCATATTTAAATCACTTTGATTAGAATCCACTTGATGTTGCAAAGGACACTAGTACAAACTTTAGTTGGCCATATTTTTTTTTTCTCCCATGTTCTTTCTTTGTCATATTCTTGGACCGGGTGCTAACTTTGGTCTCAAAAATTGCCTATTATAGGCCTTTTTCATTTTTGCATAAATTTTGCAAATGGATGCAGTTTTTGACAAACCAAATATCATTAGAAAGCCGCTTTGATGAAATTTTCTATGGAGCAAGTATTTTATAAATATTTTGTCATCTTTTGATATTTTTCCTAAATTAAAGTTCCACGTTTCTTTTGTTGCTTCTACTTGGTGTCACTTGGAAAAATTTATTGTGGGAATTGAAAGTTCTAACTTTATCCATTCTAGGGAGTGTTTGTCTATAAGTGCCTATTTAATTTCGTGTTCCCTTAAACATCAATTCATAATAAAACCACATTGAGTTCCTCACTCCACAAAATTATCATGTATGAAACCTCAAGATGTCATAGTTGTTATAATCTTGGGGTCTTTGCCAAATTTTGGATGAAAACCAATGTGTGTTTAAAAAAGAATCTGAGTAGTTTTCTTATAGAAACAAAATAGATAATATTAAAGGAATCATAGGTCTTCATTATTTTGATAATTTTTTCTTTCATATTGAATACTACAAGGCACCTAAAGTGGTGAGGTAAAAACTTGCTAAGTTGTATGGTAAGGTCAATCAGTTCATGATATTGCAGCTTAAAGCCAATCTCACTTCTCTATCTCTAGATGCATAGGTCAAGTTGATTTTTTTGTAGTTGAAAGGATGTGGTCATGATAAATCTAATAATTAGTGTATGTTCTTAATCTTGTCTAATATTAGAGGTTCCTTTCTAATATTTTTCTCTACTTTTTATTATGTTATGGATGCAATGCGAGAAGATAATAAGATGCCTTCTTTTGAAGTGTTTTGTGATCATCTTACTAGGAAGCATGCCAAGTTTCTTTAGATGGATTCTTCCTATCTCCGTCTATCTTGCTTGATATATTTGATCTCAGATTTTATATATGCACAAGAGCTCAACAAAGAACGAAAATGTGGTTGTAAGTAGGCTTGCATATGAAAGTGCAAAAGCATAGTGTAGTCGAATGCGCAATTGATCAAGTAGTTAGTCAGGGTTTGATAATGAAGGAAGCATCTCCTTATATAGAAGACACTATATGAAATGGATGGATAAGATTGAGAGGTGTAAAAGAGGTCGGCTATGATTAGAGGGTAGGTAAAGAAAATAATAAAATAATAAGAGGGGTAGGTAGTGTATGAGTTAAGAGATGAATGACATGTGTCATGGGTAGAAAAGGCTAATGAATTAATTAAATAAATAAAGATATATTTAATTAATAGAGGAAGTGGGATCAATTAAATAAATAAGATATTTATTTAATTTAGGAAAAAATGATAATTTAAATAAATAAATGTATTTATTTAAATGAGAAATAAGGCTAGAAGAGGATAAATGAATTAAATAAATAAAGATTTATTTAATTAATAGAAGAATTAGGATAAAGTAATTAAATAAATAAAATATTTATTTAATTAGACATGACAATTTTAGGTGTCTACATTTTGCCCCTCTTTGAGACAATGCAACTTGTCGCGTTGTTTCAAAGAAGATAATATGAACTGATACGAAGTTGCCCCAAGATGGGAATGATATGCCCCCTCGAGAGATTGGATGAAAATGTCTGAAAAGATCACAGACAATCTCTCGATAAGAAAGAAAGGCTAGAATGGACTGACCAGATAGGATAGAGTGATAGAGTCATGGGATAACAAAGACTGACTCAGGAAATGAGGGCTAGGGTGGTAGATAAGATAGACTACGAGGGGAAAAAATCCTCATTGTCATCCACACATCCAAGAGATCAGAGTGTAGAGAGAGAATAGAGCAGCAACAGTCAGTAACGATGACATTGGTTCATAGATTTGATTGCGTTCGCCGATTTAAGAGGCCAGCACATGCAGGAGAGCTGGTAAGTACCATAAAACCTCCTTGTACTTTGTTGCATTAGTTGTTGTCATTAATGCATGCTAGGTAGTGCAATAAATGTGCATTTAAGTGATGTCAAAAAATGTCAAAAACATGTAGGCACGTCTATGTCATGAATGCGCGTTTATGTCTTCTAGGCCAAATCGAGTTCTGTGATGAACATATGCTGTCGATTGGATAAGCTGTTGAGAGGATACACTCAAGCAGGTCCTCTGGGGAAGACTAGGATAATAGATAGGGCTAGGATTGACAATTCTATGATAGAACATACGTTGCCAATTAGGAAACTACTCAAGAGGATACACTCAAGTGAAGGCCCTAGGATAAGATAGATCAAGGCACTTTGTGATGAACAGTGAGTACCAAGACATAGTACTTTATGATGAGCAGGGAGTACCAATAGGAGCAACACTTTGTGATGAATAGTGAGTGCAAATATGAGCAACACTTTGTGATGAACAGGGAGTGCAAAAATGAGCAGCACTTTGTGATGAACAGTGACTGCAAAAACGAGCAACAATTTGTGATGAACAGTGAGTGCCAAAATGTAGTACTTTGTGATGAATAGTGAGTACTACTAGGATAAATAGCAACACTTTGTGATGAACAGTGAGTGTCACTAGGATAGAGCGCCATATGATAGATATAAGCACTAGGATAAAGAGCAGTATTTTGTGATGAACAGGGAATGCCACTATGATTGACATGATTGATTTGCTTGACTGCAAGAGTACTTACCTATGCTAGAGTCATGGGAGAGATTCCCATCGACTCAAAGGTTACGACCAGAGCTGATATTTGAGGACAAAGCTGTGATTGAGGTTATGGGTCTACGATTTATTCTATATGTGCCTGAGTTTCAGGCAAACATGGGGTTGCTGATTGCACTTGCTGAGAGATGGCATTTAGAGACATGCACTTTTCATTTGCCGATGGGTGAGATGACAGTCACCTTGGAGGATGTATACAGGATTATGAGGATAACAATCGATGGGGAGTTAGTTCCTTATGATCGAGAGGGAGACAGGGATGCACTGAGACAAGTGTTTCAAGATCCAGGACTGGAGATGAGGGCTGGACACATGGCATGGAACACAATGACACTGACAGGATTAGTGCTAGCGGCAGTGCTGGTAGGAGTGATCAGTGGGTTCCTCTGTCTGGATAGGGTGACACGAGGATTGGCTATGGGATGGGGGAGGAGGAGGAGAGGAGGAGGATGAGACAACTAGGCTCAGGAGACAGAGGGGATAGGAGAGATGATCCTGGGGTGGGTCCTTCTAGGGATCAGACTCCATCGAGGCCAATCGACTCTGAGGGAGGGAGTTCATCATAGCCTTAGAGGGCTCCCTATGTATAAGTTTTGTACTATGATATATTATGATGTAGACACCTTTAGGTGATTGTAGCCATATTATTTTGACATCATTGTATCATGACACTTATGATTATATACATGATATGATTCATCTTTGTGGTAGCTATATGCATGTGTACCTATGTGATATGTATGTTTCTATGTGATGGTTATGATATGGATGCAAATATGTACATAATGAAATGCAATATTTTTTATTCTTTTATGTTTTTAATATGTTATGCCAATGCAAATGTGAATGTATAAAATGCAAATGACTATTTACATGATAAAAATGTAAAATGTGCTAATATGTGTTGTGTGCAGGATGTGATGCAATTGTGATAGCTATATGTATGTATGAAATGCTTAATATGTGGCAATGCAGGTGCAACTACATGAAATGCCAATATTTTTGGTGTGTCATTATACTCAGTCATGTGATAGCAGGCTACACGGACTCATGAAGGACGATGGAGGTCAATCAAGAAAGGGGGATGGAAGATAGAAGATATGAAAGTGAAAGAGATTCTTGTGCATTATCATCATTGAGCTTTATTATGGAAAAATAGGTTTTGACAATCAAGGCATATGTTCAACCCAGAAAGTCATTGTACCTGTTTGCATGGAGATAAAATAGTCACAAACAAGGAATGCCCCAGTTCACACTAGACTCTCAGTGTTCTCATATCCTTGGACAAGTCATAGAATTACTAAGAAACAATCCACATATAGCAAAAGAAAAATAGGTGACGATACCCCATCCTCGCCTTTCTAGTCAAAGACATCCTGGAGATAGAATCTCTAGTCAAAGACATCCCGGAAAAGCTAAAAATCATGTCACCAAAAGATAAAATCAAAAGAAAATCAAGACTCGACACCAACATCCACTGTAGTCCTCATGTTTAGTGTCTCTTGTTAGTTGTATAAGTCAGTTTGATTGTGGTCACAATGTTTACTTTCACAAAAAAGATAGATAGCACTGAACCATAATGTTGTCTGAGTCTGTTGAAAGATTTGATTTGTTGAAGCCCATTGTTATTGCTGTGTCTCATCTGAAACTGATTGAATCCATGCAACTGATACTTTATTGTGTAGAAGATGAAACTTTATTGTGGGTTGGCGATGCAAATGTTTCTTTATTGCGGATTGTCCACGGATAAATTGAAGAAAAGTGGAAGAAACTGTACTCCTTGAAACATGTGATGCTCTTAGTTCCACACCCATTACTAGACGTAGGATTTGCCTTAGCCATAGATAAGAGCTGAATTATTATGGATGAAAAGGGATGAAAAGGATTGTTTATTATGAATGGCGAACCAATCTTGGGTAGATCAATAACAAGCCATGATGGGAATGGGTAAGTTTATTATGAATGGATAGAATGTGAGTGTGTGCAAAGTGAAAGGATGAAATGGAATCCTGAAGGAGAGAGGAGCAATGTCTCTACGCATGGCACTGGTGACCCTGTTTTCACCATGGTACTTGCCCAGGGCACCACCGAAGTGATTGTCACCGTTGTACGAAATGTTTTCTCTTTACTTTTTTTATTTTTATTTTTTGTATTTTTGAATTTTTTGGTATTTTTGAATTGGGATACTCTGAAGAGCTATGTATAAAACCTGTGAAGGTGCATGTTGTTGATAGGATTCTCCAAAGGTTCACCCTCTGTGGTTGAGAGTTGATATGCACCAGATCCATATGCTGCTGTAATGATGTAAGGACCAAGCCAATTTGGTTCGAACTTGCTTTTCTTCTCTCTATCTTGCTGATTTTTAGGATTTTCTCTGAGAACCAAATCACCTACCGCAAATGTGTGAGGCTTGACTTTATGATTGTAACTGCAATGTTCCTTGACTGAATGATGTGTAGCTTGAGTGTCTATCTTCCTTGATAAAGGAACTGAGATAGAATTACTAATGTGTGGACTACAGTGGCCCGTATGCGTGTCACCTAAAGAAGTTTGGGAATCCCTGATAACAAAGTCCTTCAAGGAAGCTCCATTAAAGGTCCATGATGTATCACCAGAAGGGAAAGGATGTGTGGAACATGTGGATGAGTGATGAAGGCTTATGATTGTGAAAAGAAGTGAAAGTAGGATAACATGATGGAGACTTAGGATCAACAAGTGTTCTTTTTGACTTAAAATTTTAGAAATTTTGCCCCTAGTTATTTTTATATCAGGGGAGATCAACTCTTGTTCTTTTTGCTTCATAGGATTTTTATCCTTGACTTTGATTTTTGCAGAGTCTAGTAGCTTTTGATTTTGATTTGGACTGAAGGACTTTTCTTTAGTTTTGACTTTTAGTTTTTTTTGTTCATAGCTTGATTTTTGATCCCCAATTAGTAAGGGCCTTTTTGATTCTTGTTGATCCAAGTCTGGAAGTGGATTGGAAATGGAATGAGTGGATGAAATGGTAAAGCTATGTGACTTCTCAAAAGGGTTGGCGATACACTCAATAGATTCTTCATTGGAACCACTCTTAGGACTATTGATATCAAGAGATGCTTGCACAACTAGAGGAGATTTGCATTCAGACTTAGTAGCCACAACACTAGGTGGTTCACACCCAATTCCATGGCATTGCAAATTGTTTATATATTGTTCTTGTTGATTGAATACCTTAGGAGATAGTGGAAGTTGATCAACATGAAAGATATACTCACCACATCCCATGTCTTTAACCTTGAACTTTTCTTTCAGCTCTGATTGTTTGGATATAGAAGCTTTCAAGGATTTTGGATCCACATATGCCAATGAAGGAATAGCCTCTCGATTGGTTGGAATTGTTATTTCTGATCTAGGTCACAGATTGTTGCAATATATGAATGGATTTGGGTCAGCTTTGACAGTCACTTCAACTCCATTGTATGGAAACTTGATACATCGATGATATGTAGATGGTACTATGATCATCTCATGAATCCATGGATGTCCTAGCAATATATTATGTGTTAGATCTAGATCCAGGACTTGACAAACCACATCTTTTGTAACTGGCCCAACTTTGAGAGGTAAGGTGACTGTGCCTTTGGATGAACGCTCTTCATCATCATATGCCTTGATGGTAATTTTGTTTGTAGAATTCACAGCTTTATCTGAATATCCCAATTGTTTAATAGTGCTCAATGTACAAATGTTTAGACCTGCTCCTCCATCTATCAGGACTCGTTTTATTCGATATTTGTGTAGGAAGGCTTCAATGTGCAAAGGTGCATTATGTGGTTGGCTTATGGAGGTGTCGTCAACTTTTATAAATTTAAGGGAGTGTGGAATGGAAAGGTATCTCACCATGGCTTGAAACTGGTTCACGTTCATATCAGTAGGGACAAAATTTCTTCTTAAGATTTTGTCAAGAATAGCTTTATGTGTGGGGGATATGCGTAAGAGCTCGAGGATGGAGATAAGCGCGGGTGTCTTCCCTAATTGTTCTACAAGATCGTACTCAGGCTTGGTTGATGTAGAAGCTATGTTTTTAGCTGGAGCACCTTGCAATATGAATTTACCTTGATGAGTTGTAACATTACATTTAGAGGTAGGTTCGGAAGAAGATCCAATTCCTTTCAGGACAATCTTGGGTCTTTCGGTAGAATTCTCAGGCGTTTTGTCCTTAATGATAATGGTAGAGACATAATTGTCCATCGAAACGTGATTGATAGTTGAATCATAGTTATAGGATGCTCTAGTATAGTTGGTTTGGTCATCTATGGCTTTAGCTTTTCCCTTGTCATGTTTTGGGAATGGTTCCTTAAACATCTCATGTTCTTTATTGGATGAGTGTCCTTCAATCTCAATCTCACCTCTATCAATGAGATCTTGTATGATGTTCTTCAGTTGATGGCAATTTCCTATCTTGTGACCTTTTCTCTTATGAAATTCACAATACTC
This sequence comes from Cryptomeria japonica, assembly GCF_030272615.1. Classification (NCBI taxonomy): domain Eukaryota; kingdom Viridiplantae; phylum Streptophyta; class Pinopsida; order Cupressales; family Cupressaceae; genus Cryptomeria; species Cryptomeria japonica. The sequence continues at coordinate 132,219,938 of NC_081409.1, forward strand.
ATCATCATTCCACCAATTTGGTTTGACCTTTGGTTCATATGGAGGAAAATCTGGAATAGTGATTACCTTGTTTGCCACTAGCTTTTTGAAAACCAATTCTAGTGGTTCTCCCAATGGTGTGTACTTCCTTCATGATCTGGAAGTTGTTTGAGTATTCACTTGATTGTTTGTAGAGCTTGATCCAGAAAAAACAATTTTTGGTCGTATTGTATTGGCATCCACAACACCATCATTGACTGTGTTCTTGTTTTTGTTCCAAAATCTTGGCTTATCTTTTCCTTTAAAGTCATCTTTGTTTTCCTTGAATATCTTAATGACTCCTTGTTCAATTAGGAACTTCTCTATTGCTAATCCTTTTTCAATGACGTCCTTGAAGGTGGACAAATAATCTTTTCTTAGGTCATAACCAATGTCTTTGTTAACATTTTGGGTGAACATCTCTACCATTTTTTTTTGTGGGATTTCACAAGAGCATCTGCTGGCTAGATTCCTCCATCTTTGCAAAAATGATGAAAAAGATTCTCCATCCCTTTGTTTGGTGTTGCACAAAGTAGTGACTGATATGTTTGTCTCTATGTTGTAGGAGAAATGTTGGATAAATGCCTCTACTAAGTCACCCCATGACTTAATTCCAGGTGGAAGTTGGGAGAACCATTCCATAGCTTGATCACCTAAGCTTTGTGGGAATAATCTCATCAAGTATGTCTCTTCTGCTGCTACCTCAATGCAAGCTGTGAAAAATTGTCTTATGTGTGCCTCAGGATCCCTTTTTCCTCTATACTTTTCAAACTTGGGTGTCACAAAGTGTGTAGGAAATGGAGGCATTGGAATGCTCTTGTCAAATGGATAGGGACATATGTCTCTCATTGTGTAAGTTGGCTTCGGTGTATTTATGTCCTCCATTTTCTTTTGTAAGTCCTTGATTTGTTGTTCCAAATTGTTCTTAGGTGGAGACTGACTTCTTGGACCATACCCCATGCCTGAAGCACCGAGTGGAGGGGCATGTTGCATATATGGATGATATTGATCATACACATGTTCATATGGAGGAGGTCTATAATGATGTTGCATATGCATATAAGGACCACTTGGTATAGAGTCATGTTGAGGAATAGAATATATACTTTTTCCATGTATACCATATTCTATGGGCATGTCATGAGTTTTTTCTAGTGTGTTGCCCCCAAATTTGACGTGGGGTTTCCTTGTGTTCAAAATTTGAGCATGCCTTTGAATATCCAATTGCTTTGGTGGTTGATCCTTAGCATTGGAATGTGATTGAGCATATTTTTCTGCATAAGACTTCCACAATGGTCTGCGAAGGTGAGTATCATATGCTTGACCATGTGTGTATGGGACCTCAAGTTTTTGAAACAAAGATGATGGTGATTCAGGCACCATATGTGGTCCTCTATTGCCTCCACTATTAGGCCTCCTTTGATCCATGTTGAGGTGAGGTTGTTGCAAAGGTTGATTTTCCATTATTTGAGACATGTCAAAATCATGAGGTATCTTGGCTCCACTTTGTGCTATCATTTGTAAGAAATATTGTCTATCTCTCCTCATTATTTCCTCAACCAATCTATTGAAACAGGGATCCATAATGGAGTCTTCAACTTCTGTTGAATGTACGGAAAAGTTGTCCGTATTGTCATTGTGTGTATCATTGTTGTTTGTAGTGTCCATGTTCTCAACATTTGGAATGTTTCTATAGGCATCCATGTCAGGTAATGTGTTATGATCAGAATTGAAAAAGACATCATTGTCATACTCATAGACACTCATGGTTGTGGACTCTTGAACCTCTTTAGTTTCTCTCCTAGATTTTGGGAATGGGTTTCGACCATGAACTAGGTATTGACCAAGATGTGTGAGACTAGATGAAAATGGAAAGAGTATGTAAGGCCAAGAGTTTGGATGGAATGTAAATGAATCTGAAGTGTACTTGCAATGTCCAAAGTGTAAGACAAGTATGTATGTAGTAGAGTAGGTGTGGCTTCCAAATAGATGATAGTTTCTCTTGATGAGGTAAGTTGACCTTGACTCTAAGTAAGACCAAATGAGACCCAAAGGTGATAGACCTTGATGAGGGACCACACAGCAAAATGTTGTTGTATGTAGTGTGTTGACAAAGTATGATGAGGACAAGCAAGTGACCTTTTGACTCAAGTTTAGACAAATGTGAATGTAATGTAAGGTGTAAAGCAATGATGGACTTTGTGAGACCCAAAAATAGGCTGAATGCTAGATGAAAACCTAGAGAGATACCTAGGAAGCTTAATAAGTCTGAAACTGAATGCTCTTGTTTGCTAAATTTGTGCAATTTTTCCAATCTATGAAGTTGCTTGTTGTGACCAAATCTGAATGTTTGACTATTTTTCGTGACAAGAGGACACAATGTTGTTGAACACTCAATGTTTGCAAGTGTTTAGACTAAAAAATGACTCCAAAGAAAAGTGTGTTGTCTGATGTAAAATTGTTTTGCATACACTTGAAGACACAAAAGACACAATGTTTTGTTGTTTGGTCTTGAATGTTTGAATGTTTAAAATAAGTCAAGTACAATTCTTATGGCTGGCCAAGACAATAGTTGTTGATCCCACATGGAGTTTCCCCCGAGGCTACGCTATTCAGAGAGGATACTTAGATGCTTGACCCCACTGGCTCCACCCTCGGCACTCACTTCTCGGGGCAGCCAAGCATCAGTCCCCATGAAAACTCCTCGTGGCGAACTTTGTATCTCTACTAAGAACTGTATGTGTGTGGGCCGCTACTAGAGGTCCGACATCCTGCCCCAACAACTAGAAGGATTTTGGCTTCTAAAACAAAGAGGTGCTAGTAAGGGCATCCTCTCGTGTGGCCATACATGCGGCACTTTTAGCTTTGTAAATACAGAAGGGTCCCAACCGGTAGGTGTTACGCCCTACAAATGATCAAATAAATTTGATCAAACGGGTTTATGGGGAGACATAGTGTCTGTATGAACTAATCAGCACACGTTATTCATAGTTTTCACCATGAATACAGTTATTTATAGTGGTTTGGAAGAAGATGGCTTTTCTTTTGCTACGACTTGGGTCGTCCTCTCCTCACTAGTAGTCCTAATGACCACACGGGGAGACAGGCCCTCTAAAGACAAAACAAAAAGAGCCTATTGCTCAAGACACAAAAGACAATGGTTCAATTTTAGTGCACCAATGGAAGTATTTTCTAGTCTATGAAAACAAAGCACACAATAGATATCAAAAAACCCTTGTCAAGGTCTTGCAACAAAGATCTATTAGTAGTTTGGATTGTTTCAAATGATCACCCCTTCCTACAAGCACACAAGTTAGGTAAATTTTATATCCAAAAGACTTTGTGAAATAGGGGCCTTCGACAAAACAATTTTTCTTTCAAGACAAGCTGCACCAATTTTGTTAGCTAGATCTGAAAATGTTAGCTCAAATTAAACCAAATCTGAAATCCGAATGATGAAAAACTGAATTAGTGAAACCCAAAATGAAACACTTGCACACAAACGCGGTCATTAGAAACACAAACGCGGCTTTGGGATGCAGATGTGCTTAAATGAGACACAGACATGGCTCCAGAACACATACGCGACTTCTGGACGTAGACGTGCCTGAAAACCCCACAGACGTGACTAGGGAACATAGACACGATTCCTGGAATCTACAAAAAAAAAAAATACTGTCAAGGATGAAAACGTGATTCCAAATGCCATAGACGTGGCAGAAAACCAAAAACACGATCCGCACGTACGCAGACCCGAAAATCTCAAAATATTGTCGAAAATGTCAAATCTACAACTTCAAAAAACACAAAATCTGCAACAAGGATGTTAAATGTAAAAAGGGACAAGGGTCCCACCGGGCGTGCCAAATGTTTATGGTGAAAATGGATAACAACAATGACAATATTGAAAGGCTAAATGAATTCAACCACGAAACCCTAGCCTAACAACAACAAAGATCCACCATAACATATGAAGATTACCTAAGACAATGCAAATCAAATGAAATCACAAAGATTATAGCGTCACATGTCCAATGGGGTTTGGATCTCCATTCTTCCTATCTCCATTGATCTTGCTTGATATATTTGCTCTCAGATTTTATATGTGCACAAGAGCTCAACAAAGAATGGAAATGTGGTTGTAAGTAGGCTTGCATATGAAAGTGCAAAAGCGTAGTGTAGTCGAATGCGCAATTGATCAAGTAGTTAGTTAGGGTTTGATAATGAAGGAAGCATCTCCTTATATAGAAGACACTATATGAAATGGATGGATAAGATTGAGAGGTGTAAAAGAGGTTGGCTATGATTAGAGGGTAGGTAAAGAAAATAATAAAATAATAAGAGGGGTAGGTAGTGTATGAATTAAGAGATGAATGACGTGTCATGGGTAGAAAAGGCTAATGAATTAATTAAATAAATAAAGATATATTTAATTAATAGAGGAAGTGGGATCAATTAAATAAATAAGATATTTATTTAATTTAGGAAAAAAGGATAATTTAAATAAATAAATGTATTTATTTAAATGAGAAATAAGGCTAGAAGAGGATAAATGAATTAATTAAATAAATAAAGATTTATTTAATTAATAGAAGAATTAGGCTAAAGTAATTAAATAAATAAAATATTTATTTAATTAGACATGACAATTTTAGGTGTCTACAACATGTAAATGTAAATGCAAATGCTTCAAATCACAAATGAACTAGAGATCTAAAACATGAATGTAAATCTAAAAATGAAGCTCATTGAAATACATGAAAATAACATGAAACTATACCAAACCCTAAGGGAGAGGTACAAGTCAATCATCAGTCGATGACCTCCTATTATTGTTCAATGTATTTAAAGCTCCTAATGGATGTTGAAAATTATTGATATAGACTTGGTGAATGCTTGATTTTATGTTGTAGACTTCATATAACCCACACTTTCACTTCAAAAGAGGCTCCTACAATCACTAGATCTTAGATCCTTCAAATTAGGAAAGGGAGGCTTTATGTAGGAGACCCTAACTTTTTTTTGAGTCATAGGCCAACCTAGCAATAATATTTTATGTCAATCTCCTAGATTTGAATATTAAAATACCGCCAAAATATGCTTCCGAAATTCAGGGAGAAAAAGTCAGGACCAAGTAGCTAGCTACTTGGTCCGAACACATAGTCTAACCAAATTTTTGCCAAATGTTCGGGGAAGAAAGATATTATGATTTTAGAGAAAAATCCAAGAGTCTATGATAATTTGAGATGTTTAGATATGTGAAATCGGGCCTTGAAGGTCGAAATAGGACATAATTAGGGTATTTGATGAAATAATTTATTGAGAGAATAAAATAAAAGGGGCACACTTAATGTAAAAGGGCTTAATTTTATGATGTGTAGAGAAAAGAAAGAAGACCTTAAATTTAATTAAATGCTTAAGGGGAATTGAAATGCAAGATTCAAACACACTAAGGTGAGTGCTAACCTAAGCGTGGAATTGTACCACCCAGTCAAGGGTGTACAATATCATCCCCTATTGTAATTCCTCACACACTTGATATCTCTTAGTTTCATAGTTTCCTAGGGATGGATGTGATATTCGTTTCCCCAAATCTTAGTACTAAGTTATCTTTCATTTATGTCTAGCTTTCACTTGTGTTTGTTTTTCTTCCACATTTCTTTTTATTTTTCCTTGTTCTCACTTTCTCTTTGGCATATTTCTTGTTTCTCATGGGGGAAGATCTAATTAAAGTGGTACCCAATAATTTTATGTACCTTAAGAATGACCAAGAAGTATAGTCTATTCTTTAGAAATGGAATTTTGTATCCTACATTGAGGTTATCATATGTCATGACCCTATTCTCCTAGCTAAATTTCCCCATTCTTGGAAATATAGGTTGGTGGTTATTAGGGGCCTCTTATTCAATATCATAGTGGAGCTAATTTAAATAGCTAACAGGATTTCTTTTGATGGAATCTACTTCCCTAAGAAACCTAGAAGAAAATACCATGAGGATATGAAGAAGTTTCTTAATAGTGGGGAAAAGATCAGCCACTTGCCAAATGCATTTACCTGTGAGAACCTACTAGGGGTGTGGAAGAATATCTTGGAGTTCCTCATTAGGTATGTCACTTTAAAAGTTTCATTCCCATTTGTTTCCCATGCTCAACCATTTTCAACACAAACATAAAACAAATATCACATTCTAGAATTACTCATATTTAGTCTAGTCTGTGAATGCAGTCCAACCTAGAGACAAAGATGTAGTGTTAGTGCAAGAAGATGAGTCCACTTTTTGGCCAAAAAGTGGAAGTATTTTCCCAGATTTTCAGGCTTTGTCTCATTTGAGCTTAAATTTTGAAACACTTGGAGATTAAATCTTGGAAAAAGTTAGGAATGTAAAAGATATCCCTTTGAGTCTACTTTCCAAATATGTAATTTATTTTAATATCCACATAATAAAAAATAAATTTTTGAATGGAATTTTAAAAATTATATTTTAAAAATGGTTGTTTTAGGACCATACCATGCATGTGTACGACCCACACTTTTTGAGACAATTAAAATTACTTTCTCAAACTATTTTGGGAAGTGATTCGTAACACATTGAAGATTGATGAGCATATTTTTTTGTATTTTTCTTAAATATATTTTTTTAAATTAATTTTTTAATGACCGTAATTATATTTTTAAAAATTTGACATGTATGGCCCACACAATTTGATGTAAACTTAACATTTTTTGATTTTTTTTTAAAGAGAAAATAATTTTGTGTAGATTGATGACATAATTTTTTTTTTCAAAATTCATTAAAATAAAAAAGTTGTTAAATTAACAAAATTAGTTAATATTTCAAGTTTATGGACCCAATTTAGTATAAATTAAATGAAAAATAGTTAAGATAATAAATTTTTAAAACAAATTACATATTTAGAATCTAGATAGTATAATCTGAAACAGATTTTAATTTCGTATAAAAATTCTCTAGTTAGAGGCACGTAAACGATTTTAGAAGTTCATATTTAAGTTTTCGTTCATGGATATTTGAATTTGCAGGTCCATGTCTTAGGTGTGGCCATCCCAGGCATATCCCAGACCTAATCCTGAGGCAAGTGGAAGGTTGTGGAATCAACTTCCACAGAATGGGCCCCCGTTTTGGGCTCATTTACAAAACGAGGGCTCATTCCTAAAATTACTGTTATTGTCCAAAAATGACAAAATGCGCTTGAAAAATGGGTAAAATCATATTTCAAAATGGGACCCCGTTTTGTTTTCAAGCGAGCCCTCGTTTGAGAATAAAATGGGGGCCCATTTAGTTTCACCTCGGGCCCTCGTTACTTTTTGCCTCGAAGGCCCGAAGCAAAAACGGGCCCCCTTTTTTTGAAAACGTGCCCCTGTTTCTAAGAGCATGTTTTCCAATGCACAGACTTCTGCCAATTTGTGACATATTACCTTGCACTTACCCCGTATCCTTCATCATGGCTTGATTTATTGGCTCTATTTGTTCAATTCTAGCCTCACCCTAGTCATAACCTCTTTCCCTTGTATCATCAATGCATCCATCATTTTGGATATGAACCCTAACCCCTATATTAAAAATCTTGGTTTAGCCTCTTTTCTTTTAAACACGTCCTCTCAGAAGAAAATATTTCTTGTTTAATCATCCACACTTTACTAAATTGAGGGCTTCAGCTACCTATTCCCTTCTCTATCCTAAGAAGAAAAATGCTGTTTTTAAAGAACCATTTAAAATTAATAATTTAGATGATAACTATAGTTCAACTTAGTTCCCCTCTGTTAAAGATTCCACTGTTACCTCCTCAACTAGTATCAATCTTGTGTTTAAACCCTATGGTTCCTCTCCTTGGGGTGAGGTGTCTCTTAATTTGGATACCTCAGACAAGTTGACTATCCACCCCTCTTTGCAAGCTTTGTAGGTAATCACGTGCTAAAGTTATTGAGTTGTCCAAAGCCTACAATCTCTAAAATGAGATCATGAAGTGATAGCTAGATAAGCTAGACAACTAAGAATAAGATCAAAATATTTGAAACCTTAAGCCCTAAATTAGGTTGTTGATTAACCTATTGAGTTGGTTGATGAGGGGGTCTAGTCTTTTGTGAAGGGAATGGTTGAAAAAATTGATAGATGGGCTATTCTAGAGTAGGTATTAGTGAATATCAAGGCTACTATTGATTTGATGGGGGAGAGGAAGAATATCAGGGAGACTATTAGTGGTCTCTTGGATAGTGAAAATAAAATTGTCAAATGTATGTGCGATATTTTGGCATACTATACAAGGATAGAGAAAAAGGGTCTTTCAACAAATGTTGGAGGATGATAGAGATAAGTGTAAAAGAGTTGAGTTAGAGGTTGGTTTTGGTAGTTCACCTCCTAGGTTCAACAAGAAAGGTATAGAAAAAGTAAATCAAGACACCATTAGAACTCAAGGAAAATGTAATCAAAGAACTATACTTTGTGGACAATTTAGAAATTGTTAATAATGAGTGGAATACTATTTAGGGCCTCAATCTCTTAGGTAATAATTATTTGGTCCTGTCCTAATGGATCCTAATTTTTCTTGTTTATTAATCCTCTTTTGGTGCTTTAGTTTCTCTTTAGTATTTTGGTAGTCTCACCCCTTGTGAGAACCCTCTCTTTTTCCTTAATGGTTATTTGGTAAAAGGGATTGAGTTGTCTCTCACTTCAGCTAATTAGAATATGTTAAGTAGAGGTTGACATTTAAAGCTAGACTTATAATTCCTTTGGAGAGAATCTTTGAAATGAAAAGGAAAATAATAGTAAAAGATCATGAAAATAATGAATCAAAAAATTTCTTGAATAGATATCTTTAATAAGTAGGAAAATGAGATAGTGCATGTTAAAGAAATAGAAATTTCCAAACTTACTTATGTGGATAAATATCAAGTTTGAGAAAACATATAGATGTTTCATTAAAAATGAGTCTTTTAGTGGTTTCACAAAAAAAGTTACGTTAGGATGAAAGAAAGATTAACTTCCCTATATGTATAATGTCAAAATTCAAATGAATGTAAAAAATATAGAGAGATACCGTGTTGGTAAAAGATGGGGAAAGCTTTCAAATAGATATAAATTATTAAATTAATTATCAAAGAAGGATAGGCATTGAAGAAATTTAGTATCTAGATTATTCCTATTGTAGTATTAGTACTGATTGAGGAAGAATTTGTTGGACCACCTAGAATCTCAACTTGCAAACCAAAACACTTCACAAAAACTAAGAGAAGCAACACCAAAGAGAAGCCATTTCACCAAGTATAAATTATTATACAAAGATGATTTATAAATGTACAAACACATTGTATATATTACAGAGTTGTGACGAGGTAGCGATAACCACCATCTAACTACAAAGTGGAAATAAGTGCACTATAAAATTTATTAAATAATTTCTAAGTAAAGGTGTAATAATATAAATGTTGGCTACGTAAGAGGTACTTAAATATATTTGAGTTGATTAAAACCACTTTCATACCAATAGCTTCCCTTGAGTGCAACTTAGGGATATTATTATGCAATAATAGATACAAGTTGTGACATGAAAACAAAGCTATGTTAGGTACCCATGCACAACTACAATGTAATGCAATTAAATATTTCACAAATAGAGAAAAGGAGAAAAAGTCTATAGGAAAAAATCTCTCTAATAAACAATGAAAAATAGAAAATGTTCAAAAGAAAAATTGAAAGGAAGGAGGAGTCCTAAACACCCCCAAAGGAAAAATTCTATCATCCCTAAAATCAAACACAACAAAAGATAGTGAAGATAAACCATACTACAAACTAAGAACACCATATTGAATGAGCTTCCAAAAAAAATTCATGTGGATCTCAATATAATTAGTACATTGATGCTCTACTGGATTACAAGAAATATGAATAGCACTTTGATTGTCACACTAAAGATTAGTTGTATGACTACAAGGAAAGCTAAAATTAGCCATCAATTATCAAAGCCAAATAACCTCATGACAAGCCAAGATTGCTTGTCGATACTCAACCTCAGTCGATGAAAATGTAATAGCAGTTTTTTACTTGTAAGACCATGCAATGCAACTAGAGCCAATGAAAACAATAGAGCCATAAGTAGACCTTTTATCATCGTCACCAACCCAATCAGAGTTAGTGAATCCCAAAATATAAGTAGCCCCTGATGTGTAGTAAAAGCCAAATTGTGTAGTGCCCTAAATGTAACACAAGATACGCTTGGCTGCCTTCCAATGACTCTCGTGAGAATCTTGAGAGAATTGAGAGACAATACCAATTGGAAAGGAAATATTATGGTGAGTACGTGTCAAGTACAAAAGGATGCCAACCAACAACCAATGCAAAGTAGCATCAACTAACAAATTGGTGCAATTGTTGGAAAACATAATACTTGACAAAAAAGGAGTAGGGGTAGGCTTGCAATTAGCCATCCCAAATCTCTAAAGAAAATCAAGAGTATAATTTTACTAAAACATAAATATACTTGTAGAGGATTGATGAAATTGAAGACCAAGGAAACTTAATGCAAAGGACCAAGGTTAGTAATGTCAAAATTCTTTGTCAAGGCTTGTTGTATATCCACAACTATGGAAGGAGAAATCCCTATGAGAATCAAATCATCCACATTAAGAAAAAGAATGAGAAGATTCCCTTCATGTCTCTAAAAATAAATTATAGGATCTAAGTTACATTGAGTGAATCCAGAAGAAAGTAAAAAGTATACATATTCTCATACCAATACCTAGGGGCTTGTTTGACACCATAAAATGAATGTTGAAGCCTATAAACTAGTGAAGGGTCTTGCACAAATCTTTGTGGCTACACTAGATAGATCTCTTCCTAAAGATCATGACCATGTAGGAAAGTACTCTTCACATCCATCTGATAGACTAAACAACTCTGATATGAAACAATAGAAAGTACAAGATGAACAGAATCCATTACTTCGCCAAAAGAGAAAAGATCTCAGAATAGTCAATGTCAACCTAAGAGAAACCCTTAGCTACAAGACTAGCCCTATACTTATACTGATACACCTACTTACATCGAACTAATTTTATTCCCTTACAAAGATGAACACAATACTAGTTATGATTTTTCATCAAAGAAGAATAGTCCTCAGCCATAGCAATATCTCACTCTTGAACACCTAAAGAATCTTAAAAATTCAAAGAATTAGTAGAAACCACATGACTCAAAGGAGTAATACTTGAAGTTTGAGAATGAGTGCAACAAGTAGCTGTGGCATCACCTACAAGAGAAATTGCCTTCTCAAAAAGTGTACGACCCCAAGGAGCTATAGTGGGTATTGGTGGAGGTGGAGAACCCTCATCAACAAGATTAGGACTAGCAATTGAAGCATCATCATCATATTACTCATGAAAAAAACATCATCTAAAGCAAAAAGAGTAGCTAGTAATGAAGAATTAGATGGTAGAGATTTTTTCTATGCGAAGAACTCATCAAAATGAACATTGTGATTAAAGTGAACCTCTAGTGTGATAGGATCAAACAAGCGATAACCCTTCACATCCTCAAAATTGCCAATAAAAATGTATTGACTCTTCTTCTCCATTTCTATATACCTAACATTTGGAATGAATACACAAACCTTACTATTGAATACTTTGAAGAAGGATACTTTAGGCTTGACGTGAGAGAAAAACCCCTCGGGACTCATATTTTGCACTGCGTTGTGAGGCATATTGTTCTAAATATAGTTGGCATAATTCATAGCCTCTGGCCCAAATGCTAGAGCCATAGACCTACACTAAAGAATATAATTGGCCATCTCACTCAATCTCATGTTCTTCCTCTTAGCCACACCATTCTACCAAGGAGTGTATGGGATTATGTACTAAAGAAGAATACAATACTCACCAAAGAATTCCTCAAATACTTGATTTTCATATTCCCTCCATTATTAGTGTGTATCTTCTAAAGAGAAATGTTTGACTTGTGTTTCCATAAATGTTTTGAAATTTTTGAAAGAATGAAGAACCTCATCCTTGTACTTTTTCATCCTTGTACTTCAAAAAGTATTTCAATGTTTGATGTGAGCAATCATCAATAAATGTGAGACATACTTGACCCCTTAAAACAAAGTTGGAAATGACATAAAGTCACTATGTACCAACTCAAGGGGTGTCAAAGCGTATGTGGCCAGACCCTTAGGAAAGGTATCTATATGATGTTTGCCAAGTACACAACTGCACAAACTCCATCTATGCAAGAGATCAGACGAAGACCTATCACCAAGTCAAGCGTTTGATAATAGGAGAAGATTCTCAAAACATAATTGAAGCTCTGAAGAATATTGAATACTCTAACTGGAAAATAAATTACGTTCTCCAGGAAGCCTTTCAGATTTTTCTTCTCTTCGATAGTTGTTCTATCGTTCACTGCTACAAGGAGGCTAACCAATGGGCGGATTGCTTGGCAAATATTGGATACCAGCTGGAGCTCCAAGAGAAAAACATTTGATGATGTCACTATTATAAACACCCCTTCCCTAGCTGATAATCTTTTGCATCATCATAAATCTTCATGTGTGGTTTATGGCGCATGTTTTTAATCTTGAATTGCTGTGTTGTACAGATTTTAAATCATATGGATGGATCAGGATTTCTTTATAATCTTTTCCATGTTGCTTTGTTGTTTGAGGATGCCATCTCTGAAGGCAGTTTCAACTTTCTGCCTTCTCTTTTTCCAAAATCTTTGGAAGAAGATCAAATTCACAAAAATGCATGAGGCTATTAAAAAGGGGCTTCACACAGACAATTGGAGGTTCTTTGACCATGAAATGGCTCTCTTTGGCAATCTCCTAACACCCCGGGTGGCAGCTCATTTCTCTGAAGTGTTTCATGCTTTTCACTCTCTCAAAGTTCACAAGCCTCACAGGAAATAGCCTCTTCATTTGCTTCGCCCAAAGCCGCAAGTCAAGTCATAAATCGTTGCTAATGCTCAAGTAAATGAACATCCAATTGGACATGGCCTTGTTCCTGATGAAAATAATAAAATGGAGGTTGAAGAAGAGGGGAAATCTAACTCCATTGTCTGAGTGTTGTCTCTTCTTGTGAAGTATCTCTTTTGTGGGCTTCAATGTTTTCTCTTGTACAGTTTGATCCTTTCTGATATCATTTTGGTTTCTCTCTATTTTCTCTGCGGTTTATTCCCTGCCCTTTTTTGTGATGTTTTGGGCGTCCCTCTATTGGGGCTATAGTGGTTTTTTTGGGTTCTTCATTAGCCCTAGTATCTGCAGTTCTTGGTTGTCTCTTTTGGTTGGGGCCATGAAAACATTTGACATCTTCATACTTTATCACAAAAATTATGTAAGTGTTTCTTATGAATTTATATATATATTTAGGCTTCGTTCCTTTTAAAAAAAATATATTCTTTTTATAATTAAAGTGTTTATTTCACATATAAATGTACAATATTTGGTCAGTTTTCAAATTTTATTTAAAATTATTATGAAAACCAAATTCATTATCGTATAGATGCTTTAGATTCTTTTGTCTTTTAGCAATTCTTTGCAAAGAAGAATCATAGCACATAACATACAGATTTATGTGGAAAAATCTGGTAAAAATATATCAGTAAAAAACCATGGGCAAATATTATCTTACAACAATCTCAAAACTGTACATCAAAACATGACTTCCAGAACCATGATGACTCAACCACTGCTAACTATGAATTCAATTTGAATTTCACATTCCAACACCATTTATTACTGAACTGCTAATTTCTTTATGATCAATCCATTTTGAACATAAATATAAACATAAACATTGTTGCAGAGGAGAAACCCAAAATTGGGCTCTGAGATTGCATTTCCATTCCGTCAATATACAGGCAAATACATAATAAATGGTAGAAATACTGTAGCATAGAGGTAGATGTAATATTAACGGAGGACAGTTGAGTGGAAGTAAAATATGAATCACATGGACGGCTACAGGCAACGTGAGAAGGCTAGGTCAGTGCTAGTCGGTTGGTCTGTGCGGACAGATAAGATAATTAATTAATCTTCTAGCACATTCTTTATTTTAATATGGTTTATTTGCAGCAATGCCTTCATGCAGGATAAACCTTTTCGAATTAGCATTAAGCAAGTTATTAGCAATACATTTTTCAAGTGTTGCAAACTGTGTTCTCATCGCACTGCAAGCTAGGAAAAATGATTGGAGCTACATGCTGAGGATAGATCGTCAGAAGTGATGTGGGTGCATGGACATAACCTGGAGAAAGAACAAGTGAGAAGCGTTGCAAAATCATGGCAAGGACAACCTTGGTCTCAAGCATAGCATAATTTTGGCCCACGCACGACCGCAACCCATATCCAAAAGGGATAAATGCAGTAGACTCATCCTTAGCAACCTTACTTATTCCCCCACTAAACCTCTCAGGCTTAAATTTGTTTGCATCCTCTCCCCACAGAGATGTATCGTGACTCAATGAAATATTAACAGCTGGTGGGTAGAGCCGGATCACCTCGTTCAGAATCATTCCTAACTGTACTCCACAAAAAACGCAAAATTTAATTAGAAAAATATTAAGGGCAAAGTATCTTAGTTTAGGTTATAAATAGCTTCTTCAATTCTTATAGTAGTTTGTTTACTCACTCAAATTTGGATGGCAATTTCCACAGACTTCTTGTATTTCTGAGGGTACTTTCTCTTGCCAGTTAGGATGCATGGCCAGGAGAATAATGGCAAATGTTAAGTAATTACTTGTAGTCTCTTGCCCAGCGATGAAAAATGTTTTGCACTCAGCTATGATTTCCTCTGTTGTGAGGCCCTGGTTGCTTTCAGAGCTTCTCAGCTCTTGGATTGTCTTCATCGTGGAGCCAAGCAGGTCATTGCCATAGTCTTGGGAGGTGTTTGAACCATTATTTTCTCGGTTTACAATGATCTATTTAAGAGCACTCTTAATTTCTTTGTCGAGTCTCCAACGTTCTCGGTTTCTTCTGAAAGGAATGAATCTGAAAACTCAACACGAGAAACATAACATAATGTGGATTTACTTCATCATGTATATTAAAAACTATAACTTGCAAATCAGTTGGTAAAATCATCATGTACAATTCAATCTCACCTATAGCAAGGAATCATTATTTTTGCATAATCTGGCGAGCCAAGCATATTTGCTGCGCCAGCAAGTCAAAAATATACTTTACATGGAGACAGCTAATGGCAAATGCTGTGCGAGCAATAATGTCTGACGTCAGAGCCCTAAATTGGCAAAGGAAAAAGGGTCCAAAATAGTTTAACTTTCGGACAAGAAAATGAATCCCAACTAACCTTGAGCTTATCAGTATGCAAAGACGGATTTATTAGCTGCCCGTGATGTACCCATTTATCACTATTGAGCACCACCAAGCCTTCTCCAAACAGCTCTTTCATCAAATGATCCCATTTTGGTTTTCCATAATTCCCTTATCAGCTAGCGCCTCCTTCATCAACTCAGATCTACCGATTACTAGTGTTGGTATTGGTCCAAGCCAAATTAGGAAAGTGAAACCTGGTAATTAGATGACAAAGAATGTATTGAAATATATTAGCATCCCTACTTTATACAATAAACTTATGATATTGAATAAAATTTACCATATAATTTTGACCAGTAAGGATAGTAAGCCAGCACTCTTGCGACAATGTCATGGGACAGTTTCATAGGCTTGGTTGTGGCCTCATACATCAACTCGGTGAATTCAAGAGAATTTCCAAAGAGTAGCTTGTAAGGAGGGGTTTGTAATGCCTTGAGATTGGAAATGCTGGGCTATTTGCAGAGGCCTCCACCATATTGCTAGTGTAAGTTTGCTAACTAGAAACACCACCAAACAACCAAATGAAAACAATGTAATTTCAGCAACACTAACAATGAAGTTTTCCATACCTTTCAGTGTTTCAAGAATATCATAGGTGCTCCTTATTATCTTCTTGTGAGATTTAGGAGAGAGTTCTTTGATGGTTACATGTCTTATATGATTTCGTTTGATACCATCTTGTAACCGAGTCCCATGAATGCCTTGTTATATGATTCTTGGAATACCCGTAAACTGCAGCAAAGATTATCTTGCGACACCTCTTCAGCTTGCACATTCAAAAGGTGGTTTATTCACTATTTTAGATGACATTACTTATTGTGTCAGGCGAAAATTAATTTTGATTTTAATATTTTTCTTTTCATTTGTTTCTTTTTTAAATAGGAATTTTAAAGATTTCAATTTTTTTTTTGATTAATTATGGCTTTTGCATTGGATGGTACAGATTTAGTGAAAATGAATTTAATAATATTTTAATAGTTGTTTCTTATTTATAATTCTAATTTTTATAAGAAAAAATACATATATTAATTAAGCCATCTCTATTAGACATCAATCATCCTATCTATTATGTTCATGTTTGTGTTGATTGTCTAATTGGCTACTATATCTAGCTATCTGCAAGGAATTGGTACATTAATTGGCCTACTATATCTAGTTATCAGCAAGCTATTAACACATGAAAAACATCGTTGTTGCTTTAACTTCTTTGAATTGTGTGTGATGATCTACTTTTAAACTTAGTTTAGACTTACTTTCTTGTTTTCTTGGCCATTGCATGTCTTAGAGTAAACAATCAGATACTATTTATCTCATGTTAGTTTATAGTACGTGAATATATCTTTTAGCAAGTTGATGAAGTTGAGTGTGTTTGTATATCATTGAACGTTGGTGTGAGAATCATTTCATTTATGTTCCATTCTACTATAAAAAGATGATTTTGTATTCATTTCCCACTTCATTTATCTTTTCTATCTAACTACTAGTTGTGGGCAAGTTTAAAATGGAAGTGATCTGTAATTTTTATAGATGTAATTAGAAATTATTAATTGTGATTTTTATTATGATTATTAATTCTTTATTCATTTTATGTACTTATATTTTTAAATCATTTATGTATGAATATAGTTAGTTTTATTAACTATCCCATCTTTTATTTATTTATTTTACTTTCAAATTCGGATTATTTAAATATTATTCTATTTTTAAGGTTTTATCTTATAAGTCAATATGAATAGATGGCTCAATGTATCTAAGTGTCAAGCAATGATTTACTTGAATCTTTGGTTTCTCAATAATAGTTTGAGTGCTTTAGCAAATTCATGTTGCTTGTTTTTAAAATATGCCCTTTTGACAAGATGTGTTTGTAATATATAGAATATATTTTGGACTAAATGCATAAAAAATGGGAAATATCATTTGTATAGAAATTCTTATTGATTAAGCCATTTCTTTTGAACACCTTTCATCTATTGCATCTTTGGTGGCCTACCTTTGCTTGATGCTCAGGTGTGGTTTCTTCCCGATGTTGAAAAGTTATTTCCTAGTTTGATAATCAATATTAGACCTAAATTATTTTGTTCACAGTGACATTTTTAAAGAGGAATTTGAGAGATAACATGCATAATACCCTTGCAAAATTTTGAAGTTTAATAACTAAATAGTTTTATGTTCTTGATTTGTTATTGTTAGATGCTAGTTTGGTGATAAAAGTCCTCTCATCTGTCCCAAAATTAATTGCGGAAAATCCTTATCTCTTAATATTTGATATCACCTTTATGATATTAAAGAGTCTAATTTAGTGCTAGAATTGATGACCATAGGATTGGACACTCCTAGTGAATTTGGAAGTACTTGTAATTTTTTAGCTTGCATATTCTAGTCTTCTACCATAGTGTTCAATCTTCATATTTTGGAGTTTGAATTTGTCCCCCTTTAATTTAATTTATCCCACTTCCTATTTTATTTCTTTCGTGCTTGGATTCTTTAGGTGATTTTCTTTACTAATATCAACTCAATATTGTTGTAATAGACATAATTTGATTAAAATATAGTTAATTTATATTAGAATTTTTTTTTCTTTCCTTAAAGCCTTGTCAATATTGGTTCATTCTCCATAGTTTAGAGGAAATAGTGACTACTTCTATTGATTTTATTTTGTGCTATTGGGTCAGTGCAAGAAGATGAGTCCACTTTTTTTTTCAGATTTTGTCTCACTTGAGCTTAAATTTTGAAACACTTAGAGATTGAATCTTGGAAAAAGTCAGTAATATAAAAGATAGCTCTCTGAGTTTACTTTTCAAATATATAATTTATTTTAATACCAACATAATAAAAAATAACATTTTGAATGGAGTTCTAAAAACTATGTTTTAAAAATGCCCGTTTCAGGACCATACCATGCATGTGTACGACCCACACTTTTTGACACAATTAAAATTATTTTCTCAAACCGTTTTGGGAAATGGTTTGTAACACACTGAAGATTGATGAGCATATTTTTCTGTATTTTTTTTTCAAATATTTTTTTTCTAATTAATTTTTTAATGGCTGTAATTATCTTTTTAAAAATTTGACGTGTACGACCCACATAATTTGACGTAAACTTAGCATTTTTTGAATTTTTTTTTTTTAAATTGAAAAGAATTTTGTGTAGATTGATGACATATATTTTTTTTTTCAAAATTCATTAAAATAAAAAAGTTATTAAATTAAGAAAATTAGTTAATATTTCAAATTTATGAACCTGATTTAGTATAAATTAAATGAAAAATAGTTAAAATAATCAATTTTTAAATTAATTTACATATTTAGAATCTGGACAGTATAATCTGAAATGGGTTTCAATTTCGTATAAAAATTCTCTGATTAGAGGCACGTAAACTATTTCATTTCATCATATTTGTGCTTTCATTCATGGAGCTTTGAATTTGCAGGTTCATGTCTCAGGTGTGGCCATCCCAAGCCTATCTCGGGCCTAATCCCGAGGCAAGTGGCAGGTTGTGAATTCAAATTTTGTATAACGGGGGCCCATTTCATTTTTTGCCTGTTGGATTTAACAATGGGCCCCCGTTTTAAAAATGGGGGCCCGTTATTTAAATAACAGGCCCCCGTTATTTAAATAATGGGCCCCTGTTTCTAAATAACCGTTACTGTAAAAAAAAAGATAGATTGCATCGATTTACCACACTATCATTGAAATCCATATTGACAAAGATTTTTTACATCATTTGGCAGTACTTTTTAATATTTTTTACACGATTTTTTAAAGAACTCAGTAAAAAGATATTATTTTTTGAAGACGAGTTTGTAAAAATGGGGTCTAAGCAACGTCAAAAGAAAAAAAAGAGGAAAATGACAGTGGATGAAATTCAAGCACAAAGAGAGAAGGAGGCAAAATGCCAAAGAGATCAAAGATCACAACAACGACAATTGAATAACACTTCTGAAGCATCTAGTTTAGTGCCCGTTGTAGATGAGACCATTAAAGACATCATGATGGATGCAAGAAATGTAGAACCACACACAAGTATGACTGTTGATGCAAATGTTGATGTGGATGCGAATCCTGGTATGTTTTTAAATCCTGATGACTATGATGCCAATCAAATTTCTGATTTAAATGAAGCTGGATATAAATTTCATACACCAATACGAAAAGAAATAAAAATTGAAAATATTACACCACCCTCTCTAAAAGAAAATGAATGTAATTTGTTTACTATTGATAGCAATGTGCTAGATATTCTTAATGGGTTAGTTTCTTGGAGACAAATCTGAACACATGCAAATAGATTATATAAACAATTTTTCTATAATAAAAAGTTAGGATTCCAATGTCAATTAATGCTACAATTAATAAAAATGTTAAAAATGCATAAAGTCATGAAAAAAATAGGTATTTATGCAAAACCAAAAAGAAAAGATGAATCATATAAGCAAGTTGTATCTACTGTTGCCAGTGCCATTGATTCTATAAGAAAAACAAGTCAATCTAAAGATAAGAATGCAGCACGTAGAGTTATAATGACTGCTATAGTTGACAAAATGATTGTTAGTAAAAGAATGTTAAGTGATATAAGTGGCGATTTGAACTTACATCGTAGAACCTTGTCAAGAGTGGCCAAAAGAAGAGACACAATTGAAATTGATCCACTAAACCATTGTTGGAGTTTTAGTGGTAGACTTCAAAGGTCGGACATGAAATTAAATGATGAAACTAAACAATTAATTGCAAAATTTTGGCATGATAACACTAGAGTTTCATCAAATGCTAGAGATGTTTTAAAGTTAAGGGTGGGATCAAAAATTTGTGATCCTCATCCAAAACATCTTCTTGACATGACTCAAACTGAATTCTTTAAAAAATTTAGTGATGAATCTGTGTTAATGAATTTATGAATTAGTCAAAGATCATTTGAAAAATGCAAACCCTGGTATGTTAAAATCAATAAACAAAGAATATCTTGTTGTTGTAAAACTCATGTCCAGTTTTGTTACTATTATGATGTTTTTCGATATATTCATTGTATGTTGCATGGTAATGATCTTGTGCAGGATTGTGGTGTTTATGTTCCACCTAAAACTATAAAAGATTTTATTGGAAGTTTATTTTGTAAACCACCTAATGAACAATTATTTCTTTCCAGTTCATGCATTTATGGTCTTTGCAATTTATGTGGGAACCATTCTTCGATAGGTGGATGTTTGCATGAACATGTTTCATCTGAGTTTGGACAAAAAATGGTTGATATTAAGAGATTTAAAAATATAGAATACCCTCTAAAGGATGGAAAGATGGGGAAACGTTTAGAATTGATTACAGAATAGAATAGTGTGAATGCATTTATTAGTGAGTTTAAAACTCATATTGTTCCAAAATATGTGAAACATTCCCAACATGCCTGATGGCTTGATGGACAGTTTCGCATATGCAAGAACACATTTCCAGTTGGAACAATAGTATTAGTTGTGGATTTTGCAGAAAATTATACTCTAAAACCACAAGAGGAAACTCAATCACAATACTACAACTCAGTGCAAGTGGCCATATTTGTGCACATTATATATAGACATGACCATGATAGTACAGAAGATAACAAATTTTTTTTGAGGGAGTATCATTTCTATGTTAGCGATAATCGATTACACTCTTCAGAGTTTGTCCAACATTTCTTTGAGGTATTTTATGATAATCTTAAGGAAAGAGAAATTGATATGAAACAACATATGATATGGTCAGATAACTGCACTGGACAATTCAAAAATGCAAGAATGTTTTATTGGCTATGCAAAGTTCACAAGATAACCAATGTCCAACATTTATGGAGTTTTTTTGAAGCGGGACATGGTAAGGGGGAACACAATGGAGCCGGTACCTGTATAAAAAGAGCTCTTGCTAGAGAACAA